>NW_017306393.1:1912543-1959677 GCF_000935625.1 Nanorana parkeri
ATATATATGTATATAAATATATATATATATTATATACATACACATATATATAGCAGACATGTAATCTCACAAAAAAAGTTTTTTGTTTCGGATCAATTCGGATTTTAATTTCTTCTTTTTTGGATTTCGGATCCAAAATTTGATGCAGGTCTGTGTTCAGATTTCGGATCCGTCCGAAATCACATGACCGTGCAATGCAACCCCGCCAAAACAGCCAAAAAAAACCATCTGATTGCCCAGAGAACAGTCACTTGTCTGATTTAGTGTTGTTTTAAATTAAATTCAGATGGATCATTCAAATTTGTTCACATTTGGACTCTTAACCCCTTCATGACTGAGGCCCTTTTTATGTTGTAAAGCCGACAGTCGGCTCTACAAGTTTAAACAGACTCCCGGCGGCAAAAACAGCCCCGATGCTGGCGACGTACACTGTACGTCGTCAGTCACGAAGGGGTTAAAGTGTTAGCCGTGTAAGCCCATTCTAACTAATCAGGTCAATTCTCCCCTTCATTATCAAGCTTGTGCTACTAAATTGACAAATGGAAAATAAAATAATACGCTGCCTGGTGACAAAAAAAGTCGCCGACTGTATTTAGCTAATGAAATAGGTCTAGAGCTGCAGGGTTGCTTCAGTTGGCAAGGTCTAGGTTAAGCAATGTCATGTGCCCCAAAAATGAGGTCAGCTGTCTCCCTGAATATACTGAATGACCAGGTTTTTCCATCAATGGATCTTTTCTTCCCTGATGGCACATTGGGCATATTCCAAGATGGCAATGCCAGGATTCATCTGACTCAAATTGTAAAAAGAGTGGTTCAAGGAATATGAGACATCTTCACACATCGATTGGCCATCATAGAGTCCCGACCAAATTGAGAATCCTAGGGATGTGCTGGAGAAGACTTAACGCAGTGGTCTGACTCTCCCATTATCACTTTCAGAAGGTAAAAAACTAATGCAACTCTGGACAGAAAGAAAAGTTGTGACATTGCATACGTTTATGAAAATTATGCCACAGCAAACGCCTGCTGTAATCAAAGCTAAAGGCGGTCCAACAAAATATTATAGTTTGTTGCTTTCTTTTTGGCCAGGCAGTGGACAGAAAGCACTTAATACAATAAAGTAAACTACCTTAAATACAACTACCAAAGAAATTCAACATCTAGATAAAGAAAGAAAAAGAGGGGGTTTTCCAAGCATGTTTTGCCCAAGCAGCTCATTGAAGCTTAGACTTTATACTTCTGAGAAATTTCACTGATGGCAAAATCTGTAATTTTGCTGCAATGTCAATTTCCTTGCTATTGACTGGTGTGGGAAGCTAGGAGAATGCAGGAGTCAAGCATAAATATACTTTACAAAATGTTATTTAAAAAATCCTGCAAAAGAAGTAGGACCTCGGCTAGGGGATCAGGTGATATTCGTGGATGGGTGCGCATCCGCTATTTTTAGGCTTTGTAGTGGGTTTTGTTCATCTCTAAACACAACCACAACGGCAAAGAAAGTTTATTATGCTTTACAACTCATGGGATTGTGAATCACTGTTCCCTTCCAAACACTCAGAATATCACTCCGTGGTTCTCTGTACTATCCTGATGGAAACCAAGCTGCCAATGCCATCACGCCAAGCTGTTTGCCTAGTGGTGTGGGTGTCACGTTCTGCATCTAACCTACCACAGGTTATATAAAGCAATGAATCATTAAGCTCTACGAGAACGGAGCATATGTTCATTAAAGTATTATCAGACACTCTGATTCACTGTGTGCACAACATTGAGTGTTACGCATTCTGTACTGTATCTATGATACCATTTATGTTCCTAGTATGATCTTTTCTTCCTATCAATCTAAAAAGATGAGAATGATTAAAGGAGGACTATGAGGTGAGTGATTTTCACTCAACCTCATAGTTCGAGCCGACGTGTGACAATGAAACTGTCACACGTCGGCTCAATAGATCGGGAAGTGAGCGAACGCATACCGTCACTCGCTCACTTCTCAATCATCTCCCTGCAGGGATTCCCCCCCTTCCCCTGTCCGATCCCCCAGCGCTTACTGGCGGAATGGACGGGGGAGGGGGCGGGTACAGCTGGCTCTGCCTCTAGTTAGGCAGAGCCTGCTGTCACTTACGCAGCTGGGTGGATCTCGACAGTAATGACGGGATCCGGCCCGGCTGTGGCTGTCTCAGTATACCGCGAGCTGTAGCTTGCGATATACTGATGAGAAGGCAATCCCAGTGCGCAATCTGCTGATGTCAAGGCAATCCTAGTGCACATTGCTTTGGCAAACTAAAGTCATTTTGCCCTTTCAAAGTAGGAAGTGAATGCTCTGCATGTCTAAGTATTTCATAATCACAGCACTTTACACCTGACATGTCTATGTTATTATTAGTCATCATACATAGAGGTATGCATCGATAGAATTTGATTTTTGAGTGTAAATGTCCGCTTTAACATGGTAAAGCCTTTAGTGATTGGGTTTAGATCTACTTTAATGAGTAGATGGAAGACCAATGAAATAGATTTACGTAGATAGTGGTCAGCTGTGCATTTAGTGACCCTGCTGTCCTAGACCCAGAACTTTGTGACCTGCCTTAAATTCCAGCTGTGGGTGAAGATCCTGTTGTTAAAGAACGTGAAGTTCCAGCATACTCAGGTGAAGAGTAGCGCAAGAGCTAGCGCTCCTCCGATTCTCCGCGGTGGATATATAAGCCCAAATAAACAAAACACAACCTTAATTGAAAGCTACCGCAAAGCCAATGATCCAGAACAACAATTAAAGTCTTGTATGATAAATGACACTTTCCTCCTATGATTATTTGAAGACCGGATGGCCCTGCATGTGTTCTGATATATGGTAGGGGGCTGGAAGGCTGGAAGTCACCCATTGTGCCCTCGCGCGTGTCGTTAGGGGATGAAATTTGGCTGAAGGCCTAGAACTGTGGAGCAATTGACTCGAAAGGTCACACAAAATTTCTCAGATTCATTTCCCTTTCACATCCATTATGCTCCTGAGACTCTGATAACAAACAACATTTACTGTCATGTGGCTGATCCTCTAAATGTTGCATTGGGAATGTGTATAATCAAGTCCTGATGAGAGGACAGAAGAGACCAAAAGCCATCCATGAACATACAGTCAGGCCAGGAACAGCAGACGGAGGCGTCTGTATAGGGCCAGCATGACAGGGTCTTGAAGAGGCTAACAGGGTTTAGATAGGGTTAAAATTATTATCCCAAGGGGTTTTGGGGTGGTGTCACTTACCTGATTGGTCAGGGTCCCGGGAGGAGGAGGATAGGTGTCCCCTTGGGAAGGAAAGGTCAGTCTCGGTAGGGTCATCAGCGTGGAAGCAGCTTCCCGCCCTCCCGCCCCATTGGTCATATTTGATTTGTTGCCTTGTGTTTCTCTTGTTTCTACTTTATTGTCTACTTTGTCCTTTTTTTTTTTTCTCTTTGTTTTATCATGTTGTCTTGTCAGTGCAGCTGGGCAGGGTATTAGGGTCCTTGAGGTGCAACATATTTGCTTGAGGTTTAAGTGACAGTGGGGAGCCGTCTTTGGTATGGCATTCCTGTCTTAACGGGTCCATCATTAGTTACTTAGTATCTGATGTAAGATTACAAGTCCCCGAGTCGGTGTTGTTCGGCTGGGGGCCGTGTGGGCAGATACTGGGTATTTTTGGTGATGGATATCACGTCAAGGACCTTAACTCCCGCGGTCAGTTTAGTTTGTTACAATTTGTTACAATGGTTAAATTTGCCTTTGGCACTAAATAATAAAATGGCTGCTGTGGCCACTAAAAATCCAAGACCTGTGTCGTGTCATTCATTAATAGAGTTATTAGTGAATTTAGTTGTTGGAGGTTATTTGACCAACAGGAGCCGTATACAATGTCCTTGTCATGCCAGGTATAGCACTACTTTCTTAATTATTCAACCAAATGTGCAAGGAGAAAAACACACTGGGGGGAATTTATCAAAACTGAAGCAGATTTGCATTGCAACCAATCAGCTTCTATCTCTCATTTTCAAATCTTACCTGAGCACACTGAAGAGCTGATTGCTTGCTCCAGAATCTGGGCAACTACTCCAGAATCTGTCTGCTTCAGTTTTGATAAAGTCCCCCCATTATATTTAATTTGAAGTGTATCTTTTTTTGTTTTGGATAGAGTGGTGATGAGGTCAGGTTTTTATTGGTGAAATGTACTCTTTCTGTCCTGGCAGCCATTGTCATTGGGACTAAAGGTGAGAGAAAATCCACAATATTAAGTTGTCACAAGAACAGGATTAGAGTGAAAACCTTCCAATAGTGTCACTTGTTCCTCTCTATTTGTCCTGGTGACCACTGCCATCAAGACAAAAGGTGATAGGAAACCAAACATTTTACAGTTGCCACCAGAACAGGAAGTGAAGGGAAGTGAAGGTTTGAACTCGATGGACTTGTTGCTTTTTTTTAACCTGACTATTTAACTATCTCATGATTTGGACAACTGTTTGGTGAAAATTCTCATTACTTTGTAGAGATTTCCTCTCTTTTTCTGTTGTCTACAGGAAAGTAATCAGAGGGAAATGTTCCCAATAGGGGCACAGATAGCAAAATAAAAGTTTGGGCTTTAAAGGGAATGTATAGCTGTTTTGTTACGTATTTGCTGTCGTTGTTGTCAGGACTAAAAAATAAAAACTTCAAAAACATTTTCTCTTTTTTTGCTTTAGTCAGGTAAGTATGACATTGTGTATGCTAATATTTTGTATTTCCATAGCCAGACAGTAGGTGGAGCTTTAGGCTCATATGTTCCATTTTCTTGTGTTTCATTGCCTCCTGCTGGAATAAGAGAGAACACAATAGTGAATGAGTCTGAGCAGTGACCCCCGCCCCATTTCCGTCACACTACTTCCACCTTCAGTGGGCTCCATGTTTCAATCAGAGGGAGGGAGAAAGTAATCAAGAAACACATATATATTTTGTTGGTATACGGCCTCCTTCCCTAGCTCTATATCTTACCTGTTAGTCAGACTCTGAGCTGTTCACAGGCCTTTCTATATCAGACCTGACTGATGCTCAGGGTTCTCTCACTCTCTCTGCTGCCGGGTAAAAAGGCTGAGCGCTGACAGAACGCTAAAAAGGTACAAGTGCTGCTTGTTTGGGGAACATATTAGGGGGCACCCTATTAGTAAGGGGTTTACATAAGTTTTGTTAAGTGGCATCCATGAGCACATGTTTTAAACCATGTTTACTGTCTTGCTGAACAAAAGTGCAGGACATTGTAAGAAAAGAAGAAAAAGTGCATTGTACGTGTAGCACCGTGTAAGCAGGAGAGCTTAGTTAAATTTAGTTGTCAGATTGTTATCAGTCTCATGCTGATATATAGTCTATGCTTATTTGGTTTCCCTAATCAATCTGTTATCGTTTGCATCTGCCTGCTGATTGGTGTATTCTTGCCACAGCACAGAGCAACTAATAGGAGAGTGTTATGAATATATATGTCTCCCTGGCCAATCACTAGGAGGTTCATGGCCAGTAGTGCAGGCTGGCAGAGGACATAAATATTCGGGGCGGACCATGTGAGGCTGTCTTTCTTCCCCGGGCTCCGGCCTGGGGAGAGGCTGCTACTGACTGTCTGATTTGGCTAGGCCTAAAGCCTAGGGGACTAGCCATGTGCTCACACTGAGGCCTGAGGCTGGGAGCCCAGTGGCTGATACTAACGATGAAGATGACAGAGTAACTTCAATAGGCATGGGAAACCTGAGAAATGAGCCTCTGCTGTAAGTTGAGAGTCTGTTCCTGAATGAAGATGTCGACTTCTGATTCAAGTACTGCTTGGCCGGGTGCTCTAAACACAGATTGCCACATATGGTTTTAAAGATTCTAGTCTGTGATGGCAGCAGATAGTTTGTTCTGCAATTTAAAGGAGTCTACACCATCCTGGATGTTCCTAGCCCTAAACCTCTCTCTCCCTGAAATTCTACAATGAAGTTCCTTCAGCATCGTATCTACAGTCTGGATCTTAGCTTTATCGGTCGCCACAAAAGGGCAATAAGTGCTACTGGGGGAGCCATGTTGCTAAAAATCCCTAGACAGGCTATGGAAGACCCATTCATCCTGCGGCTTCTTCGGGAGTGAGCTCTACATAGGATTGAATGAGATACTGATTGGACAATAAGGAAAAATGACTTGCGTTATTTAATCAATAAGAATAACACACTGTTATTTAATCAAACACTTGTTTTTAGTTTGTTATCATAGTGTCCAGAAAGTTATCATGACAAATCATCTAATTTGTTTAATTGTGTCTTTGTCTTCCAACAATATTGAACAAGGACGATGATGTTGTGTGTGACCACCTCAAGTATGTTTCAACCTCTTAGTGAACACCTGTCTCCAAGTTATTGGTCTCGCCGTCCTTTTCACAACTGTGTTACTTTGGTAATAAACTTTCTAACAGCTAAACACAACTTGGACATACAGCGTTTATGAAAACAAGGATGCTTTCTCTGAGCTTTTCTATAGCCACAGACAGTATATCACACCAACAGCTGTCCTGTCATTGTAAAAGACACAATTATTTGTTTTCTGCACAAGTATCAGCCACAATCTGGTGGAACTAATGACCCTTTTACTGTTTTAGTGGGGGGATTTTACGAGCAGCCTGTAAACTTCAAGGTGATATTGTGTGTTTATTTAGGTGTTTATTTTTAGAAAGATTGTGGGTGTAGCAGAAGCAGTTTCTTCAATGAATTTGTAATATGTTTTATAAGGAGTGCCCAGGCGCATACATTGTAAATCACAGAAATGTTCATGTAAGGAAAGGCAATAAAGGAACATGAAGCGTGCGCTCATGCTGGACTGTGCGTAAGGCGTCCCTAGTTTATAGCCCACTTCTCTACTCCTTATCTGTCTCACTATTATTACCCCATATTATTCCACTCTTCACTGTCATGGATTATCTTGTGTGTAAACCCAAAATTTTATATTAAAGGTATTTATATAGCGTCAACAATGTACACAGTGCTTTACATTCAAATTAGTAACTGCCCTCAAGGAGCTTACAATCTAAGGTCCCTATCTTCAAGGTCATACCTATAATGATGCCTCAGGTAGCATCTTTTTAGGTTTTCTTTAGCTCTTGGCGCTAATTGCTGCCAGCTGAACAATCCACTTGCTGTTGCACACTCAAAGTTTTCAACAGTTTATCACAGTTTTTCACACAGACTTGAGGGGCTGCTCATCCAAGGTTCAGGGGCTTCCACCACGAACATAGAAAACAAAAGGGAACAGAGCGCCACCTCCGTGTGTAAAATCATTTATTACAATAAATAAAACAAGGGATAAAGGTACTCACAAACAAACGTTTTCATCAGGCTTTAACAACAAACGAGAGGCCACACTGTCTGTTAACCCAACATGGTATCCCCCCAACTATGTAACACGGTAGCCTCCGGTCACATCACCGTCCACCGACCGCTGTCAGCCAAGATTGACGCGTTTCAGGGGCAAGCCCTCTTCATCAGAATCAATGATTCTGATGAAGGGGGCTTGCCCCCGAAACGCGTCAATCTTGGCTGACTGCGGTCGGTGGACGGTGATGTGACCGGAGGCTACCATGTTACATAGTCGTGGGGATACCACCTGACCCCCCTCCGGCAGCAAAAAGTATAGGGACGCCCATGCCTATCTCACATGAATATGTAGACATACTAGGCCCAATTAACCTACCAGCATGTTTCAGAAAGTGGGAGGAAACCCATGCAGGCACAGGAAAAACATGCAAACTCCATGCATAGAGTTCCCTGGTTGGGTCTCAGTGATCCAAGGCGGAAGCGCTAACCACTAAGCCATTATGCCTTACTGTAAACTGTTTTCTTAAGCATTTTTTTAATGTGTTGCCACTTTCTTACAAGGAGAACCTGCCAGTAATGCCACTTCATAAACCCAGTTTAGGTGTATCCCATTTTACCACCATTGACATGATGGGAAGCATCTTTCTTTGGCTTGTGTCAGGCTTGCTATATTCTCCTTGTCAAGAGGGGAATATAAGTGCAGTACAGGGGAAAGGAGAGAAAGGTGCACAACAAAGGGGGGTACTGGAAGTGAGCAAGTGAATCAATGCAGATGGAATGCTAAAGGTGGGGGAGAGGCATTGTACAGGTAGTAGTAGAACTGAACTACATTTATGGTAAAAGCTAGTTCATACTATAGTCAGGCTTCATTTCCTGTTCCAGGCCAAAAAGCTTTTCTACACCTTACATGTAAAGACAAAAAAAAAATCAAACACAGGTAAATAGCCTTCAAAACACATTGATCACTGAATACTGTGTTCAGCCAGCGGTTCTCTTCAGTCCCTACAAAACACTGACTTCCCCAACTGTACAAATAAATAATTTAATAAAAACAAAGGCCGCCGATACTCCGGCACGCAGGCAGCACTCTCAGTGGAATGTAAATAAAACTCAGCACAGCACTTATAGAACAATACCAGTTTTTCTTTTCCTTAACCAGTTTATTTACCGTGCAGATATTGTATATACGGAATCAGGCAACCAAACACACTCCAACAAACAGCAATTGTTCCAGACTATAAACTGCTCATCAGTCAGAGGGTCGCCAGTGGAAATAATGGTCATTTCTCTCAGTGTCAAACTGTGCAAATTTCATCTGATCTAAGTGTTGCTGCATGTGCTCATAGTATCCTCCCCCCCTTCCCCAACCCACCCCGGCCAGGCCAACAGACCTCACGGGCTGCTCCAATGTGGCTATATTCGAGGAAACATACTTCATCTGTTTTGTATTTCCTGCAGCCATCAATGGGAGCAGATCCTGTGCCAATCTCCTACCCGCAGCCGCCGAGTGATGGAAATCCCATTGGAACTGTGATTTTCTCAAAGCCACTCTGCGCCTGCAGGGCAAAACTGCGGCGTCTAAAATAATACCACATTGAGTGCTAATGCTGTCTTGTCTCTGTGCTTTGTTTTTTTCTTATCCCCTGATTTATATTAATGTGCCATGAAATTATAACAAAGGCGCTTCTTTTTCTAGATCGTGCGAGGATGACTGAAGTTAATTGTCTTTATGGCCTTTCAGATTAAAGGGTATCTATGGTAAAAAAAAGTAAAAATAAATCTGTATTTCTATATTGTTTTTCCACAAGTTCTATCCCGCTCCTAATAACCATATCCATCTAGAAGTATGTAAAATTACTTTTTGAAGATGCTTGCCTTCTGAACTGCAACTGAACAATGTAACATTATCAATGCTTGCTGGAAGCAATGCGTGTTGGGATATGTGGTCTTTAGGAATTGAGATTTCATTACATCAAGCAGCAGGGAAAGAGACACAAAGCACACTGGGAATCCAGGAAGTTGATGAAAGTGATGGGCAGATGGAAGGCAGCACTTACTACAAAAAAAAGATTTTTTTTCAAGTAAGCTTTGATTGCATTTTTTGAAACAACTCTACTATGTATTGTATTACAATGCTAATGTTATAACAGGAGAGTATATGATGGGACTCCTTTAATGAAGAGGGCTTGGACATGCAGTCCAGTCTGGGTGCAGATGCTTGGATGCAGAACAGTCCGCCAAGGGAAGTCATTGAACTGAATGGCTTGGTGGGTCGAGTCAGCACGACACAAAGCTCAATGACCAATGCAAACAGCATGCAACATCAATTCTTTTCAAATCAACAAGCTTTATTTTTCAATGAGCATAGCAAATCCCATCACACCATACTTCTTCCCTGATGCGTTTCTCCCCACCTGGGACTTAGTCATAGCGGCAAAGGAACTGATAAACAGAGGTAAACTGTATACATGTTACATTCCCATAACCCATAGTGTTAAAGATGTGCAACACTGAAATGATCATCGTTCTATTTTAATGAATTACAGAATATAATAATCTGCAAAACCCACATGAAATCAACTCACTATGACATGTTGATCTAAAATTAGCAAGTTTAAAATGCATCCAATAATAACATATTTGTACTAAAGGAAACTCTGGTTCTTAGAAATTACCCCAGCAATCCAGCCAAGGGGAGCTGTGAAAAATAAAAGAAACAAATTGAATATGAAGAATTAGTGCATAATGAACATGGAAGTGTTTACTGAGCCGTTCCACTCAGTATACATTTTCAGATCTGGAAAAAACATGTTTGTCTGAAAGAGTAAGGCCCATGGCACACATGTGAACCTGTCACTGGTGAAAACCCACCGTGGACAGGATCGAAAAAACAGTAAAGGAAACAAATTCACCTGTTTCTGTGCATTGTTACCTCACTGGATGTATCAGTAATACAACGCTCACTCTTGGATGCAGAGAGGGAGCAATGCCTCGCTCATCTGGACTGGGTATCACCATGGAAGCAGAGGCTATTTCTCTGCCCTCTACAGCGATCCTATCGCTGATAAGTTGTCGCAATGGTAAGATTACTATTGTTGCATTGACTTTTTTGCAGAAAATAATTTCTGTCATTACCAGCCTGTAGAGGGTGTGATTGGGAATACTGTGGCTCCACTGTATCACAAGCAGGGGTTCCCAGATCATAGACAATGGGGAGCTGGGTCGACTAGTGCACTACTGCCATTCCAGGATGAAAAATTAAAGTACTGTGCAAGTAAGATGGTTACTATGTATGCATTAAAATTAATTATCAATGTTAAAGTTAGCTGTTTGTCTGGAGTTCAGCTTTAAATGGGTTCTAAAGCCTCCCGTTTTTTTGCCTATATCTACTGCTGACAAGCAGTAGATATAGCCGTCTGATTAGCCTGGAAGCCGTCTCCATGCTCCCTAGTCACCAGGTGAAGAGAAAGCATGGAGCCGGCTTTCTGGCCAATCAGGAGGCCAGGGGAGGGGTAATGACTCGCCCCCCAGCTTCCTGATTGGCCAGCATCCTGACCAATCAGGAAGCCGGGTGGCAAGTCATTACACACTGCCCAGCTTCCTGATTGTCTGGGAAGCTGATTCCATGCTCCCTCGTCACCAAGTGCATGGAGCCGGCTGCCTGACCAATCAGAAAGCCAGGTGGCATGTAATGACTTGGAAATTCCTGTATCGGGATAAGCATCGGGAGCATTTGGGCGAGTAAGAGTACTCGCCCAAATACTCGGTATTGGCACCAATACCAATACTAGCAAATATATACATATATATATATATATATATATATACAGTATATATACTGTATATACACTGAATATCCTGTTTTGTTAATGTGAATCAGCGTATGAGAAAGACTCAAATGGGTCCAATGTGGTACCTTGTGAAGTTTTTCATATGGAACTAATAACTTTAAGCTGTTAAGATACTTGGATCATGGAATGAATAAAGTGAGATCTTATATGAATAGATTCCTATGATTGATTACTGATTTTTATTCCAACTTGTCTGATTCACTGATGTTGGCTATACATTACACAGCAAATAAATAATATCTGGTGATTTGTTGCCAGTTTTGGTATCCATAATACTACCTATCATGTTTAAGCCCTGAAGAATGGGGAGGTGTCTTTGAACCCCCAAAATGAATTGGTGCCTCACCCGTACTTGTACCGCATCTCAGGATGTGAGCCGGACTCAGATAGGTCAAAAATGTTACGTTGTGTGTTTTTTATTATGGAATAAATAACTTTAAGCTGCTGTTATCTTGGAATGAATAAAGTGAGATCGTATATTACATGTATTGATTGTCTCTTATTCTTGGACTACGAGCCTACGTTTATTACTTCACAAATCAATTGGTAAGTAAAAGTATTAAACTGTATAGCTGGAGTTCACTTTCCAAACCGGAACAGCTTTAAACCGCAGCATGGGACAGAAATAAATATATTTTTTTTTACAAGAAAATAAAATAAACATTGTGAATGCCATTATATTCTTTCCTTACAGCTTTCAATTAATATAATCTCCGCTTGGCATATGCAATTCATCGCAGGCTGGTCCTTGGAGCAGCGCTCGAGTTTCCTGTAACAATGCCATTGCGGGCAGTTTCTGGGGGTCTGTAAGCCTGCAGCACTTACTATGTTTTCTGACAGTACATTAAGACGTTCTACATCTCTTATAACCTCACCTGCATTCTGTCCGTCGCACAATATTCAGCCTTTTTTATGATAGGCATTAAGTACAGTTGTAGGAATACGGCTCTGCTTTATTCTCAGCTCACCTATACAACAAGCACTTAAAAAGAAATCAGTGTAGAGCAGGTGCTTTCATGGTCTGATTTTATGGCCCCGCGAGTCTCCACGAGATTTAGGACATTAAATAAATGTTTAATTTATGTTTGAGCTTGTTGTGGTAATAACTGTGCCGTGTCTTATTATTTTTTACATTTTACAGATGGCAAGAGCCAGGAATATTGCTCTTTGTAGAGACTGCTTGGTTATAAATAGTGAAATTGTAGATGCAAGGCATTGTCCGCATAGAGTGGCAAAATGGATATTCAAAAGCTTATAGCTGAACTCTGGGATAAGAAAATACTGTGTAAATACAAGAGCCGTGTGTATTCTTGTCTGTGAAGGTTCTCATTCATCCAGGTCACGGTATATATGTAAAAAAATAAATCAAGCCAACTGGACTTGCAGTATTTTTCTTGAAGATGATGCTCTGGTTATCTGACTAGCTTTCACAATTCAGAATTCTGAATTGAGAAAGCTAGTCGGATGACCAACGAAACGTCTTTAAGAAAAAATACAGCAAGTTCAGTTGCTTTTTTTATGTATTTGTTACAGATATACATGTGTATTCTTACTTAGATTTTGGGTGTGCTTTGTGTATTTCTTCCAGATCTGTGCAGTAATCCAGTTGTGGCATTGCGTGGCAATACCACGGTGTTATGTGGCCTTAAAGTGACCCAGGATTCTCAGCCAGAGAAGGGCTGAGTGGCTGCAGGAAGCAATTGCTTGTATCAGGAAAGAGCTGGCTTCTCAGTCCTTTCCATGTTTTCTGGCTCATAGTTGGGATCCTGGAGCTGGGAGATTTCTTAGAGCTCTGGGTGGGACGAAATCTCCATTCCTGGGTCCTGGCTATAGTAGTGACCAGCACTTAATTGTGCACCTGTGTACAACACTCATGAAGAGGGTGCTGGGATGTGTTGAGGGCCCCACCTGTGAGACAGGAGAACTCCAACCAAGGAGTCAGAGTGGAGGCCAGTGCAGCAGGGAGCTGCAGGCTTTTGAAGCCTATTGTGCAGGTTAGCACGTTACTGAGGTTGTCTGGAGGAACCAGACTGTGGCCCTGAGGATTGAGGCGGGAGCAGCAGTGCTGCAACAGAAAACTGTTAAAGGACTGGGACACTGTGAGTGTGTGGGGCAACTCAAGGATTGGTGACCCAATAGCTGTTATTTGCTGAAGACAAGCTATTTTATATTGGACTTCCTTTATTGTCTGCCTTTGAAAGAATAATAAAGACTTTTGGTTAATGGAAAAACCCTGTGTGAGTGCTCTGTGAGCTCCCCAACATCACACAGTGTAAAACTTTACCTCTGTGCAGGAGCTTCCTGTAATAAAGTCCAGCCACTGCTGCTCTCTCCTAGTGCAAGGTTGACTGGTTTTGTATCCGCCCCCTTCTGTAGTTTTCTGCACCAGCCTGTAGTGGGTGGAGCCTACTGGGTCCCTCCTACATCTCTGCTCTCTGCACAGGCTATGTACAGCACAGTGATGATGTCACTGGTACGTCTACAAGCTAATTACTGGGCTTGCATTTGGTGCCAACAGAGTGGATTTATATCCTTTGTGACTATTAAGGAATACATATTAATCAAAGTATTATCTGGAGTTGAGCTACCTTTATAAGGTAATATATGGGTTTGCATTTGGTGCATACAAAGGGAATTTATATCCATTGCACTTTATGGTGAATATAACCTCTTAAAAATGTATTTGACGAACCACAAATATTAACAGATACAAACCATTAATAGCGGTGATTATTTTCGCACAATGGATGCTTGAATAACAATTGGTAAAGAGAAGAGCATATAAGAGTGGGTATCTGCCCTATGTATCCTTCTGGTCCCGCCGCAGAAGCCAATTCTTTGGATAGATCCCTAACTGTCCCACGACACCTCAGCAGGTGGGAGCAAATTGAAACTTAAAGTAGAAGTATGTATATATACAGGGAAAATGTGAATGATGATCATTAATGCAACTATGAAATGATTATACAAGAAACTGATTATATGTTTACAAATAGATAAATTGCCTCCTACCCCTTGAGAAAGCTGACCCGTGAAATGCGTCGGCAGCAAAGCAATGCATTCCACAGTGCAAGAACAATATATTCAAATTATAGTCAGAGAAATGAACTGCACAATAGGAAAATAAGTATTTACATGTATACGATATCAACAACAAAGTGTATAATGTTAATGTGGCAAAGGGAGGCAAAATCGAGGGAGAATATGTAAACATTATTTTTAATATCATGTTATATTTTTATATGGAATACATTGAGGCTGATTTTAACAACAAAAAGTATGTCTGACGCCTCTTAATACCCCAAAATACTAAGTATATTGTGAAACAAACTGTGAAAATAATATGTCAGCAGGATAAGCGCATTGGGTCTTATATCAGTTCCCTAATTAGATGAAGTAACATATTTCCACTAAATTTCTGTGCATGGATTAAAGCGAACTTATACTAAAAAAATTAAAGCTGAACTCCAGAATATGCAAATATTGTCTACATACAAGAGCCATATGTTTTAGTTCTTGAATCTTGGTGAGCTTTGTGTATTTCTTCCAGATCTGTGCAGTAATTCAATGTGACACTTGGAGCTTCCTGTAAAAAGACCGGTCAGTGCTGCTCTCTCTCTCTTTGTGCAGGGTGACTGGTCTTGTTTCCACCCCCTCCTGTAATAAAGATCGGTCACTGCTGCTCTCTCTCTCCTTGTGCAGCGTGACCGGTCTTGTTTCCACCCCCTCCTGTAATAAAGACCGGCCACTGCTGCTCTCTCTCTCCTTGTGCAGCGTGACCGGTCTTGTTTCCACCCCCTCCTGTAATAAAGACCGGTCACTGCTGCTCTCTCTCCTTGTGCAGGGGGACTGGTCGTGTTCCCACCCCCTCCTGTAATAAAGATCGGTCACTGCTGCTCTCTCTCCTTGTGCAGCGTGACCGGTCTTGTTTCCACCCCCTCCTGTAATAAAGACTGCTCACTGCTGCTCTCTCTCCTTGTGCAGGGTGACCAGTTTTGTTTCCATCTCCTCCTGTAATAAAGATTGGTCACTGTGGCTCTCTCTCCTTGTGCAGGGTGACTGGTCTTGTCTCCGCCCCCTCCTGTAGTTTTCTGCTGGATAAAGGAATACACAAAGCTCACCAAGATTCGAGTAAGAATACACATACCTCATGTGTTTAAACAATAGTTGCTTATCCTGGGGTTCAGCTTTAAGGATCTCCGTATGTTTTGTGGCCTGCTCCTGAATGACAGCTAAAACCTCATTTGATGCACGAAGTGGCGTGAATAGTTTTATGCTCAGTGTGTGACATGTCAGTGATGTTTAAATCAATTCCGCAATAAATTGTACAGTTTTGTCCAATACTGACCTTTCTATAGTAATTACAGTGTTCACTGCTGGTGTGCGAAGATGTATACAATCGCTCAGATCCAGGTTCACTGCCCAGATGAGGTTACATGCTATCCTTTAATGCCTGGGGAGGAAGAAGACAAATGTGGAAATGAACAATCCAACCCATGCAGCGTTGAAACATTTTATCATGTGCCACAAGATATTTGTGGTCATTTTCACTTCATAACTGCATTATTTTTGATGCTTAAACTGCACGTGAGGTATCTACAATAATCAAGTGTATGAAAAGGCATTTTTTAAATAGTTTTGGATCGGA
This sequence comes from Nanorana parkeri, assembly GCF_000935625.1. NCBI lineage: Eukaryota > Metazoa > Chordata > Amphibia > Anura > Dicroglossidae > Nanorana > Nanorana parkeri. The sequence continues at coordinate 1,928,372 of NW_017306393.1, forward strand.
GTAGGTAGGGAAGGGTTAGATTAAGGGTAGACAACCTCAGCATTAAAGCTGCGGTGTCAACTACAAATGCCATCCTCTTCTGCTTCTGGGAGTCATGTCTGTGGTTGTCAGTCTTGCAATGCCTCTTGGGACTTGTAGTTACATCGCATTTGGAGTGCCGAGATTGCCTACCCCTGCGTTAGATCCTTTATTAAATTTTCATTCCTGTACATCCCCACTGGGAATATTCACCTTTGTATTTGTCCTGACCTTTGACATTAAGAGGGAAAATCCCAAACTCTTCAGTTGTCCCCAATTTAAGAGGAGAAGGGAAATCTTCCAATGGAATCACCAATTTATGCGACATACCAATATGATGGGAATTGGGTTTCCTTGAAAGCGATTTTCTCTTGTTTACTGTTGAGTCTTCTAAACAGGAAGTGAATGAAAAATGCCCCAGGGCGACAAAGACAGGACAAATATATAGGCATTGTAACCCTTCTCTACTCTAAAATTACAAAACAAATTTGAGTTTACATGGATGGATCTAGGCATGATCATACCATGTAATGTTTGCCTGTTCAAATATGTGAAAAAGTCAACAATTAACAAATTAACAAGTGGCGTAGTTACATTTTCAAATGATAGAGTGTATACATATATACTGTATATCTTTCTACTGGACTAATACAGCTTACCCATTTACATTACACTATATATATATATAAGTTAAAGTACTATACTTTTTTTTGCAAAACTTTTTCTTATTTATCACTTCTCCCACAAGCCCCAGCAGTGTCTATTTAGCCTATCCGGTCTCACTCGGATGCTACTTGCATATTAATGAATGCGTTGTAAATAATTCATGGCAACAGTTTACAATTGGACAACAAAAATCTGCTAGTGGCTTTTCTTTGGTTTGTTATTCTTACTCCGGAAATTTGCACGCTACACTGACTTTTTATGTCCAATTCAACAGGGAACACTGTCAAGAGTAACAAACACCAGACTAAGGGAAATAAATAGGTCAGTATGGCTGAGGTTATGAATAAACTTATGGAACTTGCACTGAACACTCTAGAAAGTATATAAGAAGCACAAATCTTCCAACTGCCATCCATCTGAATAGCTGAGTTAAAGTGGAATTTCGCCAAGTTTTTTTTTTGTTTGACCAAGTGGGGAAGTATTAGAAACTTTTTACTGCTGTCTATTTCACCGCTGGGATGATCTCTCTGGCAAATCTCTTCAACAGGAATGCACACAGAAATAAATATAGGGAACGGTTATAACTTTACTTCCTGTCCCAGTGACCACTGTCCAACCTTTCCACACTTTACCAAAAGCTTAAGGCTCCATTCGCACCTGAGCGGCTGTCCGCGCGTATTTGGCTGTACGGATACGCGCGGAGCTGCTCTAAACAGGGAATTTAATGCACTTCAATGTGCATCGTTCACACCATTGTGGGGGCTGCGCGGTATGAAACCACGCGTCCCGTAAATAGTGCAAGAGCGATAATCCGGCGGATTCCGCACGTTCGCTGCTACTTAATAGCTGCAAACGAGCGGCCTCCATGCGGATTTAAAAATATTAGCGATTGCCTCCCGCAAACGTTATGTGTGAATGCAGCCTAAAAATGTATTGTTTTGAGGCTGAATATACATTTAAAGCAGGGTAGGACTAGCCCGAGTCAGATTCAGTTGTTACTTTAATGGGTCTCTGTCTGTAAAATCAAAATGGTAAAAAAATGTGCCCCATGCAAAGAAGATGTTTAATACTTACCTCACCTGTTGCCCGTGCCTAAATTCAAGAGTACCACAACAATGCTTGAGAGTCCAAATATGTTTATTTTATTATAGTATATCCAAAAGAAATTATCCAAAGCGGAATAGAGTTTCTAAGGGACCTCCAGCTTCACCAGGGATCAAAATTGTTCTGAAGTGATGTCAGACTCGGCAAAGGTTCAGAAATAGGGAGAGTATCTATGTGAAAGAAGGCCAGCTGACATTTTTATTACAGTAGTATTAAACTCTCAAACCTTTTTTTTTTTTTTCAAGAATGGATCCAGAGCAAACACACAGTATATACCTTGCTCAGCAAAGTGTTTCTAAACACTTACAGTCATCATGTTTCCAAACAGCTGGCTCTCTCAGCTCAACGTAGGCATAAAGTAGTATTAAACTCTCACACTTTTTTCAATCATGAATCCAGACCACACAAATATACATTGTCCAGCAAATTCTTTCTATACATTTTTTCCCAAGCACTTACAGTCATCATGTTTCTGTACATCTCCAACTCTCTCAGTTTGGCTTCACTAAACTTTCTGTCCAGTACAAGATAATAAGGGACAGCACAGTCTCCAGCAGCTCTCCGTCTATTAGCTTGGAGAAGCGAGGAGCAGGGAGCAGGGCAGTAGCTTGCCTTGCTGTGCCTTTGTGTTTTTTTAAGATACACACAGTTTACTAGTGCACACAAGGGTGGCTCCATAGGACTGTGAAAGGGTAAGGATATTAGGACCAGTGATCAGGGGATCAGCTGATTCTACAGGAAACTAAAACTATCAAACATCAAGGAGCAGCATCTATTGTAAGTGGTTTAATCAGCATTTTAAAATAGCTCTAAGCCTTTTAACTTTAATATCACTTTAAACACCTGAACTATTTGGGTTTTGACCTTAGTGAATTAACCTATGTGTGTGAACCAGAATATAGTGTATAGCTATGTTGCATCATAGCACTCCATTGTCCACAGGATAGCACTCACACTGTAGAATTATACCTGACATGTTTTTTAACAGTGCAGGTGACATTGACTAAAAAAGCTCTACCCTGCCGAGAGACTTTAGCTATTATTTCTAAAATAGTATTAAACTTTTCACAATGTTCCATAAAAAAACATATCTTATGAAAAATAACATATTTAAAATCAAACTATAAAAAAAAAAAAAGATAACTGGAGATCCAACAGTAACATCTCTTGACAATCATCACGAAGACATGCTTCCGGAGTGTATGTTTTTGCTTCCAACTTAAGAAAATAATACTTGCATTGTCCGATGTGATGAAATCATGTATACTGAAAAATAATACAGCTGGAGGAAGTGCTAGAAAATGTTGGCTTCATATAGAGAACAAGCTGAACTTGAGTTTGCTCTCTATGCTTTGAAAGAGTTGGGTAATTTGGAGTCAGAAGCCACAAGCCAACATGACTCTTCCTCTGCTATAAAAAAAATATATAACTGTAAAAGCCAACCACCATATTTAAAACGGACCTACCAGTAACTGCACACGTCTGCATAAATAACTTCCTACATGTCGCAATATACAGCAACTGTTTTTTTTTTTTTTTTTAAAGAAAAGCTCTACCATGTATTGTTACCCTGCAGTGCATGAGCTTCAGTCCAGTGACTTTGCTTAGGCTGAGATGTTGTCATTAGTCTGCTGCAAGTATTCTTTTTTCTTCCAGTGACCGGACTGCAACACTGTCAGGGTTTTTCATAAAAGGGTGAAGAGTTTGGAGAAGGCAGGAGAAGTGAACAATGTAGGACAACATAGCTGATTTGGAAAAATTCTCCAACTCAGCTCACTTTAGCTTTGTTGTCAGTGGCGGAACTACCAGGGTCATAGCCGCGACCGGGCCCTGGAGTTCCGCCACTTGGAGGGGGCCCAGGACAGGAGGAAGGGGCCCCTGATAATCGCTGATTACCAGGATATTTATTATCCCGGTAACCGCTAATGTCATTACCGGGACCTCTTCCTCCTGTCCTGGGCCCTACATGCTTCACGCTGCTCCCCTCACCTTGTTCCGGGCGCAGCGTGAAGTATGATGCAGCCGGCGCAGCAGCCAATGAGTGGGAGCGGGGGTTATCCCCACCCCCTCATCACACAGAACTGCTGCCGAATAGAGAGCTGCTGCGGACACGTAAGGGGGAGATAGGGAGCTGGAACTATGAAGGTGACATGGGGTTCGGGAGCGGAAAGCTGGGGACATGAAGGGGGGGATAATGGGGAGCTGGGGACATGAAAGAGGAGAGTGTTTTTTTTTTTTCTTTGTCTAAAATTTGTTTTAAAAAAAATCAAATTTCATGGATTCTTGCATCGGGGCCCTGAGGTCACTAGTTACTCCTATGTATGTTGTCCTAGATTGTTCACGTCTTCTGTCTTTTTCCAACTCTTCACCCTTTTGTGAATAACCATGTTTATCTTCTAACAACACTTCTTAGATCAAAAAACAAATTGCATTTATACAGGTCTTAAAGGCTGGGTTCACACCTGGGCGTACCATTTCTGGGCGTTTTTTCTGGTCGTTTTTCAGCTCGCCTTTTAGCACGTTTTTTAGTTCAGTGAAACGCGTGTTCGACCTCCCTGGCGGTATGATTTTTTTTTATTTTCCTTTATTTTCTTTATCTTTTTTTCTGTTTTTAAAAAAAAACTTTCATACTTCCCGCCAGTTCCGCCCCCCCTGCGACGCGGCCGCTCGCAAGAGACAGAACCCGGAAGTCGGCAGCGGCCGGAGGACACAGCGGGGATCGCGGATAAGGTAAGTCCTATGCTGTATTTCCCAGTGTGGATCGGGGTTACCGCTTTCTTAACCCCGAGCCACACTCGGGAATACCAATGGATGCGCGCGGAAAAACGCCCCAAAGAAGCTCCTGTACTTGTTTGTGCGTAGTGCTTTTTAAGCGAGTTTCCACAGGCTGAAATACGCCCAGGTGGGAACCATGCCCATAGGGATTCATGGGATTTCACTTGCTGAGTGTTTTTCAGCGCTTCGATCAGCGCTGAAAAACGTCCAGGTGTGAACCCAGCCGAAAGGTGCCAAGGACACAGCCAAACATGTAAACTTATATTTTAAAACCAATAGAATTTATTTACACAAATAGGTAAAATTACACATTTAAAGCCCTGTATAAATACAATGTATTTTTGGATCTAATACTCATATTCAATTAAATCATTTAATTCATTAATTCATTTATGAGTACATTAAATATAGGGATGTTCAGATACCAAGTACCGTACTCAGTACAAGTACAGATACTTTTCCAGCTCCAAGACTAAACTAGAGAAAAATTCAAAAGTTAGGAGGCGGCTGTCATTTGTAAGGAGCACACAGAGCTCCTGGGATTTGTACATTTGTAATGTAATGCATTATTTGTTTTTTTATAAATATATAAAAGTGATACACCGATACAATTTTTCCAAGTACAAGTACTGATACTTGCCCAAGTACTCACAGATACAAGTACTGATACATTTTTGTTTATTGTCATGTGACAGTTTTTCTAAAACAATACAGGCTAATGATTTCAGGACAGTGGTGGAGCACCAGAGCCAGGTCCCAGCTGCAACCCTGGTAGTTCTCATGAAAATGCCAAGTATCGGCGCTGGTGTCTGAACTGGTATCTGGACATCCCTAATTAAATATTTAAATAAATATAATAGATATTTATTTTTAAATGTTGGCCCATTTGCCAGCCTAAAATATTGAGCAGGGTTTTTAGGAAAAATAAAAATAGAAGTAAAGTGACACTGAACATTGTCAAATCACATCTACAATATATGACTAATTTGTGAATGGGCCATCTGCACCGCAACCCATGTCAGTCACAATTATAATATTAAAGTCTAACTCTATGTTGGGCATACCTCTCAATGGAGCACCCCATTCCTTTTTTTAAAAAATTCATATATACATTTTTTTTAGTTGTCTTGGATTCAGTCATGTGACGTCCTGGGTTCCTCTTCTTGTCTTTGTGTGGTGGCAGTGGGCACCACATAATGATGTGGGTGCTGATCTCTGCATCTCTTCTCTGTAGGCCCAGCTTTTTAACACTCCCCCAGAGGGCATGTCCTTGACACGTAGGACCCAGTGAAGTGGGTTAAATGATGCCACCAAGTGTTAATTAATTAATTGAATATATAAATAAAATGTTTCTTTTTACATTTATATATACATACTTTTTTTCAGCTGTCTTCGATTCAGTCACGTGACGTCCTAGGTGCTCTTCCTCATCTTCCTGTGGTGGCAGTAGGAACCATATAATGATGTGGGCACTGTCCTCCACATCCTTCCCCTATAAGCCCAGGCAAGCTTATTGACATGCTCCCAGAGGGCATGTCATTCACATTCAGGGCTCACAAGAAGTGGGATAAATGACAGAAAGCGTTATTCAACCCGGAAAAGGAGTAATGGCTGTAACAATAGGAGAAGAAAGAGTGCAGCAATGAAGGGGAACGGTGAGTACCTCTTTGGGACTCTTTTAAACAGGGGCATAGGGATTAAAAGAAAATCAGTGGAATTGGGCTTTAAGTAACAGGAAATAGTGTATCACAAATATTTCATATTAGTTCATTCTGATCATTGGATGTCACTGGAAAAGGTTGACTTTAACACAGAATGCCATCATTATAATTTTCTATCTTTATCTCTAGATCTACAAATTGGTAATTTTTTCTTATGCTCATAATTAATTTGATTTCCCCAAGTTCGCTTTAAAGGAAAGATTGCAATAATAGCTCAGAATATGTTCTTCATTTGGTTCTCCTTTGAACAGTTAGATTCCAGGCAAAGCAGGGAGGTAAGCTTCACGGTAAACGCTGTTGACCTGTTGACCTGTTCGGCCCTGAACATTTTTTACACTGAGAGCTTCAGGAATCAGGACACTAAAAATGTCTGCCGGCTTTTCAGGGGTTATTTCATTTGAACAATATGGATTCCAGTTGGAGGAATTCTATTCAACTCAATTGTTTAGGTATTTAAGTTGGGTTAGGAAAAATAAGCACATGACCTCTCCAGGGAGCTCCCTGGAATGATTTTCTCCTCTGGAGGTTGAAGCAAGTCAGGACCAGGTTAAATCATTTTTATTATATTCAGATTTTATTCTTCTATGTTATGGCCTTGAGGGTAAAAGAAAACCGAATATCTGGATTCAAAGAAAAAAAAATATTAAGCATGCCTCCAAAGTAAAAAAAAAAGCTCATTTATCTGACTTGCTTAGCTGGTGTCCATTGTGTTACTATTACAGCTTTATGGCAACCCAGCAGGTATGCTGTACATTCAAACAATACAACTGTTCTTGGCAGCTGGAGTTCAGGGCTGGTAGTTTTAATGCAAGGCTACCTGCACTGAGAAGAAGTTAAAGTGATATGAAAATCAAAAGGCTTTTAAGCCATTTCAAATGCTTATTAAATCATTTACAATGGATGCTGCTCCTTGATGTTGAAACATTTTAGCTTCCTGCAGAATCAGCTGTTTTAGGGTAGCTCCCTTCACTTGCAGGTTTCTATGGAGCCACCCTTGTGTGTACTAGTAAGCTACTGTGTGTCTTCACAAACACACACAGGCACAGCAAGGCAATCCACTCCCCTGCTGCAAACTCGTCTTTCCTCCTTCCTCAAAGCCAGTAGGCCGACAGCTGCTGGAAGTAATTCAAGTAGATCCCATCGCACTCCTGACTGGGTATAACCCAAGATAATGGGTGGGTGCTAAGATGACAGCAGATGCCTCTGCAGATCAGTATCATGTGGTAGAAAAGTCACTCGCACTCCAATAAGAATTTCAGTCAATGTTCTTTATTGACAAAAGAATTGTCACATCGTATAGCGACGTTTCGGAACCGTATAGGTCCCTTCTTCAGGCAAAGTGTAACAATCAAAAGCACAGTGCAGGTATATATACAGCCGTGAAACACCAAGAACCATTGGAACCTCCCCTTCTGACATCATAGTGATGTCATTCATTTTAAGTGCATAATGGCAGCAATATGACATCACTATGATGTCAGAAGGGGAGGTTCCAATGGTTTCTGATTGTTTTTTCACTGCTGTATATATACCTGCACTGTGCTTTTGATTGTTACACTTTGCCTGAAGAAGGGACCTATACGGTTCCGAAACGTCGCTATGCGATGTGACAATTCTTTTTTCAATAAAGAAAATTGACTGAAATTCTTATTGGAGTGCGAGTGACTTTTCTACCACGTGACAGCTGCTGGAGACTGCTCTGTCCCTTGTGATCTGGTACTGGACAGGACATTTAGGAATGCTGAGCTAAGAGATTTGGAGCGGTTCAGAAACATGTTGACTGTAAGTGTTTGGACAAAAATGGAATGAATTACTTTGCTGGGCAATGTCTATTTGTTTGATCTGGATTAATTATTAAAATAAAAGTTTGAGAGGTGCATACTACTTTAAACCTGCAGATCACTTAAGGCTTGAAGTGTATTTAAACCCCAAAACAACTTAATATTTGCAGCTTACCAGTCCTCAGATGTGCTGGCTGCATTCGTTTTGTTCATTCTGGGTTTTTTTTTTCTTTATGTCACCTGGTAATCCTGGGAATGACACACTTCCTGTCTCTTTGTGGCTACACTCATTTCCCACTATAACTATGAAGGGAGCCATGGTTGTCATACAGGCTGGACGTTTCCTGTCTTTATCTCCATTACATGGTGGATTGATGTAACTAGTAGTATACAATGAAGGATGTTTGTGCTTCCTTTTCATCTCACAGGAAGTGACAGGCACACAGCATTTCTGGTAACATCAACTGATATTTTCTGTATTTGCTGAAAATGTTCCTGAGGAATGAAGCATATGCAGCATCACATCTAAGGGGTAGTAAGTATATTACATTTTTGGTTTTAGATATGCTGTAAAGTGATAATAAAGTTAAAAGGTTTTTAAGTTCTTTTAAATGCTGATTAAATCACTTACAATGGATGCTGCTCCTTGATGTTTAAAAGTTATAGTTTCCTGCAGCACTGGTCCCTGATATCCTTTTTTAGGGTGGCTGCTTTCCCCTGCAGGATCCTATGGAGCCACCCTTGTGTGTGCTAGTAAGCTGCGTCATTCCCCTGCTCCCTACTCTCCTCTCCTCCTCCCTCTTCCCTTCTCCAAACTAGTAGATGGACAGCTGCTGTATACTGCTCTGTCCCTTGGGTTCTTATTCTGGAGAGGAGGTTCAAAAAAGCCGAGCTGGGAGAGTTGGAGTTGTTCAGACACATGATGACTGTAAGTGCTAAAAAAATGTAAGAAATACTTTAATAAGCAATGTATATTTTTTTTATCTGAATTCATTATTGAAAGAAATAGGTGAGAGTTTAATACTACTTTAATCTAATAAAGTATCCTCTACCACAAGGGTGGGCAGCTCCGACCATCCAGCTGTTGTGGAACTACAAGTTCCAGAAGGCATTGCAAGACTGACAGCCCACCCCTGCTCTACCACAAAGTACCCCGTTTAGACTTTTACCAGAAATGTTTTATAGGGTATCTATGGTCAAAAACTAAAAATAAATATCTATTTCTATATTGAATTTCCATATTCGTTTTATCCCTCTCCTAATAACCAGATCCATCTAGAAGTTTGTAAACTTTCTTATTGAAGAGGCCCAAAGGATGTACACTGAGTGGCCAGATTATTATGACCACCTGACGTTTGTAGGCAAATTAGCTATAATTTCGCGCTGAAGTTGCTAGAGGGCCAGACCATCATATAAAGGGAAGCAGGTTGTTTACCACGACAGTAGAAGTGATTTTTATCTGAAGATACGGGGAAACAACGCGATTTAACTGCCTTTGAACATGGGATGATTGTTGGCGCTCGTAGCCATGGAGCGAGTATCAGCAAAACAGCAGAATTCGTTAAATGTTCAAGAGGGGCTCATTGTTAAACTGTTTAAAGACTGGACTGTCAGCCGAAAATCTGGGTCTGAACGTGCGAATTGTGGCCGTCAGCGACTAGTCAATGTTAGGGCAGAACGGAGAGTGGCAAGACTGGTAAAAGACAACAGAAGGGCAACAGTGCAGTGTCAGATTCCTCGCATCACCTTTCAACATCTCGTGGAGTCACGAGGCGGCCCAACAAAGTCATCTCGTGGAGTCATCTCGTGGCCCAACGAAGTACTGATGGGGTGGTCATAATAATCTGGCCACTCAGTGTAATTCCTCAATGCACTGACACCATTTCACTCAGCCCTGTGAATATGCACTTTCTTGTATCACCACTCTAACTAAGCCTGCCGTCTGAGCTACAACTCAACATCCGAACTTCCCACAGTGTAACATCATCATTGCTTGCTGGAGGCAATGCATGATGGCACGTGTAGCCTTGAGAAATTGAGATTGCATCACATCAAGCAGCAGGGAAAGAGACACAAAGCACACTGGGAATCCAGGAAGTTGATGAAAGTGATGGGCAGACGGAAGGCAGCACTCACTACATAAAAGAGATTTTTTTCAAGTAAGCTTTGATTGTATTATCAGAAACATCTCTACTATGTATTCCTATTACAATGCTGATGTTATAACACAGGGTTAGCCAAACGTGCCCTGAGACATTGCAAGATTCTCACAGCCACATGCATGACAACCAGAGACAGATGCATGATGATATTTGTAGTTTCACCACAGCTGAAGGACCGGAGTTTGGCTACCCCTGTACACAGGATAGTATATGCTGGGACTTTACAACTCCTTTAAAGAAAAACTCCGGGAATAGGCACTTCCTTGTGTCAACACTTTCCCAAAACCTTCTGTCGAAACTACAACTCTTCTCTTTCCCAGAGACCCTGTGAGGTGCTGTCTGCAATCTTGCTGCAGAGGAATACAGGAACTCCTGGTAAGGTAAAGTCTCAGCATGGTAAGGTAAAGTCTCAGCATGTTTCAGCATGGTACGACATTTGCTGCAATAGTATCTGATTGCTTTCACTTGTTGCCTGCAATTGCTCTTTAACGGTTTTGTTCATTTCACTTAAAAATTTGACAGAAATGTAGTGATTTTTAAAGCAATGTAATCATCATGAGAAATGTATTATGTAGAAGAGGCGACTCATCATTTTAGAACGCTCTGGACGGATGAACGTAGAGAGATATGTAGGCATCAGAGGAACTGGTGGGATGGAGTCTCAGTTCATTGTCACCGGAGAGTATATTCAGCAGATTAGCTAAACACTCTGTGCCAGATAAGCACTTTCCGAGCTCTGCACATTGGGGAGTCGGAGCAGTTCCGTGTTATTCTGTTGTCTGTCAGTGCAGAGATACTCTTATGGAGAGACCATGGACACTAATCTCCATTCTCAACACTGATAATGCTGCTCTCCTAAATCATTTTACGGTACTTTCCAATGGTAAATAAGTCTAGCCATAGGCAGGGAGATATCTGCTCAGGAAAGAGACTTGATTTATTTCTATATAGCGCCAACAATATACACAGCACTTTACATACTGTTCATTTACATCAGTCCCTGCCCCCAAGGAGTTTAAAACCTAAGGCAAGGGTGGGCAACTCTGGCCCTCCAGCTGTTGTGGAGCTACAAGTCCCATGAGCCATTGCAAGACTGATAGTTACAGTTACAGGCATGACTGACAATTGACCTTCCAACATGTCTGTGGAGTGTGGGAGGAAATCAGAGTACCCAGGGGAGAACATGCAAACTCCATGCAGATTGTGTCCTGACTGGGATTTGACTCACAGTGCTGCAAGGCAGAAGTGCTAACCACTGACCAAGAGGGGCGCTGTAAAGCTTTCTCGCACAGGGCGCCTAAAGACCTAAGGCCGGCCCTGTACATAGGCCACAGGGTACGTGTATCGGGACAGAACAAACTGTACTAATAAAAACTGAATTTTATGTTTTCCAATGTTGGTGCAGATGTTTCTGTATATTTACTCATAATCGTATGCACATTGAATTATATCTGCCAATAAAAAAGACATTTGTGTGTAATCTGCATGTCTAAATGTGATTCAATTAAGAAAAAAAATGTGTTGGCGTTAATTGCATTGACGTAATTACAGAAAATGGATATTAATGTTGATCATGAGCTGAGCAGAGATGTTATGATTAATGCTTGAAACTGAATGTAAACGCATTTTTTATTTAAATTTGGGACGTCCGCAGGTCAGTCTATTATTCTGCCTCTGTGGGCGTCCTGAATGTATTACCCGGGGGAGGTTGGCAGATTACATGATGTGGTAGGAGTGAGTGATAAGATATGAGTCTTTTAGCATCTCTTAATATCAGGAATATGGGAGGGGGGGGGCAGTAATTATGGTTACATGTGATACCCAATTAAAAGGAGTTTGTCTTAAGGCTCCTATTCCAAACCAAGCTATTGATAGGGGGTCCCTGGTCAATCAAGTAGCTCTAAGCAGTGGGAGTTTTCGGCACAGTGTTCTCAGTGCAGAGCGTGATGCTTTAACCATATGCCGTTCCTACACTAACCCCTCCCTGTAGCCCTTAAAGGAGAACTATGAGGTGACTGCTTTTCACTAACCACATAGTTCTAGCCGACCTGAGACAATGAGACTGTCACAAGTCGGCTCAGTAGATCGGGAGGTGAAGCAAACACATACCGGCGTTCACTCACCTCTCGATCCTGTCACGGCTCTCTGCCGTGACAGGGGAGGGGCTGGATTCCCCCGTCCCCGCTCCAATCCGCCAGCGCTGACTGGCGGAACGGACGGGGGAGGGGGCGGGTACAGCTGGCTCTGCCTCTAGATAGGCAGAGCCAGCTGTCAGTCACGCAGCTGGGCGGATCCCGGCACAATTGTCGGGATCCGCTTCAGCGTCTCAGTATACCGCGAGCAGCAGCTCGTGGTATACTGCACCGTCTCAGTATATCGCGAGCTACAGCTTGTGGTAAACTGAGCCTAGGGTGACGGGAGGACGCTAGTTTGTAATTGTCATAATTGTCAGGATCCGCTTCAGCTGCGGCGTCTCAGTATACTGCGAGCAGCAGCTCGCGGTATACTGCCGCGCACTGAGCCTAGGGTGACGGGAGGACGCTAGTTTGTGTCCTCCCGTTACCCTAAGGAGAACTATGGGGAAAAGCCTTAACCCCATAGTTCTCCTTTAAGGTCACCATGCATGTTACAATCTCCCCATACTATCAACTTTGGCTTTACCAAAATTATATAATATGAGGACCTACGTAATCTATCCAATCAATGAAAACAAAATCTTATATTACGATTCTTGGCAGTATTACTATATTAATACATTGTTTCTCATAGTCATAAGGAAGAATGTTGGTCAGTATTGGAGATGTCTGTATGGACCCGTGGGTGAGCATATGAATGGCACCTAGCCAGACTGCTAGGTGTAAAAAAAAAACAAAAAAAATAATGTTTTAACCCTCTCACCCACCTCCTCCCCTGCTTATGTTAGCTGCATTCTATCTCTGCTCTGATGTGTGTGTATTAACCCTTCATCTCCCTTATCCCGCACATCTGTACATGAACCCCTCCATTAACCTTCATCCTCCCACTGTATGTGACCTGTACATTAACCCCTTCATCCAGGGCCGGATCTACTGTCCCAATGCCAGGTTCCTCAATGCTCCCCCTTGTATGCAGGCTGCATACAAGTGATCTCGGCGACATCCCCGAGATCACTTGTACAAAACATGCGTTGGATTCCCCGCTGTACATATAGTCCTGCTTGCCCAAAGCAGGGCTAAATGTGGAAAACAACTACCCGCCTGCATGTCCCGGGCGTCGGGAGATAGGTATTCCACACCCCTGCTGCCCCTCTACTCCCTGCTGCCCCAAGGCCGGCCCTGGTTGGCCTCGTGGGAAATCCGGCCCTGCCTTCATCTCCATCCTCCTACTGTATGTGACTTGTACATTAACCCCTTCACCCCCATATCCCTCTGTGTATGTCCTGTACATTTATTGTATCTAGTGCACCATAACCAAGCTCTATGTTCTAACTCTTCCCGATACCAGCATGTTTCTTTATTGCCAAAAAAAGGCAAAAAATCAGCTTGGGGGAGGGGGATCAGCTCCTTGCTGATCTCCCTCCGTGCTGTGAATGCAGAAGTGATGTGTATTACATCACTTCCGCATTCACCTGTCAGTCATCTGGCTGCTATAGCCAGAGAAAAGAAGCTGATGAAGCAGATCTCTGCTTCATCAGCTTCTTTTGGGGGCCGCCGGGTGACATAGAGACCCCTAATGTCTCCATAAAGAGGACCTGTCAGTGTACCTGTGCTATTATATAGGGGGATTGTTATTCCCCTATGTAATAGCAATAACAATAAGTGTAAAAAAAATATATATACAAATACAAAAAAGTTAAAAGAATAAAAGTCACATATAAAAAAAGTCCCCCACCCCCACGTTTACGCACATATAAACGTAATTACGGGTCCGGTGCACCAGCGCACAAAAATTACAATTGCGCTACACACATTACATATCGCCGCGAACATCGCAGTGAGAGCAATAATTTTTTGAGGTTTCACGCACGCACGCAATTTTAAGGCTTGACATGTTTGGTGTCTTTTTACACGACGTGACCCCGTCTTTTATATTTTACCAAAAAATTGGGTAATAATAAATGTTTTATAATTTAATATAGGAGAAACAGTTTTTTTTTATTTATTTCGGTAGTTTTTCCTTAATATAGTAAAAAATAAAATCCGCAGTGGTGATTAAATACCACCAAAAGAAAGCTCTATCTGTCCCTAGAAAATGGTATAAAATTAATTTCAGTACAGCATTGCATGACGGATTAAATGTCAGTCAAAGTACTGCAGCGCTGAATACTGAAAAATGGCCTGGATGGGAAGGGGGTTTAACACCTCGGACTTCAAGTGGTTAAAGAACTGAAACCTTTTTTTTTACTGGATAGAGTAAAGGAGGGTTCCCTTTTTTTGCCATCTGATTTCCCTTCACTTCCTGTCCGATAACCACAACAGGAAGTGAGAGGGAATCCCTACAAAGAGAGGGAAATCCCTGGTGTTCAGCAGATCTAGTGCCCCCATTGTAAGAGTTCCAATCTATTCCTATTCTGATGACAACCTAAAATTTGGGATTTTCTTTCACTTTCAGTGATAATGGTCACCAGGACACATAGAGAGGGTGACTCTCCCTAACGGGGACAAAGACAGCAATAAAAACCTGACTGATGTTTTATTCCCTCTCCAATCTAACCAAAACTAAAGAAAAGGTTTTGTCTTCTGTTGCACTTTGAAAAGAATACAATATATAGAAGCTACAACAGAATAAAGACGTTGGCAAACCGGTGAAGTGTTCTATCCTCCAGTGTAGCAAAACATTTTATTGGACAAGCCTCCTAAGAAGGCATGGTGGGGTTAAATCTTGGAGTCTCAGTTCATTAGAAAATGTTATTACATTAGGGACATGATGACGTGTTTTATGAAGAGAGACAGCAGGGTGCCATATTTTACACAACAGCTGCATTTATACTGACCTCATGCTGCATGCACAAAGGAAACGACAGGAGCAGGTAAGATGAGGATTTGGACACAGTAGATGGGATCAATGTGGAATGGGAGGACATTTTAATGATATTTACCAGCAAAATATTCATTTTAAATAACCAATGCTTTTTATATTATATACACTCCTGGTTCACACCTGCGTGTCCTGCATTTGCACGCCACGTTAGCCATGCGCGGCCCTATTGATTTCAATGAGGTCATATCTGCAAGGCAAAAAGGCTCCTGCACTATTCTATTTCGATGTGCAGGACACTTTTTTTGCTGCCGCGTTTTTGTGCACGCTTGCACACGTGGAAACATGGCGCAAAACTGCATGACATGCCAGCCGCGTTTGGGGTGCCCTTAGAAAATAATGGGACCACAAGCGCATTTTGTGTTTCTGCACGGTTGAGCAAAAGCGCCGCGATCGCACATGATAACTTGCGAACCAGGAATACAAATAATGATTATGCCATTCATGGGTCTTATGGTTACCAAGCAGGCACCTCACACGTGGGAAATGGATTTCAACTTGCAAAAAATGAAACACCTAAAGCACATATATCATTTTTAAAGTACATTACAGTACACCAAAAACAGCTTGAAGACACTTAATCAATAATCAATGCAGAGCCTGCATCAACCCAATAAAAGCATTAAACTCACCATGCTATATACACACCACAATCCCCTTGTAATAAGTGGGACAAATATATATGATATTTATATAAGGTGTTATTTAACATATGGTCACAAGTACAACCTTTAATGTAAACCAGTATATTTATAAAAGGTGGAGGCACCTTGGGAGGACGAAAGGACCAACAGATTCTCCCTGGAATATTCCCCTTTAAAGGAACCCTTAAAGACCGTAAGTCAATATTTTTCGACCAGGTGACAGGGCTTTTCTTCATACAGATTTGAATTCCCTGTGGGTGAAAGCACATGGCTCTCCTGTATTCGGTATAAAATATGGATTAATCCAGCAAGGCAATACATATTAATCAGCATCATCCCCCGCAGTTGAGATATTTAATGTGATTCCACAAATGTGTAGCTACACATTTATGGCAGTTATATGTTCTTCAGCAGCCACTGGTGAACTTTCAAACACACTAACATCCAATATTTTTTCACACTATCTTTTGCAACAGTTTGTAAATGAAGGCACCCTAAGTGTCATAGTAATCCCCTATCAGTGCCTACAGTGTTCCAGCAGAACACCTCTATGTTTGTTTTTACAAGATTAGTGAGAATTGTGGGTAAGGGAGAACAGGGGTAAGGGAGTGTTTCTCCTCAATAATCAGAGTTTGTTGATCACCAAAGCCTAGGTGGTGGAGCGCCAGAATAACTGGATCAAATATCCCAATATGATGGGCTTCTATGATCAAATAGCCCAATATGATGGGCTTTTATAATCAATTACCCCATGTGATGGGCTTCTATGGTCATAAAGCACAATATGATGGGCGTCTATGATCAAATAGCCCAATATGATGGACTTCTATGATCAAATAGCCCAATGTCATGGTCTACTATGATCTAATAGTCCAATATGATGGACTTCTATGATCAAATAGCCCAATACCATGGGCTACTATGATCTAATAGTCCAATATGATGGACTTCTATGATCAAATAGCCCAATGTCATGGGCTACTATGATCTAATAGTCCAATATGATGGACTTCTATGATCAAATAGCCCAATGTCATGGGCTACTATGATCTAATAGTCCAATATGATGGACTTCTATGATCAAATAGCCCAATGTCATGGGCTACTATGATCTAATAGTCCAATATGATGGACTTCTATGATCAAATAGCCTAATGTCATGGGCTACTATGATCAAATAGTCCAATATGATGGACTTCTATGATCAAATAGCCCAGTATGATGGGCTTCTGTGATCAAATAGCCCATTATGATGGGATTTTAGGATCAATTACTTCATGTGATAGGCATCTATGGTGAAAAAGCACCTATGATCAAATAGTCCAATATGATGAGCTCCTATGATCAAATAGCCCAGTATGATTAGCTCCTATGATCAAATAGTCCAATATGATGAGCTCCTATGATCAAATAGCCCAATATGATGAGCTCCTATGATCAAATAGCCCCATAAGATGTGCTTCTAGAGTTAGGACCACACTTTGCAGAGGTGCCTTGGCGCGGCGGTGTGGCTTCTATATATTTTTGGCCAAAAGTTTGTGCAACTAAAACCTCTGATTTTAACGCATACTGTTGACAGGGCAATTTGTTTGGTTGCAGGCTAGCTGGCAGGTGAGCTGGGGATTTTCTGTGTTTTGTATTGTTGTAAGCCTTCCCAATGTGCACCCTGCCGTAAAGGCTAGTTATAGATTTATAATGGTACCATGTTTTTTCTAGTTTGACTATTGTTGGTTGAGGGAGCGCACTGGGGTCACAGCGTGCATTTTTGGTTGCTGGGCCTCCAGTGCGTCCCTGCACCTTATTAGGAGGAGTTGGCTACCTCCTGGTACACCTGCATGCAATTTATCGACTGCATTAATATGCTCACACTTGGAGACTCATATACATAGAGTTAGGACCACACTTTGCAGAGGTGCCTTGGCGCGGCGGTGTGGCTTCTACATATATTTGGCCAAAAGTTTGTGCAACTAAAACCTCTGATTTTAACGCATACTGTTGACAGGGCAATTTGTTTGGTTGCAGGCTGGCTGGCAGGTGAGCTGGGGATTTTCTGTGTTTTGTATTCTATCATCAAATAGCCCAGTATGATGGGCTTCTATGATCAAGTAGCCCAATATGATGGGGCAACTCCTGCAAAGTTTGTAAAGTACAGTAACTGCAGGGTGGAGCATGCAGAGCTGCATTCATTTGTGTCTTTTATGTCTGCCTGGAGTTGAGCTTTAAAAACCTTTCTCTCTGGCTCTCAAAAATATGAAATGATTAACGAGTTATCACAATACAAGCTTTTGTTCTAATTTTCATTTAGGTCTTACAGTTTTTTTAAAGTGAAGAACTCCAAAAACTGAAATGACCCTAACTGGGGCACCCTGGATGGATAAATCGGGCCAGTATACTTCAGAGGTGCCAGTGTTAGCTGCATTGGTTTATAAAAGTGGGTCTCTCACGAAACTTTATTTTCTGCTGCCATCTGGTATCATACATAATATATAAAGACATGTTTCTACCTATTTACATTTTAATGTTGCCCTAAGTGATACTATATCTATCCAGACCCAAAGGCGAGGTCAGATTTAGAGCTTCAGTTAACACAATGTGCACGCAAGACAAGGAAATCAAATATTACAAATGTTGTTGTACTGCATGATTTATATTGTTTTCACAGTACTGAATGTGTGCACACTGATTGCCTTCTTTAACAGAATATTCTTAGATTAGTAAAATGGAATATGGTCTTATAAAACAACTGTGGTAAAATCAGTTTTCTCTGTTTTGGGTGTAATGGGGCAGAGTTTGACACCCACCAGATCTTCTTTGATGTCTAGGAAACCCAGTAAGAAGATATCCCCCTACCACGAGCATTGCTGAACTTGGAATTTTAGCCAAACTACAGTTGTCACTCATAAAAGTGAGTTTGCCATATATTTCTATGAGCATTCCACTGGAGGTTGGTTCACAGAACATTTTTGGCCCTGCACCATCTACTCGGTTTACTGTTGGACTAAACTGAGAATAGGGTAAAAGCTTCCCTCCATGTTCACTGGCAGCAACAAGGACCTGACATGGGTTTAACTTTCCTTACACCATCCAAAACAAAAAAATGCATTTTGAATTGTTCTTTACAGTCAAGGTTTTATGACCCATATAATAGATTTATTTTAATGTCCCCCTCCCCAAAGAAATTTGCTCACCTTTCTCTCAGTCCCCTGATGGTCCAGTCAGCTGCTGGGAGTGAAGCCCTGTATAAGCTTTAGACCAGGGGTGGCAAACACAAGGCCCGCGGGCCGAATCCGGCCCTGCCGGACCTTGTAATGTGGCCCGCACAGCCATAGTAATGGGCGCAATCGTATTTTTTGCACGTATGCGCCCCCATACAACCGGCCCTTTGAGGGTAACCATACTGCTGATGCGGCCCCCGATGAATTTGAGTTTGCCACCCCTGCTCTAGACAGAGCTCATATGGGGCTGAAGACTTTCTGTTGTCCCCATGTGGCAGCACTGGAACACATGAGAGAAAGGGAAGTGGGTTACATTCTACATATTAGTACTTGGGAGTACTAGGTCATTTCTTTGCTCCCAGAGGCTGAATAGAGTGGTGAGGAGCAAAGTGCTGCGTGGCAGTGGGGTATTAAAACGTTTTAAAACGTGTCCTGTGCCCGGTTAAAAACAAATAATATATTTTCAAAGTACTACTAACCCTTCATCATTGCCCACATCCTCCTCTGATCCTGGAAGCTGTTCTTCCTCTGGGTTCAATGACACTTAGCATTATTAAAAGGACTTGTATTGAGCCCAGGTTGTCATGGACACACCCTCATCACATAGCCTTGACTTACAGGACTTGGGATGATAGAATAACTCCAAAAAATGAGAGGAAAAGTGAGGACAAAAGCCCCAAGAGAGACCCAACTAAGTGTAGTAGTACAACAAAACTTCCAGATATGGAGTAATGGTAATAAATGAAGATATTACATTTCAAAACCAATACTTACGTATGGGTAGTTGCAGGAAATCCCCTGGGCAGGGATGGCCAAACTCGGGCCCTCCAGCTGTGGTGAAACTACAAATCCAATGAAGCATCTCTCTCAGGGAGTCATGTCTGTGGCTGTGAGAATCTTGCAAAGCCTCATAGGATTCGTAGTTCCACCACAGCTGGAGGGCCGCAGTTTGGCCATCCCTGCCTTAGGGGATACCTAGAAACCAGCGGAAAAGGGCACGTGGGGAATGTATCTGTTCACACACAGCAGTGACATGTGGTACCTTCCCTGCCGGGTGAGACATTTTCCCAGGCCCGCCCCCAGCATGCCCCACCCCCAGCCAGAAGCTGACAGCTTTTTCCTCCATAATACTGGTGTGAGGCTCTGCCTCACCTGCCTCCCCTGACCACACGTCCCTGCCCCATAGGTGGTCACCCCTAATGCTTGTCGGTGTGTGGTTTGGGTAGCCCACAGCTCAGAACCCTTTGGGAGTCGATGTCGTCTGAAGAAAGAAAGTGACTATCCCAAAGGAAAAACATGCAAACATTCTCCTTAAAGTGCACCTACACTACCTCCTGAAGAAGTGGCAATTTGCCACAAAACACACTGAGACAGTTTATTTCACTTGCGCAGACCAAGCAAAAAGTTTGAACTGGTGCAACACGCATAGTTTACTGATTCTTCTTGGGCGCTTATGCTGTCTTGTACTTACTATATGTGTTCCTTTGGGGTACTCACTTCCTTTCTTTTGATTTACAGGAGAATGCTGCAGAGAATGGCATTTACACATCACTTTGTGAAGTCTGTTTTGTCAGCCACTGAAGATTACCCACTGCCAACACTGGAAGAGAAGAGGTATTACCCTGACCATCACATGACTAGCCAGAAGACAGCTGCAGTTAATGACTACTGTATAGACTAAAAAAAAAGCATAGCCACTAGAGGTGCACCGAAATGGAAATTACAAAACCGAAATTTTTAAAAAAGTCAGCCCGAAACCGAAAATGTTTTTTATTTTAATTTTTCCACCTTTTAAAAAAAATGTATTTGTATTTATTTTTTTATAAACGCTTTAATTTTTTATATTTATTTTTATTGATTCTTTTTTTTGTAAATATTTTTTTTTGCTTTACTTTTAGGGGCTTCGGGGAAATATTGGGGGGTCTAAACAGAGCCCTGATATTTCCCTTTTAAAATAGAAAAAGAGATTGAGGACACAGAGTCCTCAATCTCTTTTTCTGCAGCCACTGTTATAAATGAGGAAGCCTCTATACTGAGTGTTCCTGTTCATTCATAACATGAGGACAGAGTATGTTGACTATAACCACAATCATGAATGAACAGGAAGTGATGTAGATCACTTCCCATTCATTCATAATTGAGGATATAGTCAACATACTCTGCCCTCAATTATTTACAAACACTCAGCGATCACTGATCACTGACTGCTTGTACTCGCTCTCCATCCTGACAGCTGTCACAGGAGGAAGCGGTGCAGTGAGCTCAGCCTCCTGTGACAGCCCTGGCTGTTTCCGCCGACACACCGTTCTCCTTTTCCGTGACAGGAGGCTGAGCGGTGTGGAAGGAGAGACGCTGGCCGCTCACAGTGCTCTCCTCCCACAGCGCTCAGCCGGCTGTCACAGTTTCTCTCCTCCCCGCTGGGACACAGAGCAGTGCCAAGTGGGGAGGAAAGAAAGCAGGGATGCGCCGCTGTATTGGCAGAAAATGGCACCTTCAGCATTTAGCCAAAAGGCACAGTACAGCTTTGTTCTTTCTTCACGTTGTTATTTTTGGGCCTTGAGGACAGTTTTAGAACTCAGTGATCTGCTTCAGCATTTCCTTTTTTTTTTTTTATAATATTTATTTATTCCAACCAAGCAGTCATACATTGCCTACATCCAAAAACATAATTCCTTTATAGATCATAACAAGCTATTTACAGCTTCATCATTTACTTATCTCTTTTCCTAAAGTATTGTAATATGACAATTTTGGATAATGGATGATAAAGATGTATTATATTGAACATTTTCTTCTTCAACTAACAAGTTACTATGACCCTCTGCTATGCATATTGACAGCATCATTACACTAAAATAAAAAGGAATATGGAAGTACATGTTAAATTCCTGCATCTATTGCATGTAGGAGACTATTCAACCAAACAGTAATTTCTCACCCTGTGGTGTAGCCGCAGGTTCCCTCCATGACAACTATGTTTTATAAACAGTTGGCTCTGACTTATCTTTTCTCATGCAGTAGAATCCAGCCTATTAAGAGCAATGAGGCAGAAATGTTTGTACAGATGATCCAGCAATGGGAAAACAGGCTGGATGGTATCAAGGGATAATGCAAACATGTGCAGGTTCTACTTTATCGCTTTTACAAATCTTTCTTAACCACTTAAAGCTTATCTAAACCCAAATGCAAAAATGTAATATATAGTAGTTTACTCATTATTAGATGTGGTGGTGCATTAGTTTTACTTTTTTTTTGCTTTTTTCTTTATTTTCCAGCCATTAAGTCTGGTATTTTCCAACTTCTTTTAACAGGCCAGTCAAAAGGGCAGCTGTCTAGTCAAAAGGGCAGATAGAGGGTTGAGAGAAACCATTTAACAGTGACAGGGGTGAGTACAGTGGAAGTGAGTTACTGGCCGGATCACCAGGTGATTGAAAGAGAACTCTGGGGTAAGTGTTTTGCCCCATAGTTCTCATAAGGTTCACGGAAGGACATATACTAGCATCCTCCCGTGACCCAAAGCTCAATACATAGCGGGCTTTTTACTCACCTCATAGTTCTCCTTTAAAGGGTATCTGTCCTTAAAAACTAACAATAAATATGTTTTGAATTACCATACGTTCTATTCCACTCCTAATAACCATATCGATCTATAAGTTGTAGGGATATGTAGTAGTCTTGAGAAATTGAGATTGTATCACACCAATCAGCAGGGAGAGGAACACAAAGCACACTGGGAATCCAGGAAGTTGGTGAAAGTGATGGACAGACAGGATTTTTTCAAGTAAGCTTTGTTTGCATTTAAAGAACAACTCTAGTATGTATTCCAAATACAATGCTGATGTTATAACCAGATACAGTATATGTGGGATTGCTCCTTTAAAAAAGAAAACCAATGCAGCCAACACATCTAAGGATTGGTAAGCTGCAAAATAGCAGATTGTAGATATTTATAGAAAGTTCTGTTTATTATTAAACATTCTAAAAAGCATGTGAAGAACTAAAGCAGCAGCAAAAAGTAAGAATTCTTGGTCCAGCAGTGGATAAAGGAAAGTGACGTTAGACGCAGAAGGCGATCATAATTACAAGTGAAACTTTGAGGAATCTGGTGCACACATCTTAAAGTTAACAGCTTCTGTGTCAGGTATCACTTGGCCCTTCCAAACAGCAATTAAGTGCTAATGTGTTTTGAATCAACAAGCCACAAAAAAGACGGATATTTTTTCTCCATCTGGTAGACATCAAAGGATTTGTATTTAACAAGGCTGAGCGTGTCAACTGATAGGCTCCTGGAGGTAACATGTGTGGTCCACCTAGTTTTTTTTGTGAGGGGGTCTGAGTCAGAAAATTAAACTGATTTACTGCCTGTTGGATTAGAGTTGTTAAACAGCTGACCTGATGCAAATATATTTTCACATTTCCTGGAGTGTATGTAAACCCAAGAATAATTAAATATATTGCGGCTTACTATTCCTTAGATGTGGTCGCTGCATTTGTTGTTTGGTTTTTTCCTTTTTTTCCTTCATTTTTACCTGCTGATCCTGCTAGTAAGCCACTTCCTGTCCTAGACTGAAACTGATCATGTTCACTGACTATATATCTATGCAGGAGCAGCGTGGTCAACCTAGCTTGTTGTACCAGTTTGACCAAACTGTGGCAAAATCATCCTCAGCCAACTAAACCTGCCTGTGCACATTACATGTCCTGGCCTATTCCTTGTGTCTTTGCTGGGAATGCCGATATAAAGTAATTACAGCATGTATTTGCAAGAGTTACTTCATCATTCTGCCCAATTGGTGAAGCAAGAATACGCTGGAACTGGAAAAAGTTGGCAGGGGTGGCGTCAGAGTGGAGGCGAAGAGCTTCGGAGCTCACATTGCTGGAGGAGGGCACACTTTGTGCTATGTGCACCATCCTGTGTATGGTTTGCAGATACCGCTCAGCCACCACCCAAGTTTGGTTACACTTTAATAAAGTAAAGGGTATCTATGTTCTAAAACTAAAAATAAATCTGTATTTCCATATTGAATTTCCATAAGTTCTATCCCACTCCTAATAACCATATCCATCTAGAAGTTTGTAAACGTACTTATTTAGATGCCCAAAGGATGTAATTCCTCAATGCACTGACTCAATTTCCCTCAGCACCGTAAATATGCAGTTCCTTCCACTCTAACTAAGCCTGCCGTCTGAACTACAACTCAAGGTCTGAACTTCCCACAATGTAACATCATCATTTCTTGCTGGAAGCAATGCATAATGGGATATGCAGTCTTGAGAAATGGAGATTGCATCACATCAAGCAGCAGGGAAAGAGACGTAAAGCACACTGGGAATCCAGGAAGTTGGTGGAAGTGATGGGCAGATGGAAGGCAGCACTCACTACATAAAAGGGATTTTTTCAAGTAAGCTTTGATTGTATGTCAAACACAACTCTACTATGTATTCCTATTACAATGCTGATGTTATAACAGTATAGGATATGCTGGGACTTTACAACTCCTTTAAAGATGAACTGGAAAAGGGAATTTTTAAAACGTACTTTTGCAGTGGAGCTGCCCCCCGAACTGCAAGGGTTAAGTGCTTGTTTTGTCTAGGGGAGCCAAATAAACCTTACCTGATCATTGGTCCTGCTAGGCTACTAGACCAGTCCCCCCCAGCAGCTTCTCCCCTGGGCTTCGACGGTCGACTCTAAAGACTGCTGATGTCATCATGTTTAATGCAGGTCTATTGACTTGCATTAGATGTGAGGACACCCTAGGATATTTCTCAGCCGAAGCAGAGGGGGAGAGAGGTGAGCATTGACTGCCACAGGACCAATGATCAGGTGAGTATAAAATACATCTACACAGTTTGGTTTTGAATCTCTCAAATTCTTGGTATTTATCTGACTACAAGATGAACTGGACCAGCACGTGACCCTATTGGATGGAAATGAAAGTCGATATCTACCTGTAGTGGTTTGTTTGATATTTTTTGAATTGTGTATTTAGCAGCTTACCCGGCATTCATCTTTATAGCATTGCACACAGACAATGTTATTTTGCCTTGCTGCTGTTCTATTTTTGTAAAAGAAATTGGAAGAAGTAAATAAAACATTTAAAAATCAGACCCGATTTTTTTTTTTGCTCTACACTGAGCATCTATCTTCCTAATTACCAGGAAAAGATGGATGTTTGCTCGCTTTAGTGGTTTTCTGCATCACACTTTCTATGTTTCTCTGTGTTACCTTCCCTCCACCTCCTCTGCTTTAATCCTGAGAAAACATGTTTATAGGAATGTTGGGGGGCCATGAACCCAAGGAGCTAAGTCTGCAATCTCACCTGCTGCTCTGTAGAGAGGAAAATACAGAGAGTGATTTATGAATGGTGTAAGAGCTTCGCTTGACCTCAGATCCTTTATAAATCTTCTGTAATGCCAGTTTATAACATCTCTAAAGATCTGCACAGATGCACCGAGTTACCAGCTATAGAGAAAACTGCACAGATTTATCTCCTCACGGAAATATTGTCCTCACTCTGAAGTATGGGACAACCGTGAACAAGAAAAGAGGAATTATAAGGGGATATTGGAGATAGCAGCACAAAGCTCAACAAGCAACTAAGGCATTTTATATAAAGAAGCGGTGAACTACAAAGCTGAATTAATTTCTCGTGTGTGGAATATCACAGGAGAGGCGATATAAAGCATTATAAAATTCACTTTTACTTCTTAAAGGAAACCCTTTTGACTCTTTCTCAGCAAACTTGCCCCTGGTCAGCACTTTCAAAAAGGAGGTCAGCAAGAGAAGCCCACATATATCTTTGATGTCAGGTTTACTCTAAAGTGAACTGAAGCCAAAACATTTTTGAGTTTTTGCTAGAATAAGGGAGGTTTAACACCCCGTCAGCTTTTTTTGCCATCTGTGTCCCATTGGGGAGATTTCCCTTCACTTCAACAGGAAGTGAGAAGAAATTTCCCTTCACTACAACAGGAAGTGAGAAGAAATGCCTCCAAAGTGAAGGAAATCTGTGGTGGTCAGCAGGGCCACTAGAATTAGTGCCATTAGAAGATTGCCCATCTATTCCTGTTGTGATGACGACTCAAAATTTGGGATTTTCTTTTACTTACAGTCACCAGGACAAATAAAGAGGGTGACTCTCCCAAATGGGGAGCCAGGCAGCAATAAAAATCTGACAAATATTCTAAACCCTCTTCAGTCTATACAGATCTAAAAATAAAGTTTTGGCTGCAGTTGCACTATGAACATAATAAATTCCAAAATCTGTCAATGGTAGTATGAAATGTAAGCATACTTTAGGCAGTATCGTCTTGACTTGGGTTTAATACTGATCAATTAGTAACCTGCTTTTTTTCTTTCTTCAAATATCAATTTTTAGACCTCCCTTTTTATTCCTAAAAATCAATATGCCATCCACAGTTGTTCTTCTCATGGCAGATTTCAATTCATGCATCCAGGTCCTATTGCAGGTGCAGCTTATAGGCTTAAACTGTCCATAATCTGTACGAATTTTAGCCGGTTCTTGATGAACCGACCAAACTTTGTTCAGTAGGTGGCCGTTGTCGGGACCCTTCCATCTGGTATCCTTTGATCAGAAAACAGAAGGAGTTGGTCCAGAAATATTTGGGAAAACAGTGACAGCAGCCAATCAGCACATTTGCCCCTGTTAGAATACAATAGCCCAGCAAGAGATTCGTCCATTCTTGCTGTTTAGTGTGGATGGAGGAATATGCTATTTTTTTGTTCAGCCCGCAGGTTGTATAAAAAAATATAACAGTGTATGGTCAGCTTTAATTTGTGGAATGAATGTGCAGTCATCTACACATTAGCCAGTAGTGCAAATTGGGAGCTTATAGCCTAGGTTTACCAGGTACAAATAAAGGCAAACAAGCCTAACAAAAGAGAAGGAATGCAGTCACCAAATCTGAGGACTGATAAGCCACAGTATATTTAATGTATCTTCTTGGATTTGCCTTCACTCAAGGTAATAAAACTGGAAAGGAGAGTGGAAGGTAACTGTAGTGTGTTAATTACATTTACCTCCCTGCTGTCATCTCTGAGATATGGCATTCCGAGAACCAAGGTTTAAGAAGCCATAAATAATAAGAAAAGGGCATTTTAAAATGATAAAATAGGGAAAGAATATAATAAAATATGCAAGGACAAAATCAAGATTCCAAATTCAAAAGACAGCAAAAGTACGCAAGACAAACCCCCAAACATTCTTTAAATATATTAATAGTAACAAGATCAGGTGAGAGCATGTAGGCCTTTTCACAAGATAACTCACAGTTGGTGACTGGGGACAAAAAGAAGGCAAACATATTAAATAGCATTTTCAGCTCTGTGTATACAGAGGAGCTCAGGTCCATAACAGGGATAATATTGCCACAACAACAAATGAACCACAGTGGCTGAGAATTGATATGGTCATAAAAAGTTAAACAAAATAAAGGTGAATAAAGCACCTGGAACAAATGGCTTACACCCACATGTCCTAAAGGAGTTGAGCTTTGTTATTTCAAAGCCATTGTTTTTGATTTTTAGCTACTTTTTACAAAATGGTTTGGTACCAATGGGTTGGCACAAAGCCGATGGGGTGCCTATATTTAAAAAGGATCAAGGTCTTTATCTTTAAGTAGCTACAGACCTGTTAGTTTAACATCTATACTTGGGAAGATACTTGAGAGTTATAAAAAAAAAAAAAAAACAGAATTATAGGTGTTGGTCAGCATAGATTCCCAAAAGACCAAGGTTGTCAAACAAATCTTCTTTTTTTGAGGAATAAAGCAAAAACTTAGCCAAAAGTAAAGGCTGCAGTTATAATAAGCTTGGACTTTGCAAAAGAGTTTGACACAGTTCCCCACAGATGGCTAAAGTTAAGGTCTAGATCAGTGGTTCTCAACCTTTCTAGGGCCGGGACCCCTTGGTAACATTTGCCAAGTTGTGGTGACCCCCAACGGTAAAATTTTGGAATGACGCGGCTGCTGCAACGACATCTGGCTGGAGAACTGACACTGCTGCGCTAGTAGAGGGCTGAGGAGGACTCTCACCGGGCACAGCAGAAATCACACAGCGACCCACAGGTTGAGAACCACTGGTGTACGCCGTCAGAATAAAAAAACAAAAAACACCATAGGAATGCATAGCTAGATTCCTATTGGCTATCTCACTTTGCAATAGCCAATATCAAACTAGCTATTGCACCCGCCCACTGCTGCTGTCAATTAGTAGTGGGGACCTGATGGAGAACTTCAGGTCCCCCTCTGCTGATTGGCAGCAGCAGAAGGCAGGTGCAATAGCTAGTTTGCTATTGCAAAGTGAAATAGCCAATAGGAATCTAGCTATGCATTCCTAGGGTGTTTTTTTTTTCTGACTTACGGCGGCCTACGGCCCCCAATGTCAGACAAAAAATGTTTACTCTGCTCGGGAGAAAGTGTTTCTCTCCCAGGCGGCCGGGAGCCGCTATCTAATAGCTGGAGACTCCCGGGCGACCCCTGGCAAATCGTCATTCGACCCCCGAAGGGGTCCCGACCCACAGGTTGAGAACCGCTGGTCTAGATGCTTAGAAAATGTATTGTATAAGGATAAGAAACAGAAAGAACTTTAAGGTTAATTTTCACTTTAAGGGGTTATACAATCACCATGTACAGTATACATACTGTACATTAGTGGTCCATATAGTATACTTGGTACAAATGTATTCACTTTAAGGTCATTGCAAGGGGGGGCGATCTTTTGAGTCTAGTGGAAAAGAGGTTTGTCCCCGAGGCGGTATGGTGTGGCTGGGGGCCTAACAGAGTCAAGGGTTTCTGCAGAGACAGCATATCTGTTAATCATTTTGGCCTTCAAAAGACCTTGAAACCTCATGCTTGAATTTACTGTTTTGTCATGTTTAATATTTTGTATACTACAAAGGTTAATATGGCCATTTCACTCCATCAGAGGTGTAGTCTGGTTATTTCGATGAAGTGGGGAGTTGGTGGTTCCAGCAAGTTTTAACATCAAGGGAATTGTAACATATGTTCTACATTAGTCAAGTGTACGTCACCTAAAAAAGCCCCCCCCCCCCCCCCCCCGAGATCTGATGAGATTTTGCAGTTTACAGATGAGATTTCCTGGGACGGCACTGATGATGTAGCTTTCCCAGGATGTATCTGTGAGGCCAGGGCTACATCACCAGTGCTTCATTCAACCAGGAAGTGGGAAAACAGTAATTTTAATTAAAAGCAAAAAAAATTTGTGTAACTAATGAATTGAAAAGTGTTGCACGCTGTTGTGGGGGTTACTTTTATAAAAGGGGGTAAAGGTCCCCTTTACACTTTGTTAAAAAAAAACAAGGATTAGTTCCTTAGCAAACTTTATTGCAGAATTCTACATGCTTCTCTTCGTTAAACTTACAAACACCAGTTTCCTGCCGCGGGTTTCTACAAATGTTAAGAAGCTAAATCAGATGGGAGATTGTAGTACACAAAGGTCGTCCTCCACTAGTTCTGCATAAATTATTGCAAGATGCAGCACTTATTATAAATATGTTTTAGTTCCCAGCTGTCTCTCATTTATACGGACTGTCCTTCTTTTGGAACCCAATCCCTCTGTCCCTATTTCCTCCTCAATGTCCCTCTTGACCTCTGTACTATTTAACTGCCAAACATGTTTTGACTGCAGTAAACCATAAATCCATATGCCAGTATTGAGGAAGAGTAGTGGTGCAAATATGCCGGTTTTACTGTTTATTTCTTGGTGTTCCTCTGAAGTGTTGTAGGCTGGTATCCTGATTTGGACTACAAACACCCCCCTCCTCATCTCTATTACATACAGGGTTGTTGTTTTGTACTTTACAAAATATAGCAGAGAAAGCTGAAAGCATTGTTTAACATTTGTGCACAGGAAGTTACAAAGACACAGGGGGGTTGTGTTACTAAAGGCAAACGGGCTGTTCACTTAGTAAAGTTAATTTTCTCTTTGCAAGAGAATTTTCCCTTAGCTTAGTGAATGCAGTGAAGCTCTGTTGACTGCCATCATCGAATCATGTGCGAGCAATAATACTGTTTCTTTGTAATCTTCCTGGCATGTGATTGGGTATTCTGTGCAGTTATTTTTTTACCACATTTACTAAGTGAAAAATTCCCATGCAAAGTGAACAAGCTCTATTTATTTATTAGTAAATCAAAACGGGATCATCACACATTTTTCTGTGCTTGCAAAAAAGTATACTTAGCCTGAAAAATGTAAATAAATGCAGCCACCACATCTAGGCTGCCAAAAAATACATTTTTGTTCTCATAGATTATTAGATTTAGATATACATACGATTTAAAAAAAGTCAAACAAAAGGATCTGGAATAACAGGAGGATCTGGATAAGCATTTAGAACTACAAGTCATATTAAGTGTTTGTGCAGTGTAAGAATTCTCATTGGGCACCATTTCCTTTTCCTTAAGCTTTGCTACAGTGGTTTGTGTAAATCTGAGCTTGAGTTATTGAACTTTGTAAACTAAAGGCCTATTGAAGACAGACAGGCGAGGAGCTCCACTTGATGCCTGTATATATATAGAGATATAAAATATTGCTATGCGTATATACTGTATATAGATACAGTATATATATATATATATCTATCTATAGATATATAGATAGATATATATATATATATACTGTATCTATATACATATATATAAATATAATGTATTTTTTTTTTTTAAACATCTGCATGATAAATAAAGCATAGTATAGTTACTTATGTTGAAAAATTACACCGAGTCCATCAAGTTCAGATAAAAAAACAAGAACAAAATAAAGGAAACAATGCTTCCTTTAATGGGCACTTGGCACTTGGAGGCCACATAGGTCAGGTCAGAGTTTAAACATTTCGCTCTGGTCGAAATTTGCATAATAAAGCAGCCTGGTAGCTGTAAATTCCTGGCTGAAATTAAACAGTAGTCTTACAATATGCAATTTATACAGTTCATTTTTAATTATTGTTAGCATTTTCTTTGAGTATGTGTGTAAGTGGGGGCCTCACTTTTGAGTTTCGCCTAAGGCCTCACAAAGTCTAGAGCCGCCTCTGGCCAGCATACCGAGATTTTTGAGGCACAGGCATGCTTCAAATAAGAAATGTGTAGAAATTATATATATATCAATGTTTTACCAAAAAGGGAATATCCCGTATTTTAAGGATTTGCGATAGAAGTGAGGCTGGTACA
>NW_017306393.1:1959867-1963782 GCF_000935625.1 Nanorana parkeri
TCAGTCTGTCACTAGTCACTGTCACTAGTATTAACTTATGAAGGAGTTTTTATCCTCCGTCCCCAGTAATATTTGTATTACCTGTTGATCCTGCCAGTAGATCCATTATTTTTCCACTTCCTGGAGTAGAGTAACAATGATGTTTGGTCTTCAGTGAAATTGTACAGCAGCGTTGTCATCCTGTGGACAGGGTAGTCTTAGATGGCCATGTATTTTTAAATGGACTTTATGTAAAACATAAACAAATTAAAGCCCTGCTCCAGCTAACTATTTTAAAGTACTATTAAATGCTCAAACTTTTTTTCAGCAATGAATCCAGATCAGACAAATATACATTGCCCAGCAAAGAAGTCTTTGCATTTTTGCCCAAGCACTTACAGCCATCATGTTTCCAAACAACTCCAGCTCTCTCAGCTCCACTTCCCTGAACTTCCTGTCCAGTACAAGATCACAAGGGACAATGCAGTCTCCAGCAGCCGTCCATCTACTAGCGTGAAGAAGGGAGGAAGGAGAAGGGGGGACCGGGGAGGAGGGGAGAGGGTTGCCCTGCTCTGCCTGTGTGTTTCAGCAGACCACAAGGGTGGCTCCATAGGAGCAACCCTACATCAGGATATCAGGGCCAGTGGTCATGGGAGCAGCTAATTCTGCAGGATACTAAAACCAAAATACTTGAGGCATCAAGGAGCTGCATCTATTGTAAGCGATTTAATCATAATTTGAAACATTTTGATTTTAATATCACTTTAGGCAGTTACTGCAACAGATTTTGTTTTCTTTATTAAAAAAAAAAAGTTTAATCCATACGAATAAAAGCTGACTGTTGTAATCCCCCGTCAATGTTTTTTTCTTATCTTCGTAAGTTTCAGTTTTGCTGGACATCTGGAGCTGTTTCAAGAAGTAAAAAAATAATGGAACTACTGGCAGGATCAAAAAATAATAAAACTATGTTACAGGGAAAGGGGGGAGGGGGGTGGGGGGGCGGAGGGGGGGCACTGCTGTTCATACGGTTGACACACTGAATTAGTTAGGTTAATTTTGTTTTCTTCCCATAGTTCTACTTCAACTTTTTTTTCCTAACTAGAACCAATTTAAAAAATGCAACAGAATGAATGTGGCTCACACTCTGGCAGAGAGTATAAATCTGTGTATCATCTTCTCTGCATGCTATTCTTCTGGATATTACTGCCTCCAGAGATAATATAACAATGACAATTGCAAGGAAACAGATGAGAATTGTCATGCCTATGGAATTCCGAGGTGGCACATATCTGAAGTTCTGATAAAACGTCTAGACATCTTGCAGGCAGGCCAATAAATTGCTAGCAGACTATGAAATGCCTTTTATCGTTTTGCAATAAGTATTTTATGCAGTGGAGAAATCTGAAGCTTCATACCTCGCCAAATTGGTTACACCGTATCACTGACACATTCTTTTCCCAGAAGTCTGCAGAGCATTTACTTAATGTCAAACGTTAAGTTCATTAACATGGCTCACGCCTTACATGCTGTGGGAGGCTGCAGTGGTATTTGGAATATTGCCAAGGGTTGACCGCTATTACCAAATATGTTGTTCAGACCTAAAACATTTAGTACGTCTTTCACTTATTTTGATGACTTTGTTTGGGTATTGGGGTTGATTTGCTTAAGGTGTTGTGCATGTTCACTTTGCAGAGTGAATTTGCTAGCTTAGTAAATGAGGTGCAGCTAAGTGAAAATTCAGTTTGCAAGGAATATCCAATAATATGCAAGGAAAATTATTAAAAACAGGATTTTTGCTTCAATATTATTGAAGTCACCACAGCTT
Organism: Nanorana parkeri; assembly: GCF_000935625.1. Lineage (NCBI taxonomy): Eukaryota > Metazoa > Chordata > Amphibia > Anura > Dicroglossidae > Nanorana > Nanorana parkeri. The sequence goes on from NW_017306393.1 coordinate 1,961,672, forward strand.
CACCTCATTCACTAAGTTAAGTGAGTTTTCACTCGCAAAATAAACTTTCTTTTAGCTTAGTGAGATGAAACTGTGCTAACTTCAATCATCCAGTAGTGTGCAACCAAAAATCCTGTTTTCCTAGCATATGCCCAGGTCTGGTCTAGGGGCTCAAATAACAAGATATACTTACTCGACCCTCGGCCCCGCTTGGCCACTAGATAAGTCCGTAGAGTCTCCTCTCCCCCCGGGTGGTCTAAGGTCCCGTGACGTCATCACATCTAATTCAGCTGCATTAGATGTGAGGACGCTGAGGGACATTCCACCCCCAGAGTGGAGGGAGTGAGAGGGGAGCACTCACTGCCACAGGACCGAGGATCAGGTGAGCAGTTAAATGGGAACTATGGGGTTAGGGCTTTTCCCCATAGTTCTCCTTAGGGTAACGGGAGGATACAAACTAGCGTCTTCCCGTCACCCCAAGCTCAGTATACCGCGAGCTGTATACTAAGATGCCGCAGCCGGAGCGGATCCCGACATCGATGTTGAGATCTGCCCAGCTGCGTGAGTGACAGTGACAAGGACCCTCCCCCTCCCCCGTCCGTTCCGCCAGTCAGCGATGGCGGTTCGGAGCGGGGAATCCATCCCCTCCCCTGTCACGGCAGAGAGCCGTGACAGTATCGAGAAGTGAGCGACCTGTGACAGTCTCATTGTCACAGGTCGGCTAGAACTATGAGGTGAGTGAAAAGCACTCACCTCATAGTTCTCCTTTAACCCTTGCAGTGCAGGGGTAGCCCCACTGCAAGGGTTCATTTGTACATTTCCTGGAATTCCTCTTTAAAATATTAAAATATTATTTTTTGGTACCAGAACAGGTCCAGGATACTTAAAAGGAACTTCTGTAACCCTTAGGTGCCATTTAAAGCCAATTATGCTGTTAAAATCCCCTACTAATTTTCCCTACTAATAAAATTCAGAACACTGACAACAACATACAGAGCCATCCGCAACTCTGCCTCCAGTTACATCTTCAACCTCATCTCAATATATTACCCAAACCATTCTCTCCGCTCATCTGAAGGCCTCCTGCTCTCCAGCTACCTTGCTCCCTCCTCCCATGCTCACCTCCAGGACTTCTCCAGAGCCTTTCCCATCCTTTGGGACCCTAAGCTGTCCAGCTATCTACCACTCTGTTTGCCTTTAGGTGATCTCTGAAAACTCACCTCCTCAGGGAAGCCTACCCAGTCTATTGGTATAGCGCCAACAATTTACAAAGCACTTTACATAGTGCACATTCATATCAGTGCCTACCATCAAGGAGCTTACAATCTAAGGTCTCTATTGCACACACATACAGAGCCGATTGAAACAGGAGCCAATTAACCTTCCAGCATGTCTTTGGAATGTGGGAGGAACCCCACACAAGCACAGTGAGAACATATAAACTCCTTATAGATAGTGTCCTGACCGGGATTTGAACTGGTGACCCCCAAAGGCAGAAGCATTAACCACTAAGCCACTGTGCTGCCCAACTGAACTTTTGCTTTCTCCATCCCCTCCCAGTTATTACCTATTGTATCACTTGCCCTTCACTTTCAGATTGTAAGCTCTCATAGGCAAGGCCCTTCTAACCCTATTGTCCTTGTACTTCGCCCTGTACTGTATAGAACTGCACAAACTGTTGGTGCTATATAAAAGGTAAAACATTATAATTTTAACATTAATAATAAACCAGGGCTTGATCTTTGACCCCGACACACCATGGAAACGTTATCCTTGCTTTGAAATTCTCCATTACTGAGGATTAGCCAGAAAAAAGAAATACCAATATTATGAGACGGACTTGGAAGCTATGCGGAGATTGTGACAGTTTTCCCTGAGCCACCAGTTTTAGATATTGTTGTGACATGCTTTGGCTAGATATTTTGCCTGATACAGCAGTCTTATTAAAATAAGTTATAATAAGCTGGCTCTGCACACGGCCATCTGTGACAAGTTACTCCACTCCCCGGTGCTGGGGAACAAAATCTGCACAATAATGCAAAAACTCTGTTCAGGAAGGTAATATAGGTCAACACTATATTCTGTGGCCTGCACAGAAATTATCTGGTAATTATTGCCCATATGTGTATATA
>NW_017306393.1:1963806-1986821 GCF_000935625.1 Nanorana parkeri
ATATATACAGTATATACACTTTGCCAAGCAATTTACTAGGTACACCTGTACCACTGCTCATTCATGCAATTATCGAATCAGCCAATCATGTGGCAGCAGCGCAATTTGTAAAGTAGTGCAGATCCAGGTGAGGAGCTTATGTTAAAATTCACATCAAACACCAGAATGAGAAAAGGAATTGGATTAGTGATTTTTTTGATTGTACCAATTGGTGTAAAAAACAAAAAAATATCTAAGGAATGGCAGAATGGGCTTGTAGATGGGAGAAGTCAGGGGGGAATGGCCAGACTAGTTCGAGATAAGGGATGAGCTGCGGGTGCCGGAATCCGAGCTGTTCACGATTTGGCTCCAGCAGCAGCAGAGGGCGGATGCAATAGGTAGTTTGCTATTGGCTAGTGCAAAGTGAAATAGCCAACAGGAATGTAGCCATCACGTTCTCAAACAATTCATCCCCACACAGCTCCCTCCTCATGTATCACTTCCCCCTCCCTTTTAGATTGTAAGCCCTCAGGGGCAGGGCCCTCCTTACCATCTTGTCTTGATTTGTATTGTGATTGTAATGTCTTCCTTATATTGTAAAGTGCTGCGCAAACTGTTGGCGCTATATAAATTCTGTATAATAATAATAATAATACAAATAATAATAATAATAATGCAAGCCCAACTGGTTATAATTGTAACAGGTGAGTCATGATTGGGCAAAGTCATCATGACTTTCCCCATTAATGTCTCTCACAGTTCTCTGTGGTCAGGTACAAGGTATTAGCCAATCAGGGCTCACAAGGCACAGTGTCTTGCGGGGTACTCGGCGGGGGAACAGCTTTCTCAATTCTGAATTTAGAAAGCTGGTTGGATAACCAGTGAAACGTCTTGAGGAAAAATACAGATAAATATACAGTTGTATATACTTTTTCTCCACTTTTTTCTTACATACAGTATATATGCATCTACATATGTGGGAGCACCTGCCCGTTGAGTTGGGAGGAGATCCCCTTATTAAATAAACATCCACTTCAGGATCCACATTTAAGGACAACAATCAGGACAACAATCCATCTACTAATTTGTATGGTGATTTTACAGTAGTCCATCACTGGAGGGAGCTTGGGGCGGTGACTACTTTACAACACACACAGGGACCATGGGGAACAAAAGTAGTCACCCTCCAGAAGGAAGGACAGTGTCAGCACCAATTCAGAGATGATTTGAGGATCTACAGCCGAGTGATACACAAATAAGATACAGTTTTGCTAATGGTTAGGGTACTTGAATGTATTTTTAAAATGTAACTCCTGAGTTTAGTGTCACTTTAAATGTTAAACCAACTCTGCAGTAAGTTTCCAAACTAAAAGACGAAAACCAAAACCCCTGGGGGAGAGCCATACAAACTCAGAAACAGGCAACCTACCGAAAGATGGGGCCAAACTGAAAATCCAGTGTCTAGAACTCTGCCAGGGAACATTGCTAACCTCTGCCCAGACATGTATTCAAAGCTCCCAATCAACGGCTTTATCTGCTATGAAGACCCACATGCTCAAAAACATGTCACTAAATGATGTACAACAAGATGTTTCACGCCCCCCCCCAAAAAAAGCACTTCAGCCAGCGAGCGCTTGTGCGATTCACAAAGCAAGTAAAGAAAATAGTCAATAATAGAAAAATCATTATTTTCTCTAAATAGAGCCTAATCATAAGTGTACAGCTGTGTTTCATGTGGATCCATTTGGATAAATACCAGGCTTTTTGCCAGCAGCTGGGATTTCCTGAAGCTGAGAGCTTAACATAAAATTAGCATGATCTAATTAACGCTTAGATGATGTTGTGCCAAGCCAAACATACAACGGAAGCAGAAAAAAAAGAAATAGTGCAATAAAATGCGCAGATCATATCCGCGAGAGAAGAATTCGGCAGCTATATGTAATTTGATTTGCACAATCGGGAAGGCAGTTCCACTTTTATTGTTCTGTTAGTCGGTATTCCAGGAAATAAGGGGGAAATACTTCATTCTGCCACCTGCACGGCAGCTGTTACCGCGCTGATTAATTCATTATAAGATCACCAACTCCAATACCAGCTGGACTGGTGAATGAGGGCAGGTCTTCAGGCAGCCAAGTGAATTCTATTAACATACGTAATACAAGGTGCGCACTGCATATTGATGGGCAGAACACGCAGATTTTGGAAGCTGGATACATTGAATAGTAATGAAAGTGAGGGGAGAGCAGTTGCTGTAGCCCTTTGTCTATATTCAAGCTGTGTTTACTAAATCAGACAGACTTTAAATAGGTAGAGAGCGATGCAGACGGTGGAGTAACTCACAGCAATAAGGCTAAAAATGACTGACTCCAAGCATGTCTTTAAATTGAATGCATTGCTACATATACACAAATGCAGAATACACACAGACACAAATCTTGTATTTACAAAGCTATTCTAAAGTCACTCAGAAACATACTCAGCATAACACACATCTAAACAAATATCATAGCAAATAGCAATCAAACAGAATTGTTATTGGCATATTTTCTTCCAGATCGAATGTAATTTCAGGTAAATACCACATTATGGCCACTAGATGGTGCTTAGAAATATTGGAAATACCGTATTTGCCGGCATATAAGGCGACTGGGTGTATAAGAAGACCCCCTAATTTTCCACTTAAAACATAGGTTTTGGGCTATACTCGTCATATAAGACTACCCCACTTCAGAGGCAACACCATTTAAAAACATCATGGATGGATGTGCGGTAATACTGTATGTACGGTAGCTTCGGCTATATACAGTATACCGCGCTGAGCTAATCACGTGCGAGCAATGTATTCTATTAATGAATACACAGCCTGCTTGGATTGGCAGAGGTTGTGTACATCGCTCGCCGTGATTAGCTCAGCGCGGTATACTGTATGTAGCCGAAGCTACCGTACATACAGTATTACCGCACATCCAGCGGGCTGACAGATTAGGGATGTTCGTTTTGGGCCAGCTTGGCATTGTATTCCCCGCGTATAAGACGACCCCCGATTTTCGGGGGATGTTTTTAAGTATAAAAAGTAGTCTTATACGCCAGCAAATACAGTATATACTACTATGCTCCTTGGCTCCATCTACTGGCCATAATGTGATATTTACCTGAAATTACATTTGATCTTGAAAGAAAATGTGTCAATAACATTCATTTTTGCATTTATTCTCATAAATAGAAAGTACATGTGAATTATTTATAAATACACTCCATACTGTTATATTTTAAAATGGTTAGCACTTTTGTTTACAGTCTATCATCTTATATCTGATTTTAAAGTTTAGATTTACTCTCTCTCAATGGTACATAACAATAGCCATAGCAGCCCACATGGCTGCTATGGGGCCTGAAGGTGGAAAGGGGGCCCCATTGGAGGGGGTTTTGAGCCCTTTTAAACACAGAAAATGTGTCTGCATCTAAAGATAACACATATCTATTACTGTAACAAATCTCCAAATGAAACCTCAGCATTCTGGCATCCCCTTGTCAAGCTAAAGGGAACATCAGGTGACAGCCAGAGGAATTAATCCTCGCTCCGACATACAAAGTCTTGGAATCAAAGTCAGCCGCACCTGACTCAGCAGGTGCCACATCGTCCTGCCTACATTCCACTCCCAGCTGACACGTTTCACCCAGAAATCTATAAATGAGCCTGTGATTGGTGAAACACAAAAAAGGTACAGGCTGTAGGAGGGACTGTGTAGCACATGCTGAGCCTAAATAAAGTTGATTTATACAAGTGGCATCATCAGTGGGAGACTGACTTTGATTCTGTGGCTTACATGTCCACCACTGTAATATTAAGGATTGCAGAATTTGCGGGGAGCCAGCATCTGCATGTATGGCGAACCGCGTTGAGGAAACGTCAATGTGCCAACTACCACTTCACTGCTATCTCAGCACGACATTTTGGGACTCAAACTGCATTTAAATCATTGTGGAATCAGTATTTTAAATATTGGAGCTTATATATGCCAAATGTACTTTATGGCTGGCTTTGTGATGCTTTTAGCTGCTATGTTTTAATTGTTATTAATAAAGTTTACTTTTGTTTTAATCGAAGGCCTTGTTTACATACCTTAAAAGCCCCCACCAGGCTATATGTTTTTCCCTCACGCTGAGTCCTGGTGACAATGGTCACCATGACAAAAAGAGAGAGAGTATCTCCCACAGAGATAGAATCAGCAATTAAAACCTTAAATCCAAAACAAAATAAATGGGCTTTAGATACACTTTAACTGCTTTCCGTCTGCCCGTTGCAAAAAAACGTACGGACGGCAAACTCACATTGGCGGGTTGCCGTAAATAGACGGCTTTTATTTTTCTGCAAAAAAACCCTGTCCTTTGTAAACAGCCGTTAGTCTGATCGATTGTACGTGCTGCCTGCACGCGCCCCCCCCTCGGACCGGCTCGGAAGATGGGAGTGAGATCAGCATCTCTTTCCTTGCTGATCTCCCTCCGTAGTGTGAATGCGGAAGTGATGTGTATTACATCACTTCCCCATTCAGCTGTCAATCCTCTGGCTGCTACAGCCAGAGAGAAGAAGCTGATGAAGCAGATCTGTGCTTCTTTGAGGGTCCCAAGGTGACATTAGGGGTCATAGAGACCCCTAATGTCTCCATAAAGAGGACCTGTCAGTGTGCCTTTGCTATTATATAAGGGGATTTTTATGTTACATATCGCCGTGAACATCGGTGAGAGCAATAATTTTAGGGCCATCAATCACTGATAACACTAAACTGATGAGCGGTAAAAGTTTTCAAAGTGTTGCCTATGGCCAATTTTGGGTAGCTTTTTAGGTTTCGTGGGCTGGCGCAATTGTAAGGCTTGACATGTTTGGTGTCTTTTTACCTGACGTGACCCCGTCTTTTATATTTTACAAAAAAATTGGGTAATAATAAACGTTTTATAATTTAATGTAGGGGGAAGTTTAAAAAAAAATCGGTAATTTTTCCTTACTACAGTATAAAATAAAACCCCCAGTGGTGATTAAATACCACTAAAAGAAAGCTCTATCTGTCCCCAAAAAATGGTATAAAATTAATTTCAGTACAGCTTTGCATGACGGAATAAATGTCAGTCAAAGTACCGCAGCGCTGAATACTGAAAAATGGCCTGGACAGGAAGGGGGTTTAACACCGTGGACTTCAAGTGGTTAAAGCCCAATTCCAGGGAAATGAAAAGTTTTTGCTGCGGTCTTCATTCGGGAAACTGCATTCATTCCAAAATCAAATGTCAAAACCAAACTAGATTTTGAATAACAATTTTAGGGGTCTATGATCCTCTATTGATGAATCCCCAAATAGCTTTGGCTCTTCAAAGAGCCGTGTTTACTGCTAGAAGAATGGTGGTGAGGAAATGGGTATCTGATTCTCCTTCAACGCTGTTGGAGTGGATATCTGAACTAGATAGGAGGCTTGTTCCCCTTTATTTTAATTTTTTTGTTTTGTTTCTGTTTTTCTTGTATGTTCACTTGGTAGTAGTTATTTTGTTTTGATTTGTTTTGTTTATTCTGAAAATGTACATGCTGTAATGGATGAAAAATGCTCAATAAAAATGTATCTGATCTAAAAAAAAAAGATTTTGAGCAATAAACATCAAGTCTCTGATGGCATTATTGAATGTTCTGTTGAGATATTGCATATGAATGCTCATACAAAAATATACCAGTGCATGGCCAGCTTAATAAGGCACCACCTTTCCCGACTCAACTGTTGCACCCATATTGAAAATGAATGGAATTGTCCTTTAAGAAACAGGTAAAACTCTAATTGAATCAGCTTTGTGGAGGAGGAGTCCGGGCTATTTGAGGTTATAGTGGTGACCTCGCCTCGTGAGTCATTAGAACTGCCATGGCATGTTAGAAATAGAACCTGCTCTATCTTCATTCCCTCATTATTTTTCTCTATATCTGCATTTTAGAAGACACCTAGAAACCATGTGGGTAAATTCATGGGCCCATTTAGATCTATGCTTGAGCGTATAGGCGCGGTATTCTGTAACGTTGGAAAGGTGTGTTAAAACAAGGCTTTGCTGCATATTGATGCACGTTTTAAATACGTTTTTGAATTTAGGATTTGGAATACATAGAGTTAACAGCCACTGACCAAGGCTTGTGTATTCCTAATGCCAATACGTTTAAATGGATCAAAAAGCATGTTATTTACATTTTAATGTGTTGCCATTCACTTCCATGGACCTCCCAAATTGCAAGAGACATTAATGTTATCATGAATAACCTGTGCATGTACATTTTAGAGCATCACCATTTGTGCATTAAAACACAAAAGTGTAACTGGGAGTTAAAAGGCAGGGGCCAAGAGGCAGCTTTTCCCTGACTATCTATTTCCCACACAGTGGAGTATCTGGGGTATTTGATAAGGAGAACTTTTTGGTTTTCTGAGAATCTTAATACATCCATTCCTAGGTCCACAATATCAGACATCCCAACTCTCCTGGACGTGCTGGGAGTCTCCCGCTAATGGATAGCGGCTCCCGGCCACCCGGGAGAGAAACATTTTGTCCCAGAAAGGTTTACTCTGCTCTATCTAGCAGAGTAAACCTTCCCCTGCTGTTTTTTTTTAAATTCTGATATCGGGGCCGCCGGTAAAAAAAAAGAAACACAGCATAGAAATGAATAGCTAGATTGCTATTGGCTATTTGAATTTGCAATAGCCAATAGCAGACTAGCTATTGCACCTGCCCACTGCTGCTGTCAATCAGCAGAGGTGGACCTGAAGTTCTCCATCAGGTCTTCCTCTTATGATTGACAGCAGCAGAGGGCGGGTGCAATAGCCAGATTGCTATGGGGGGGGGGTCACCTCCCTAAAATAAAAAGGGCACCTCCCTGAAATTACTTTTTTCAGGTTGGGATCTCTCTCTGACATCTTTCCTGATAGCAAGACCTCATTATTAGCCTCGGCTGTCCATAGGCCTTTAAATTTGTGAGCGGACTGGTGTTGAAAAAGCTCTCTCTCTTTGCTGCTGGTCGAAAAATCTGAGTTACCGAGAGAACACTAGAAAGAGCTGCCTGTTTTTTTGGGGGAACCCATCAGAGGCAACCCTGTTAATCAGGATCTGTTCAGTTAGTGACTCAGATGGACAGATGTTTTGTTTGTTTTATGCTAAAGACATTATGTGAATCTGTACAAAGCCCTCCTGCAATAAACGTTATCTGTTTGCTGCCTTACGGAATAAACGTGAAGGAAAAACCTGTCTGGGCTGTCCCTGTCTCATGCATAGTTTACTGCTGCCAATACCAGTTGAACCTGTCCATATACTATATGTATCCGAAGCATGACGGTATAGAAATTGGGGCTGATTTGAGGTCTGAAGGGGCAGTAATTGGGGTTGATCTGAGGCCTGAAGGGGCAGAATTTGGGGCTGATCTGAGGTCTACAATGCACTAGTATTCTAATGCTTGTAAATTGACACTTAATATGTTTTTTTGGGGGGGGTCAGTGAGGACATTTGGAAATTTAACAGGTGATCCCTAATAACAGATCTTAAATCATATTCCTTCCTTTCTTTCATTAAAGAATAGATTTACTCTAATAATAGCATTAATTACAAGTTGACCGCACCACCCTTTTATGGTGTCACAGCTATTGATAACAACTGCTAGAAGAATAGATTAAACTCAGTCTTGCCTGTTGCTATAAAAGTTTAATATTAGGTATGGCTAATTATCCTGCAGCTCTCACTAGAGGTTGAGCAATGTATATTAAGCTGTAGGGCGGCACAGAGGACTTAGGAATTTGCAGTAAGCAGGTGTAATAACTATAAAAAGGGATGACGAGAGATAAGCCCAATCACAAATACTCTCATCTATTTCCTTCTACTTAGAATAAATACAGGTTTTTCTTATGTTAATAGTTTGAATTAATTATGTTGCTTTATAAAATTGGTGACTCAGCTTCCTGATGCTAACAGCTAACATACAATAAGATGCAGTATAAGGATAAAGGGATGCCATAAGTGTAGGAATATAAAGAAATCATTGGTCCAGTAACACCGGCTCTGGAGTAAATATGATGTGAAAACAGCAGTGTGTCTACGCCTGTTGAGCACAGATATAAATTGGGTCACTCTCCCTTGTAAAACGGTATTGGGGTAGTGCAAGCGACTCCAAAAAACCTGCATGGAGCAATTTTTAGAGGAGCACTGTGAAATATGTAGCTGCCAAGTGAACTTTGAGTAACCCAACACTATATTCTTTATTATTAGACTTTATCCACATGGACATGCAGAGCTGTAAGCACGCATTTCCATCCATTTGCACACTTAAACTCAGGAGTTACATTTTAAAAATGTATTCAAGTACCTTAACTATTAACAACAATGAGGGAAATTTATCAAAACTGGAGCAGACAAAAACTGGAGCAGCTGTGCATGGCAACCAATCAGCATCTCTCTTTCAAACAAACTAAAGAGAGAAGCTGATTGATTGCCATGCACAGCTGCTCCAGATTTTGTCTGCTCCAGTTTTGATTATTTCCCCCCAATGTATCTTATTTGTGTATCACTAAAGATCTTCAAATCATCTCTGAATTCATGCTGACACTGTCCTTCCTTCTGGAGGGTGATAACTTTTTTTTCCCCATGGTCTCTGTGTGTTGTAAAGTAGCCACCACTCCAAGCTCACATGTTTAGTTTACTAATTTGTATTGAGATTGTAGTCCATCACAGGAGTGAGCTTGGAGCGGTGACTACTTTACCACACACACAGGGATCATGGGCAACAAAAGTACCCCCCTCCAGAAGGAAGGACAGTGTCAGCACCAAGTCAGAGATGATTTCAGAATCTACAGCCGAGTGATACACAATCAAGGTACAGTATTGTTAATAGTCAAGGTACCTGAATGCATTTTTAGGATTTAACTCGAGTTTAGTGTTACCTTAAAGTGTATGTAAACTCTAACCATGAACTTCTCTTTTTTGTTGCCTTTCTGTCTGTTAAATATACAATTAAAAGTGTTCTGCTATATCTGTTCAATAATTGCATAAAAATACCTGTTGGATAACTAAGTAAAAATAAAAGGCAAAAAAAAACATGAAAAAGACAAAGTAACAGCTAACACATCTAAAGCAAGCTGCAATATCATTTTTTGTTCTTAGTTTTAGATACATTTTAATCAGTGTACAGAATCTAGAGCAACATGTTATTATTTCGGAGAGCTAAAATTACTTTGAATGTTTGGTGAGCTAGTTTTTTTCTTTTCCTAAAAAAGGAAAGTAGTGCACTAAGGTACCACTTAATGACTTACAAACAGCTCCTGGTCACATTACATAAACTTACTACGGTGATGGTGGTTGTTAGAATAGACAACCTACGGCACATGCCTACCAGGGCAGGCATTCAATTAGATCATCACATGGCAGGTGCACAGCCTCAGAGTGGCCCACCAAAGAACTGGAGGATCCTCCGGATGGGTCCCTGCTCCCTATAATTAAAGCACCACTGCCATAGGTTGTTACTGACTGCTCACTAGGGTCTGCCCCTTTACTTCCACCATCTACTCACCTCAATAAACCTGATGTCCCTGTTGTTTAGGTGCTGGTCCTTCTACCAATACCAGTGTAGGCCTGCCTGCTGCTGTGGATGTTGTTATGTTACCAAGGTTACCCACCTACCCTATTACTCCTCCTAGTGGTGCCATCAGCTGCAGCAGGTATGAATATAAAACCCCTGCATTTCTGATGGTGCAAGACTTGATTGACTGATCTGATGTCTGAAGGTGTAGGAATTGGGATTGGTCTGAGGCTTGAAGGTTTAAAAAATGGGGCTGATCTGAGGTCTGAAGGTGTAGGAATTGGGGTTGATCTGAGGCTTGAAGGTTCAGAAATTGAGGCTAATCTGAGGTCTACAATACACTAGTTTTTTTATAGCTTGTAAGTTGACACTTAATATGGAAAAGGTTGCTGATTCTGAGCTCCCATTTTTAGTGCAGATTGAAATTTGATTTTGACCTGGCATTAATCTTTTTAACCTCTTGCACAGCAGCACTCAGGTCAGCGAAACATGGGTTGTGGCCAAAACAACTGTGTTCAACATGAGAACAATAGAAAGTTATCATGGCACACTCACAAGCCAGCATGTAAAAAAACTTGTCTCACCACTAAGGTTAATAACAGAGGTTTGGATACACGTCTTCTGCAGAAAATGTGAAAGCCCCACAGCCGCGCCAAGGCACCTCTTATAGTGCGGTCCTAACTCTAAACTGAGAGTCTCCATCTTGGAGCACATGGGGGCAGAAGATTTCAAATTGGGTGCAGGTTTGTCAGGAGGAAGCGCGACCTCCCTTAAAGGCACAGGAACACACAAGGGATCCCGCACATCCCAATGGCAGCTGAGAACCCCCATGCATCACTGCACCAAATCAGTCAAGCAAAACAAATGACAAACGCACTCAACAATTTGTCACCAGCTATACAGTAAGGTGCACACGAAATGGGCTTTAAACAGTAAAACAGTAGAAAGTTATCATGGCACACTCACAAGTCAGCATGTGAAAAAACTTGTCTCACCACTTAGGTTAATAACAGAGGTTTGGATACACGTCTTCTGCAGAAAATGTGAAAGCCGCACAAACATGAGAACAAGAGGCAGATCTAAAGCTGACCATACACTGTACATGGGGTTGAGCGAGAAAAAAGGCTTGGTTTTCCCCATCCATGCTAAATGGAGTAGATGGGGAAATCTCCCCTGCAGGGCTAATGTATTTTAACATCCAACAGTTTTTGGATCGAATGGACTGTTGCCAACAGGGTCACCCAAAGCTTCCATTTTGAGCTGTGTATGTCCAGCTTAAAGAATAACTCCACTTTTGTTCAGAATAAAAATCAATCCCCCCGCCACAGGTGATCACTGTACATTGTAAGGATTTCAACAAACTTTTTTGCAGTTTCCTACCCGTTTCTGTTCTGAAAAAATAGCTGTTTGTTGCAGCACGTCCTTTCCAAACTGATCCCTGAATGGGAGGGTCTGCGTTCATTATAATCAGCTGGTGGACTTTCTGTGTTGTGAGGAAAGTTGCAGTGTGTGCATCCCTTTAGTAGTAGTTAACCTTTAGGGAGTATCTCACCAACAATGAAATTCCTATTGCAGGTGATGCCTTAAATTGCTTTTGCACCTTAGTGCAGACTTCTGGGAAAATCATTCAGCCGATCACAGAAACAGGAAGTGACATTTCTAGGGGAGTGCTCAACACCTCCAGGTTGCCATGTTGCATTTAATTTCTTTGACAAATTTAGAACATTACAGCGGCTACAGTTTTAAATGGAAAAGTAAATTTAATAACATTCAATTACAAAATGGCTCATGTAACAATTATATATGCTACGCGATTATATATGGTGCGGGATTCCTATTTATTGATTACATATGTTATATTCATTTTTGGAAGATTTTTTCATTACTTTTTAAAGTGGAGTTACCCTTTAAGAGGTCATTTAGTACAGCAGTGTCTCTGCATTTTCTATAAAGTCTACAAGTACTCGCATACAAACCAGTGCTATCTCTTCAGTCTTTGTAGAACTAATAGATAGATAACTTTAGCTTGTCAACACAGGAAAACCTGCACAGAAAGCATTTGCAAGGCTTTCAGTAAGCTTTGAACTGTGTTCTTGAACCACCATTCCTAATGGCTGCGTTGGCTGTTGCTGTGAAGGCAAAAGTGTACAATATTGTATTTTCAACTTGCACATATTTTAAGTTATTATCTTTAGTGTTTTCTTTAAAAAGTAACTCCAGGGGGGGAAAAAAATAGTTCAGTTCTAAATGTACGATATAAAAATCATTAAATACATTTTTCATACGTAACTAGTGTATCTCGACCCGGTGTCAGCCTCCTGTAATCCCTGCTACAACAGCTCTTTGGGAGAGGGAGGGCTGCACTTGGGACCAATCAGGTGCTTAGCATGCACATGTACTGACAAGGGACATGCTAACAGGTGGAAAGAGCAGAGAGATGAGCTCATTAGTAAAAAGCTGTTTCTTCACAGCCCAAACACAGGCTGAGGGCAGGGAGATGACCTAGTTATGGTGCTTAAACTGCAGTAGCAAAGCCCTCATATAGACAGAACCAAAAGCCTTACACTAGGGCAGGGGTGGGCAACACCAGTCCTCCTGTTGTTGTGGAACTACAAGTCCGATAAGGCATTTCAAGGCTAACAGTTACAGGCATGACTGTCAGAGGCAGATGCATGTTGGGATTTGTAGGTAAAGCACAGCTGGAGGCCCGGAGTTGCCAACCGCTCCCCTAGGGGTTAGTTATGAGACACTGGTTCATATTTTATATTCTTTTCACCATTACTTTTTCTCTATATTGGTTTATCAAAATATCAAACAAGATAGTTAAGAGAAAAGATAAATGTTTTAGAATAACACTTTTAGAAGTCAAAGAGGAACTTTACCGACCATTGTATTGCCTCCCAAAACAGGTCAAGCACGGCCAGTGTGCTTATTTGAGCTCTCAACCAAATTTTCAAGCCCTCAAATGGCTGGTGTCATAGCTGATCACATGTGCAGCACAATGGCAGCTGCATTCCAAATAGAGGCTAAGATGACACCTTCCTTGGCACTAAGGTATAGCAAGTTGTAGTTCTACTTTTAATAGAACATTTTCATATATATTTGTACATCAGACCAAAAAGAGGGAAAGAGAGGAGGAAATAGAGACAGAGGGATTTGGTTTCAAATAATGGACAGTCCCTCCAAAATGAGGAACACCAATGTACTAATCTCCCCCCACCAGGGCCATCCCTATAATAAGGCAGCCTTAGATTGCTGCTTCAGGTGGCACCTCTTTGGGTCTTTTTGGCGGAGAGGGGGGTGGCAGGCACAGCGGCACGGTAGCTCTGCTGCACAATGTTTGCCACAAGCCTTTCCGGTTAGAGCATCCCAGGTTGCCAAGTGCCGGGCAGGAAGATGTGTAAGGGCCATACACACCTCCCCGCCCAGCTCTTAGCAACCTGGGAAGTTGTGCCCGGTGTTCCGCTCAACTCCTGGCAACCAACGACGTCACTGGTTGTCAGGAGCTGAGTAGGATGCTCTGGCCGGCGCCAGAGCCCCGCCACCATCTGCCTCCCCTACCCCGGCGAAAAGTCTAGGAGACCCCTGCCCACCACCGAGTATTAGTGATGAAGAAATGCAGACATGCTTTTAGTCCAGGTGACAACCTTGCCTTCCTCTATACATACAGTGGAGAAGTGAGCATAGGCACCCAGGTAAAGGAAGCGTGTTATTCGCAGGATTACAAGGTGAAAATGAAGAACTAGAAACATATCTTTGTTCATCCCCATTAAAAGGCATGGGGATGAGGAGATTTGTAGTCATGTTACCAAGGGATGGAAAGTTTAATTGCCATTTACTCTTTAATTATCTGCCATCACTGACACCTCCAGCGTGCAGTAAACTTGTGTGCATTTACCAACCCTCACAGTCAGCATCTAAGTACTGTCCACCCATACACAAGGATTAATTAGCAATCACTGACTGCCGTTCCGCAGTCTAATGTGCGAACATTGACATTCCTGCGGTTTGCACTTCATTATGCTCAAACGATTACTGACTCCCGAGGAACAAACGAGGAACTACAAATCACACATTTGTCTTTGTACCCCTTCCGCTTGTCTAGAGTAGAAATTGGCAACATGGGATTGATGCCAGGACGGCAAAATGTCATCTCTTTTTCGCTGGTGTTTTTTTTCCCACTGGCTATAGTCATTGCTATGGCAACTACAACGCACTAAGCCCCAACGCCGTGCAGCAGAGGCAAAATCATTACAGCTTATCTATGTTGATGGATGGCAAGAGGTGTCACTTGGGATACATACATTAAGGGATACTTAGAATCTTTTGTTTCGAAAATTCTATACATAATAGATGCACCTGCATAAATTCCGTATAGAAAACATACATAACAATATATTGTATATGGTTTACTGTCCTAGCAGGAAAACGGATTAAATAAGCAGATATAAAAAAAAAAAAAATAATAAACACAAGAATTCAGAAAGGAATTTTAATGTGATGAAAAACATATGGTTCTGCGATTTATGAAGTGTGCGTCAGTTCAAAACGACATGTCACAACTGTGAATTACGGCGATGTGTTATAATTGTACCCTGCAGCAATAATATTCCATCTTTTCGTGTCGTGGTGGGTATGCTTGCCAGCTGCTAAGTGTAATTTTACGGAGCTCTAATGAAAAATTAGTTTGTCAATTAAAAGTGAGCGTAAGGATAATTTATGTGCCGGAAACAAAGGCCAAATGATGAGACTGTAGCCAATGGCCAATGTCATTCTGGAGCGTTTAGATGCTGTGCAGGTAGTGACATTATCAAAAGAAAGCTTTACAGAAATCAATGTGGCAATTAATACAAAATAAAAAAGATCAGCTCTACCCAAGCCCCATATGCTTTGGTGGCATCAGCTATGTATGAACTGTTGTAGCCTTCACACCTGAGTTTTTCAAGTGATTTGGAAGTGCGTTATTTTGTGTCAATGCACAATTTTATAATGTATCACAAGCGTTTTGTATGTGTATGCAAGCATCACACGTAGCACCAATCAGGTGTCCCCATCAGAGCGCCCCGGCACCAATCAGGTGTCCCCATCAGAGCGTCCCCGCACCAATCAAGTAATAAATACTATCCTTGCTGCACTCCTTACCGAAATGTCCCTTGTAGTGGGGGGTGCTCGCAGTGAACACGGATGGCGCCGCAAACATCAGCAAAATTGTAGAAACGTCACCAGCACACCAGTCCTTTTAGAATAGCAAAAGCTTCATTTATTGAAGTTCTTTGTCATATGAACAAGTGACCAAGGGAGGAGGTGTAGATAGAGAAGAGAAGGGGTCCAAGGACCGAGCCTTGGGGGACCCCTACAGAAAGAGGAAGAAGAGGGGAGGAGTTAGATTTGTAGGTGACACTAAAGGAATTTTTTTTTAGGTAGGAGGAGAACCATGAGAAAGCAGAGTCTTGTAGGCCAAGTAGCCTTCTAGTAGTTTGGTGGTGAATGGGAGTAAAGAGATAGGTCTGAGATTATTGAGGTTGGTAGGGTCCAGTGTGGGTTTTTTGGGTGTTGGGGTGACCAGTGCATGCTTTAGAGGGGAGGGAAAGATGCCAGTAAAGAGGGAAAGATTGAAAATGTGACTAAGAGAGTAGGATAGAGCAAGAGGGTGCCTGAAGTAGTGGTGAGGGAACAGGGTCTAGGGGGCAAGTGGTGAGGTGGTTGTCAGAGAGAAGCTTTGTCACCTCCTCTGTGGTGATGGAGCCAAAAGAGGAAAGTAACAAGTGCGATGGTGGGTCTGGTACATTAATAGGGGAAGGTGAGTTGATAGTGGCGATCGGATCCTGAATTGTATCTATTTTGTTTTTTAAATGAATGGCAATGTCCTGGGCAGTGAGTGAGTCAGTGGATTGTGGCGGCGGGGACATAGTAGAGACTTAAAGGTAGAAAAGAGTTGACGAGGTCTGGATGAGAGTGTGTTAATTAGAGTTACAAATAAGTCTGTTTGGAAGCACGGAGGGAGGAATTATCATTTAGGAGG
This sequence comes from Nanorana parkeri, assembly GCF_000935625.1. NCBI lineage: Eukaryota > Metazoa > Chordata > Amphibia > Anura > Dicroglossidae > Nanorana > Nanorana parkeri. Next base: position 1,979,385 of record NW_017306393.1, read on the forward strand.
GCACCTTTATACAGGGTGAAGTCTTGCAGAGACCTAGTTTTCTGCCAAAGTCGCTTAAGAGCGCGGCTATGTCGTTTTAGATATCAGGTTACTTCTGTTTGCCACGGTTGTAGTGGACATGGTCAAAGTCTGCGTGTAGTGAGGGAAGCCAAGGTGTCTAGGGAGGATGAAAGCGAACTGTTGAAGACAGAAGTAGCCAGGTCAGGGCATGACAGGGGTGAGATTTTGGCGTAGAGGTAGTCAGTAGCAAAGTAGAGAAGAGAAGGGTCGAGGTGGCAGAGGTTTCTCCTGGTGACAGTGTGCTGCAGAGGGCGTCTAAACATGTAGGATGTAAGGTCTGTAGCATGCACTATATATAGCATAAAGAGGGAGTGGGGGCCAGTGAGTTATTATAATATTCCATATCCTTTAATAGAACGTGGTCTAAAAAAAAAATTCTATGGTGTCTAGCAGGGAGGGATTCAAGTCTACAGGCTAGCTCATCTCTTAAGCCAAATGCCCGGAATGACTTGGTGTTTGTGCTGTCCTCTTCTGTTGACAGCTCTGACATACCAGTGAACGTAATTGGCTGCACACAGCTGCTTTTATTTAAATACTTCCATATGTGTCTAACAGGGGCATGCACAGCCCATAAATACTAATGGCGCTCCCTCGCTATACACAGAGGGCCACTGCAAACAAAGAGATTCTTGGCTCAGTTTTAATTTACAGTTTGGCTAATGTACAGCAAATGTGAATTTACAAGATTGAGCAGTGTTGGTCTGTACAGGACACTGTGGATAACAAAATCAATGGATAGGCTAGTTGAGAGTGGTAAAAATGCAGTTGTCATTGGTAAATGCAACAACTGTAAGGGTCCAATTACGGACCTAGGCTGAGTGACAGTTCTGTCTGGACCATGATCGCGAACCTGTGTCGGGTTATAGCTGGTTGGCTAACAGTGGATGCTAGTCAGCCATAACACAGTGCAGTTACTGGTTGTTAGGCCTGCCAGTGCCCTAACAACCAGTGACATCATATGCTCCCTCTCTGCAGTCATTGGTTGCTTTGACCGCATGCATCCTAAAAACCATTGATGTCACATGCATGCCCCACCTCCAGCGTAACAGGAGGAAGAAAGAGTAACCTGCAGCCTGATCTACCTCCCGGATCCCATGCTCTGCCTGCTGAAGAGAGGTAAGGGGGCACTCTGATAGGGACAATTAATGGAAGGGTGGACTGGGATAGGGACACCTGATGTTAGGGGGCACTTTGATAGGGACAATTAATGGAAGGGGGCACTCTGTTGGGGAAAATTACTGTAAGGGGACACTCTGATGGGGACAAATAATGGAAGGGGACACTCTGATGGGGACAATTAATGGAAGGGGGCACTCTGATGGGGACAATTAATGGAAGGGGACACTCTGATGTGGACATCTGATGTATGGGGCACTCTGATGAATCTGAGTCATAGCTCAAACATGAGATTCGAACTTCTGCTGGCAGAAAGTTTTGCTGACTGGACCTACTTCAATTTTAATTTAATATCTACGGGGATTTTGTAAAGCAGTTGTATTTATCTGATCCCCGCTCTATGACCAGTGCCTGCAGCCTCTTCCTACCTCCACTCTGGCAGTCAGAGGCCCGCTGACATTCATCATGTCTAATTCAGATCTGGCAGCCCTGTATTAAATGTGAGGATGCAGAGGGACAGTCCATTGCAGATTGCTGGGGATGCTGCTTTAAAGTGACATTAAACCCTCAGATTTTTTTACATAAAACAATAGTGTAACGTGTGCCTTACTGTAATCCATGGTCGTTTCCCTTCTCTTTGCTGCTCTTCTTTTTAAATTTGTATCTGTTCTCATGCTGGGCAGAACTTCTGTTTTGTAGCAGACTGCCTTGTCTCAGGAATGGATATACGGTGTCTGTGTATACGTTTGTATAGGCTTGAAACCTGAGCCAGCACTACAGGAAGAGGCCCTGAGCTGAAAAGGGAAGTTCTCCCCAAGCATGAGAAGACATGAGGATTTAAAAGGAAGAGCAGCAAAGAGAAGGGAAACAACCATGGATTACAGTAAGGCACACATTACAGTATTGTTTTATGTTAAAAAATCTGAGGGTTTAATGTCACTTTAAGCAACCCCACTAGATAAAAATGAGCAGTTACCTCTTGCAGTACAGGAGTAGCCCCACTGCAAGGATTTTTTTATTAATCCGAAGGTAGACTTTAAATATGTCCACTGTTAGTGTGTTGCATTAATATTTATCATTTGCAGTGTAAACTTTTTGTTTATAAATATTGATGTTAATTATGAAAAATGACATCATTCCAGTTAGCACGGCAGGTGAGCACACCCATAATCAGGTGAGTTCAAGCAGAGAAAGGCAGGCCAGGTAATATATGTGTATATCTAGTTATATTCAGTCACAGCAGCTCCCACACCCTCTTCCTACTAATTCAATGACATCAGCTTATAAATGTATTCCTAATCTTGAATCATGCTCCATTTCTAAACTACGGGCAGCGCGCCAGCATAAATGAAACAAGCTTTTTAATTACAAACCTCAGGCAAAAAAAAATAAAAAATGAAATGTATCAGCGATATATATTAAAAAGTAAAACGTAAGTCACGTCATATCACATGCCTGTGGTTTGTTTATAGATGCCAATTTTAAAGAATAATTGCACATGTTGTATATATTAAAGTGTCAGGCCTTTTGACCTGCACTTTTACTGCAGTGAGTCCCTTCACTGCATTGCTGCATTATAATAGGGGTTTATCCTTTGGTAGCAGACACGGATGAGTCACCTGCTTCAACCAACTGCATGTGAGATTATATGTGGTCCCATGGCGCCCAGACCTATTGCAGGTGATAATCCTCCATTAGGGTATATGACGCAGACATGCAGAAATCCCCCTTGGAGTAAGTAATATTCCCACAGTAGGAACTACGGGGGAAAAGAGGTATGGTCACGTAGGATAAATACATACATGATCCATATAGTAAACTTGCTGCAAAGTTGTTCAATTTAAGTTCATTACAAATGATAAAAGAGGATGCTCACTGTGCCTGGAGGAAAAGAGATTTAACCTTCATATATGGAAAGGCTTCTTTACACCAAGAGCTGTAAAAATGTGGAATAGACTTCAGGAGCTAGTTATAGCTAACTCTGTAAATTACCCAAAGGCTAATTTTACCTTTGTGACCATGCTTCATGTTATTTCTCGAATGCCCATATTCAAGGGTCACATTCCCTTGCACCCACCCTCAAACTGCTCCCCTCCCTCACTTGAATCGAGGGGGACCTGAATCGGAGGGTTCTTCTCCCAACAGCATCCTGTATTTTTTATATTCAGCACAGCATCATCCATTTACAGATCCATTCACAGGGAGGGACTCATAGATCTCAATTGAGTCAGGTGAAGTCCTCACACTTGTAGTCCATCGATTGCTTCCCTCAGCCTCACAACCAAATATATGTACCTTTGTAGAAACCTGGGGCTGGAGGAACAGTCTGCTGGAGCTTGCCCTCTGCACCCTTGAAAAAGGAAAGCATACACAGAGCGCAGGGGTCAGGAGTGTATATTGCACATGGTGCAGGGGTCAGGAATTTGTATCTCTCAGGGTGCAGGCTCAAAAGTGTGCCTCACACAGTGTTCAGGGTCAAGATTAAGGCACAAGGCTTAGAGGTGGGTAATGCACAGGATTCAGGGCTCAAGGGTGCGTATATTGCACAAAGTACAGGGCTCAAGAGTGCGTATATTGCACAGGGTTCAGGGCTCAGGAGTGCATATTGCACAGGGTTCAGGGTTCGGGAGGGCGTATTGCACAGGGTTCAGGACTCAGGAGTGCATATTGCAGGGTTCAGGGCTCAGGGGTGCGTATTGTACAGGTTTCAGGGCTCAGGAGTGCGTATTGCACAGGGTTCAGGGCTCATGAGTTTGTAATACACAGGGTTCAGGGCTGAGGAGTGCGTATTACACAGTGTTCAGGGCTCAGGAGTGCGTATTGTACAGGTTTCAGGGCTCAGGAGTGCGTATTGCACAGGGTTCAGGACTCAGGAGTGCATATTACACAGGGTTCAGGGCTCAGGAGCATATATTGCACAGGTTTCAGGGCTCAGGATTGCATATTACACAGTGTTCAGGGCTCAGGAGTGCGTATTGCACACAGTTTAGGGCTTAGGAGTGAGTATTACACAGTGTTCAGGGCTCAGGAGTGCGTATTGCACAGGGTTCAGGGCTCAGGAGTTTGTAATACACAGGGTTCAGGGCTGAGGAGTGCGTATTACACAGTGTTCAGGGCTCAGGAGTGCGTATTACACAGTGTTCAGGGCTCAGGAGTGCGTATTACACATTGTTCAGGGCTCAGTAGGGCATATCGCACAGTGTTTAGGGTTTAGAGGTGTGTATTGCACAGGGCCCAGGTCTCAGGAGTATATATCGCACAAAGTGCAGGAATAGCAGTGGGCAATGCACATTCCAGAGTACAACCAAAAATAAACTCCCCCCAGTACAGGGCTCTCTCCTAAATCCCACTCCAGTACAGAGCGCTCTGCTACTTCAGATATAGTGGTAATGCATTGTGAGGGAAATGTAGGACATGATACCATGAAAGTGGATGTCGGCCATACTATGTTTGCAGTATATGTAAACCCAATCACTAAAACCTCATATAAGCTTCAACATAATAATTAAATGTTCAATATTTTAAAATCTTCAAATTTCATTGAAATAATACCTGGCGATCCTGCCATGAAGGTCCTTGTTTAGGCACTTCCTTCATAGGGTGACAATGTTCTGTCCCTGTCTCCCAATTGTCACCCTGATGCACAGGCTTCAGAAGGAGATTATAAACATGGTAATTGTTTATGATACACAAATGTCTTCCAGTTATGGTTTAAATCTGCTTTATCCTAAACAAATGCAAATAGAAGATGGGTAAGAGGACCTAGACCAGGGGTAGCCAAACCTAGGCCCTCCAGCTGTGGTGGAACTACAAATCCCATGAAGCATTGCAAGATTCTCACAGCCACAGGCATGACTACCCGGAGAGATATGCATCATGGGATTTATAGTTTCACCACAGCTGGAAGGCCGGAGTTTGGCTACCCCTGACCTAGATGAATAATGCATCCCATTTAGGCAGCTGTCTATAAAGTGACCCCTGTGAGCACAAAGTAATGCAACACATTGCAAAGCAGTCCATTCCCTCATATACTTTTACCATGGTGATTATAACAATCTTGGTGACATTGCCATTACTGGGGCCTATGGGTGCACATCCTTTGGGTCTCAAAGCATCACCTTCCTGCTAATTGTAAATTTGGATATAGATCAGGGACAGCCAAACTTCAGCCCTCCAACTGTGGTGAAACTACAAATCACATAAGGCATTGCAAGATTCTGACAATTCTGAATGCAGCTCTGCTGTCTCAGTGTTCACATGGAGCAGAGTGGAGAACGGATGTTCCCTGGTCTGCTCCCCGCTCACCAACCTGAAGATCTACGTCTCTGGACAGAGGCGGCTTAAGGGGAGAGAGGTAGTTGGCGGGGGGGGGGGGGGGGATTTGCAGGCGGCAAACAAGTGATTGTAAACAAGTGAGCGGCTTCCCCGCTGTACATTTAGCCCTGCTTGCCCGCAGCAGTGCTAAATGTACAAAACAACTACCCACCCCGCGCCCAGAACTACATGTCCCGGGCGTCGGGAGATTCCACACCCCTGCCGCCCTGAGGTGGGCGTCAGTTGGCCTTGTGGGAAATCCGGTCCTGCCTACAGGCACAGGCCTACTTTGCCTTATAGTAAATCCACTCGGGATGAGTCGGGATATGTAAGACATTCTACCACCGATGTATGTAAGACATAATAGACACCAGTTAGTGTTTACAATGTTCGCATATGGTAAATAAGGTGGGCTAAGTCTTTAAATATCTCTTACCTATACAAAGCAGTTATTTCCTCTGGAATTTACAGTAGAATACAGTAAACTTGCAGCAAGTGAATGGTTGCCATAACAACTCTATTACTCTTTCTGAGAACAAACACAAAATTCAGTAATTAACATGCAACGTGAACGGTTATCTTCCAGTGTTTTGTTGTTGTGTATTGTTTTGTCTGGAACTGTCTATAAAAGAAATGGACAATAATCTCCACATCCTCTGAGTGTAGTCCTTGCACCTTCCAGAGGCATTAAGTGAGGTCAGTAATAGGTGCCGGCCTCACTCTGCTCCCTGGGGTCACTCTGCTCCATGGGGTCACTCTCTGGGTCACAGCTTACACCACAGACACTGCTATTGACGGTCCGGGGACAATGGGGACTGGGCTTTATACCTCTTACAAGAGTGCAGGAACTAGACCCACCAATTTATTGTCTCCCAAAACCGTTGCGTTCAAAGTATGCCAACTGTCAAGGTTGTCAGAGGGCTTATTTCAGCTCTCAACTAAACTTTTAAGCCCTCCAATGGCTGGTGTCATAGCCGATCACATGTGCAGCAGCATGGCAACTGCAATCTAAACAGAGGCTAAGATGGCACCCTCCTTGGCTGTAAGGCAGGTGGCCGAACATGCCTCTACTCTGGGAGCCATGCCTTTTGGGCCCTGTTCACACAAGGGCGTTTCGGCCACGTGGATTTGGCCACGCTGATCTGCCGACAGGAACGATCCCATACACTGCTATTGGGACCATTCATGCGACTGCGCGTGTCCGTGCCAATCAAGCCGCCTCCCGCCCAAATTGCTCTGTGAGCTTTTTTTCCCGATAGCACGGTTTCCATAGAGTTCGGAAACGCAATTCAGGACGCCCAATACCATCTTTTTAAAAATCGTGCGAAAACCGCGCTGATTCGCACCCGCTCTGGTGTGAATGGGGCCTAAACTGACAGTCTTGCAATGCCTCATGGGGCTTGTAGTTTCAGAACATCTGGAGGGATGGAGTTTGCCCACCCATACAGTAAGGCCTCATTCACACAAGAAAAGGCCTTATCGGGCAGCTCCCGGGAAGGACAGGTGCTGCGTGTGATTAGTACGCAGCCCCTCTCCTTCTCTATGGGAGTACGTGGCCATACGCCGCCCTACGCTCACCCGCCTTGCACGTCCGTGCGGGTGTCTGTACTCGTACGCTGACAGGATGGATTCTGTTTGCATCTGAGCCGGGACACCCGCACCCGTACGGACCTGCACTTGGGGTGAGCGTAGGGCCGCATACTCCCATAGAGAAGAACAGGGGCTGCGTACTAATCACATGCAGCACCTGTCCTTCCTGGGAGCTGCCCGATACGGCCGTGCACGCAGCACCGAGCTGTACGTGTCAGCCTTTTCTCGTGTGAATGAGGCCTAAGGAGTAGGAACCTGTAATTCCACTTTAAGAATGCTGCACTAATCCTGCAGGTCAGGCAGAGTACATTTAAAGGGTAATTCCACTTTCCCAGGCAAATTTGGGAAAATGGAATT
>NW_017306393.1:1986849-1996055 GCF_000935625.1 Nanorana parkeri
CCCCCCCCCCCCCAAACTCCCCACTGCTATACTTACCTTTGGCTGAACGCTCCTTCCCCTCCGTGGTTGCCAGTATACTACCTGTACTCCGACAGCACAGCCCTGCGCACTGTATTTATCATTTTGTTTGCTCATGGTGAGCACTTATTGGTCAGCGCAGTCGCCTGACCTTGGTGACCAATGAGTACCCATTGATCGCAATGTCTCTCAAGCTGCCAGGCAAAAAGCGCATGTTCATGTGCGTTAGTTTTGGCACGCACATAAATGTGCAAAAACAGCTTGCAGAAAACGTGTGTACAAACACACAAAAGCGATGACGTCTTGCTGTGAATGAGGCCTTCCTCTCTTCTCCAAGCTGGTAGATGGAAAGCTGCCGGAGACTATGCTGTCCCTTGCATGCACTACCTTTTTCCATATTGGAAGCATATTGCGGGCAGAAGGTGCGTTAGGAGCCCTGCGAAAAACTCACCATAGCAGTATGAACGGGCCTTGAGGGTCGGTGCACACCCAGGCGATTTGCATTGAAATCAATGGAGGATGCTCACCACTTTGCGGTTTGTGCAGGAGCTATTTTCGGGCGGTTGTCGCCCGGTTTGGGTCACATAGACATCTCTATGCATCAAAAAACGCGCAACAATGAACAGTCGTGCGATCGAAAACGTGCGCAAACTGCACGAAAACAGCTCTGCATCTGAATCGCCTAAGTGTGAACCTAGCCAGAAGGTATGCTGTGTGAATTAAATTGAAGCCTGTACGTCCAGATGGAACGGAATGAAATAATAGAAGCACGTGTGGCCTTCATGGATGGAATGTTCTTGCTAAGTAACAATTCTCTCCATGGAACAGATCGTACAGGACGCGCTGCACTTTGTCCGGCGGCCTGTAGATGGCGCTCCGAATACAAGGCAGGCGGCAGTAGGAGGCTGCAGCGCGGGCTGGCTCCGTAGAAGGGAATAGGGTGGGTCTGAGCCGACACATAAAACCAGTAAGGAGTGGTGAACAAAGCTCAGTCACCTCTGTGTTGGATGAAGGATCGGCACGGCTCGGCAGCTGCGTGGATCTAGCAGCGATTGCTGCAGCCCGGGGGGACCTACAGGGGAACTATCGCACAGAGCGATCCGCTTTTCAGCACATTCATCTCCTCTTCGCACAACTTCTGCTGCACCAGGACGACGAGGAATAAGTTCACCTCAATGAAGGAGAGAAGGACCAGCCAGAAACTGGCCAGCAAATCAATGATGGATCCCAACCAGAACGTCAAGTGTAAAATCGTGGTGGTGGGAGACAGCCAGTGTGGCAAAACTGCTCTATTGCATGTATTTGCCAAGGATTCCTTCCCAGAGGTAAGTCCCTGGAGGGGATTAATATTTCACCCCCCCATGCTCTCCTGTCATTTTTGTTAGCTGGGACATTGGTAGATTGCAAGCTCTGTGGGCCAGCTTTACATCAGTGTCACTTATTGTTATTTATCATTTCCTGAATCTGTTCATATGAAATACAAGGGAGGGGTGGGGGGGTTACATCAGTGTCACTTATTGTTATTTAACATTTCCTGTATCAGTTATTAAATTGCTGTGGATGCTTGCTGAGTACATACTGCACACCTAGTGACAATTTTTGGGGGTTATGCCCTGTAGAGTCTCTTGCGTCTTGCCTCCCTTTTGGGAAAAAGGGGACCCTCCAAGGTCTTTTCATACATTTCACTTACCTAGTGACACCCCAGACATTTTCTAGGGGGTTATGCCCTGTAGAGTCTTTTAGGTTTTTCCTCCTTTTTGGGGACAAGGCTCCAAGATCTCTTCATACATTTGCCTTGCCTAGTGACACCCCAGATATTTTTTGGGGGGTTATACCCTGTAGAGCCTCTTGGTTTTTGTCTCCTTTGGGAACCCTCCAAGGTCTCTTCATACATTTGCCTTACCTAGTGACACCCCAGACATTTTGAGGGGCTATGCCTTGTACAGTCTCTTGGGTCTTGCCTCCTTTGGTAACAAGACCCACCAAGGTCTTTTCATACATTTCCCTCCTTGAAAAATTTGGCAGTGAGAACAATTTTAAATTAAAAATAAGGGGAGGGGGGGTTCCCAGAACAATGACACTCGGACAGCTGGGAGGGCAACCTAAAAATCAGAGTATCGCGGTCCGCTGAGTAAGTCAATAAATAATTTATAATGCTCCCTCTCCCTCCGGCATAATTGCATATTATATCACCGTTGCGATTAACGATAGCGTTTGATCTGATCTCTAGCCATGTTGGTGTTTACTTTCAGATTGGTTGGGTAAGGTGATGACAAGTGACATAATCCCCCTTTTTATTTCCCTTCCAGAATTACGTGCCCACTGTATTTGAGAATTACACGGCCAGTTTTGAAATCGACACGCAGAGAATAGAGCTGAGTCTATGGGATACATCTGGTAAGGAAATGTTTTACCATCTATGGAAAGTGCCTTGTCATTTTTGGCTGTGGGATCGTGATGTTGTGTTATATTGGTTGGAGGCGGGGCGGGTTAAAGTGAACGTTACTATAATCTGCTATGGTAGTGCTGTTCAGAGCTTCATTCATTCAAGGGCACTTTAAGACCCTCCAGGCAACAGGGCAGTAATGTACCTGGGTATCCTGGGACTTGTAGTTCTAGGTCTGCTGAATTGCTCCAGCCTGCCTAGAGCTGATTGTACAGCTCATGGGTCACCAAGAGCTTCTGCAACAGCTGGTATGTCTGAGATCTATAATGTGAACATTTTATGGCCCGTTTGCACCGGTGTGCTGCGGTAACGCACTATTATACTTGCATGCACAGGAATACACGCATGTGATGCATTGCGCCTCATTTTAATTGTCAGCGCAGATATGAGCGATTCGTGCATTGAGTAAAACTGTGCAGTTTCTTTGCTGTGTTAAGAAGCCCATTCATTATGAAAGGGCCACAATGCACCAAAGATGCCGCATGCACAATTGTTAACGCAAAGCCCTGATTATTCATATCTGTGCGCTATGATGTGTTACAATGCACGTGCACTCTGGTTCATTGTTGTTGGTGTGTTTTGTGTTCCTATTCAAAATGAATAGCTGTGGTACATTGTGGGGCGCAAGTGCATTAGTGTGTTACCTCAGCAAACAGGTGTGACAGGCCCTTACAGTTGTGCAGTACAAGGGCCCACCTAAACCCCTGGTGGCCATACTGTGGCCCTTTGGTATTGGCAGGGACCACAGTTGAAGCCCCATTTGCCTTATAAGTGGCCTAACCTTGCTCTCAGCAATCCAACACACACGCGCACACGCATCCAGTGGTGGTGCAACAATAGCCATAGCAGCCCCTGCCAAAGCTAATCATGAAGAGCTGACATCAGATGTACAGGGTGGGGGATTGGGGGACTATGCAGGCAGCTCTCCTGCTACCTGACTTTAATATCATTGACAGTAGGGAGGTTGCTGGGGGACCCCACAAATGTTTTTTCCTATGGTGCCCCATGATCTGTGGTTATGCCCCTGCCTGTATCCATTTGAACTGTAGATCAAAATCTAACCATACAGATTACAATCTCTGTCCAATCAACTTTAGATTTCCCTAAACTATGTAATATGAGGACCTATCTGAACTACCCATCCATTTGCAGCCAATCAGGCATGCTCTTGTACTACATACTTGTTTGTACAAATCGCCTTTTAGATTTAACCTTCAGATTGCAATGTGTGTAGTGAGCTTGGCAATTGTCAGCTGCTGCGGAACCTCCTGGTGACCGAGCAGTTGCTCATTATTATTCCTCGGCACATCCAGGTTCTCCGGCAATCCAGCCCTCCTCCCCGTATTGACATACAGCTTTTTATGACTGCGTCTGATTGTTAAACTCGCAGCTCCTCTGGGTCCACTTTCCTCTCGGAAGCAGACCGCTCAATCTTCATCTCGTTCGCAATTTCTCCAGTATGAAATCTAAGGACATACTGAGAGCTCGTCTTCATTTATCATACGGCGGCAGGATGAAAAGCCGAAGGACTGAGCAGCCAGTAGGATTTGGGTATCGTCCTCCCGGCGCTGTGCGGGCTGAAAGGAATCCGATTGGTTACCGCAAGCAACGCGGACAGTTCGCTGCGCGGATAACGTGATCATCCGCTGTGGCATTCTGAGTCATGTGTTCACCTTCTGCTCTTCTGTGTACGGATGATTATGATGTGACGTGTTGAATCGTTCTGTTATACATGTGAAATATATGTTCCATAGCGGAGTGATCTCTGCTCAGGACATGTAGGAGGTTGACGTGTGGTATGCGATTACGTGTGAATGAAAGTATTTCATAGGCAGCATCTCGGCTGAGAAACTGCCATACAGGGGCTCCTCCTTGTTTGTGCGATGTTAAACGTTCCTTAACTGCGGCAGGCAGAGGCAATATCTAAAGTCCCGGCATATCCTCTCCTGTTTATCACATCAGCATTGTAATAGGAATACATAGTAGAGTTGTTTCTGATATTACAATCAAAGCTTACTTGAGAATCCTTCATGTAGTGAGTGCTGCCTTCCATCTGCCCATCACTTCCAACACCTTCCTGGATCCCCAGTGTGCTTTGTCTTTTCCTGCTGCTTGATGTGATGCAATCTCCATTTCCCAACACTACATATCCCATCATGCATTGCTTCCAGCAAGCAATGATGTTACATTGTTCAGATGTGAGTTGTAGTTCAGAAGGCAGGCTCTGTGAGTTGTGACACAAGGAAGTGCAAACTCACAGGGCTGAGTGAAATTGTGTCTGCATTGAGGAAGTCCATCCTCTGGGCATTTTTAATAAGCAAGTTTACAAACGTCTAGATAAATATGGTTATTATAAGTGGGATACAACTTATGGAAATTCAGTATGAAAATACATAGTTATGAGTTTTTTTGGCCATAGATGCCCTTTAATACTTTGCAGGTTACCAATTGTACGAAAAGACTTGGTAACAAATAGGGATGTTCCGATACTAATATCGATGCCGATACCGTGTATTTGAGTACTCGCCCAAATACTCAGTAGATGGGGTACTCTCGATGCTTACAAATACTCCCAATGCTTACTCCAATACCGGAACTTCCAGTATCGGGAAGCGGGGGAGGAGAGTCATTACACACCGCCGGCTTCCTGATTGGTTGGGAAGCCGGCTCCATGCTCGTCACCAGGGAGCATGGAGCTGACTTCCCGACCAATCCAGAAGCCGGGCGGTGAGTCATTACTTGCCCCCCAGCCTCCTGATTGGCCAGAAAGCCAGCTCCATGCTTCATCACCTAGGGAAGAGGGAGCATGGTGCTAGCTTCCCAGATATTCAGGAAGCCGGGCGGTGAGTCATTACATGTTGCCCTGCTTCCTTAATGGAACTTCGGATATTCGGTATTGGCAAGTACCGGAAAAAAAATATTGGTACTCGATACCGAAAAACTGGTATCTGTGCACCCCTAGTAACAAATATTAAACCCCTTTTTCCTGCACAAAAGATGGTAAACAATTTCCTATCCTGCCTCCCATCTGCACTGTTTTGGCACTCTTCAGAAACTGATACTTCCAGGAGTGTGCTCAGTGGCTTAATGCACAGACCCCTCTGCCACTACTGTAACCTAGAGGCTAATGGGAGGAACCACAGAGCACAGCGGGGGACCACCAGAAATCTGACACTCCTGCAGGTGGCTGATTCTTTTTAATACAGTGCAGATAGACTGTGTGGGGAAACGTGTTTTTGGAGCTTTTTATTTTAACGGCCAAGTATCTTTAATGCACCCTTGTTCGATCACAATACCTGTGATTTAGACTGGAAGCAGACTTTTATCCTTCGGGTTTTTTTTTTTTTTTGTATTAAAGTATAATGTTAATGCAAGTCCTCACTGTACAGCACTGGGTAAGATCTATAAAACCACCCACGTACCATGACCATTACTAGGTCTCGTACTGCTGAATTTGATTTTTATTTTTTTTAAGAGCATCTTGAACAGAACTAAACAGAAGCTGCCATTCTCTGGCCACATATTAGATCCGGGGCAGTGAAGCTGAATAGGTTTGGTTGAAACTGTGCTGAAACTGTTGTGCAGTTTGAGGGTTGACTGCTTCCTTAGCAGGCTTTTGAGATGGGCCATTTTTGCCTTGTGACATGACCTTTTTTACCTGTTCCATTGAGGAGATTGCAGCAGGAAAGATGTAGACTTTGTGCTGCCATCGGACAAGTGGTGAGACTATATGGCTTGGTACCAAAAAGCAATGAAAGGTGTATTAAAGGTGCTTGAGCAATTGCAAATTTGCTTTCAAAGCAGTGTGGCAGAAGACATTGTGTCCTACCGTATATTCCCCAAATGCTCTTGCTGCTTGACTACATCTAATTAAGTCAAAGGGCCTTTGGGACACCTGCTCTGGGCCCCATAGCTGCTACAGGATCTTCTCTGGATGATGTTTTATGCCCCTTGACAGCAGCAAGTGGCTTAGTCAACCTTGGACTCCAGCTGTTCAGGATCTATATGTCCTGGCTCTGTGGATCATGAAGTAAGGGTTCAGGATTCCCAGTCTTTGGGACTTTACTTGTAGAGCTACCAGGACTAGTCTTTAAAGTGAAACTAAACTCAGGAGTTGTATCTTAAATACATTCAGACACCTTAACGACTAACAAAAATGTATCTTATTTGTGCATCAATCGGCTGCAGATCGTCAAATCATCTCTGAATTGGTGCTGACACTGTCCTTCCTTCTGGAGGGTGACTACTTTTATTCCCCATGGTCCCAGTGTGTTGTAAAGTTGCTACGCTCCAAGCTCACTCCCGGGATGGACTACAATCCCAATACAAATTTTTAAACTAAACGTGAGATTGTAGTCCATCACGGGAGTGAGTTTGGTGCAGTGGCTACTGTTAAATACTCTATCCTTCGTAGGTTGAATTCTGAATTTTTTTTTAAGTTACTTTACATGTGTCAAGACTTTTTCGTGGTGACTAATCTGCCCCTGGACGCACAGAATCTATCTTCTCTAAATGCATCTAAACCAAATGCAGGTAAAGGCACCATGTGATTTTATTTTGCAGGAGTTATACCCAGGACTGAAAAATAAGAAAGGGAATAATATATAAGTAAATGATTATTTAAGGATTGTTACCCACTAGTTGCCCTCTTTACTATAAATACCATGTGATTTTTATTCTTTTATAGGACATTTATAAACGCAAATGATTTTAAACGCATGTCACTGTAAGGGGGCCTTGTTAGGATTCGTCTTTTGTAATAAAGGATTTATTATGCTTTAGAAGTACATTCTAATATTTGATCTTGCTGAAATGATGGAGCTGCAGACACGCTTCTCTATGGAATGTTCATAGTCAATAGAGCTGCTTTATCAATGTAATGGATGCTGTGAAGCATTCTACATAATTATGTGCAATATTGGATGCATCAGCACTAAACCTGCAGAAACCAGCATAATTACCTTCTATTCTGTTAAAATGACTGTGGATACATCTGGAGTAAGTTTATGTATGCATAAGCACAATATATTACAATATTGCTTAAAAACTTGTTTCTTTTGATATTGCGGTTTACAATGGGAGATTTTCCGGAGGTGTGGAGTTGGTCTTTAAGCGAAGGAGAAATCCTGCTGTGTGCTTCTAGACGCATCAGATTAATGGCCATTGTTGTAGCAATCCATCACGTTTGCACAAGGCAGAAGCAATATCTTAATAAAGTTTTTTTTTTTTCTGCGGCACTGCCGGAGTCTTCCACCACCCCCCTATGCTGTACAGTGCTGCAGTGTGTTGGGGTTGTGCTGTGTCGCACAATAAATGTCATATTTGTACGTCTACTATGATCACGTGTATTGCTATTGTCCTTTTTGTTTTCTATTAGCTGTGATATCCTGACTATCACCTATATATCACCTCTATATGTATCAGTGAACACCATATGTCCTCCCATGTCTTTTTATTTTATTTTTTTAATTCTGTATGATCGCGATCAGAGCTCACATACATGATCAGCAGCCCTTTGCAATTGGGGGGGCAGTTTGAGCTTGCCATGAACCAGGGGGATGGAGATGCTAATTTACCTTCCTCATTATAAAGGCTTCAAATATTCATGAACATAATCCCTCAACCTTATTGCCGAGTGCAAAGGTGGCGTGCAAGTCCAGCCAGCTGCATTGATTGGGTTCTTTGACACTCCAAATAGCCATAGATCTGGGTTGTAGGGTACAGTAGTGCATCTAGATCGAACAGTAGCTGTGGTTGTACAATTTACTATATACATGGGTTGCAGTTATCAGGACGCGGCTGTTAATGGCTCGATTTGTGCTTCCCAACCATTGCCTATCCAGGCTGATATTCATTGGTCAGAATAGATGGCTCCGTGCCTTTTATAGTCTGATCAGCAGATGGGACCTAAAAGGGCCCAGCCAGGCCTGTAATTGCTGTGTTTGGATGCATTAACCCATAGTTGGGCTTGAGCAACACATTTGGTTTTTAGTAGCATACTAAAATAGGAATTATTTGTTGGATGTGAACATCAATCCCTAAACAGATTTAAAAATGTTCTCTTTTTGACCTAAACTTCACATGTAGTAGCAATTTAAAGTTACACTTTCAAGTACCTGAACTATTAATAAAAATGTATCCCATTTATCACTCAGATGTAGAGCCTCAAATCATCTCTGAATTGGTGCTGACGCTGTCCTTCTGGAGGGGGGCTACTTTTGTTCCCCATGGTCCCTGTGTTGTAAAGTAGCCACCACTCCAAGCTCGCTCCTGTGATTGACTACAATGTCAAACTAAGTTGAATACTGTATATTACAACACTGTTTAAAGGAGAACTGAGGTGAGTGCTTTTCACTCACCTCCATAGTTCTAGCCGACCTGTGGCAATGAGACTGTCACAGGTCGGCTCAGTAGATCGGGAGGTGAGCGAACACAACAGGCGTTCGCTCACAGAGCTCGCGGTATACTGAGCCTAGGGTGACGGGAGGACGCTAGTTTGTGTCCTCCCGTTAAGGAAAAGCCTTAACCCCATAGTTCTCTAATGTAGAAATCAGTAAATGGGAAATAATAAATTTGGCTTGCCGGTTTTCGCACCTACTCATTGCATATTTTGTGAGCCCAATTTTTGTTTTTGATGACAAGCTGCACAAAACCGAATGCTGTTACTATGCATGATGTAGAACCGGCTGTTTACTAGACTTTGTCATTGATTGCCGCTTTGGTTAGCATCAGAACATGTGAG
>NW_017306393.1:1996284-1999822 GCF_000935625.1 Nanorana parkeri
GAGGGCGTGGGCGGGGGGGTGGGGGGCGGGGGCAGCATCTGAAATGGCACCTCCAAAGGACATCCTAGACTTTCACAACTGTCATTGCCTTTTTTATGAGGGGGTCTTGCTTTAATTACTTGGATATTTGATTTATCTTCTGCAGAATTTAGCAGGTGAAGTGGAATCTTTCAAGGATGGTTAGGAATAGGGTCTGAAATTAGAACAGGAAAACTTGACTGAGTCACAAGGACAGAAAACGGATGACTTATCTCCCAGACGCTATATGAAATACCCATATTTTTGGACTTAATCCTTAAGGACTGCTGCAAAAACTGTTCTTTCTGTGTGTGCTCTAGCCCTGCGATGGCCTCTATTTTATACTTTCTTCGTTCCATAGTGTGCATTGTGACTGCTGCTCTGCTATAGTCATTTGTTCCATAGAGGCTGTTTAATGTAGATGAGCTCTGCAGGCTCTTAAGGAAATAGTTGGAATTCCTTAGATTTCTGGCAGCCAGTTTACTGACGGTACAGCCTGGCTATGCTGGTGGAGTGTGACCTGATGTGTATACTAAGTTTTAGGGGCGAGTAGCTGGATCATTTAGTGAAGGTGACCTCTGCTATATACCACAGTGTCTGGTAACAGCAGACGTTGTCACCCCTGTCTACACAAATATGTGCTGTGCAATAATTTTTTGAGGGCATGGTTGACCACTAGCTGCACACATAATTTTGAGCAACAGATGTATACAGCATTGGCCACCATGTCCAGAATGCAGGAACTTCTCAGACATTGAAGAGCCTGTCGGTTGCCAATTGTCATCTCCAGGAACAATGATGCCGAGTGAAAAAGGTCCTTTTGCTGGCACTTTAAGTGTAAATAATGGAATGGGCGTCCTGGAATAATGATTGATTATTCCAGGAGAGCACATGACCAAATTTGAGGCTGTGTAGTCTTTGGACAATGGCAAGAGACCTGCCTAGGTTTGTGCCTCATAACTTCCCAGCAGATAGCTGTGTAACATAGTTGAATTCATTAAGAGAGATGTTGACAAATGGCAGATGACCTCGCAGACACATTGCAGGGTTAAACTGGGAGGGGGGGGTCTGCAGTTCTGCAGCTTCAAGGACATCCTTGACTGTCCAGGGCCTTGCAAGCTGATCTCTGGGGATGGGAGGGTGGGGGAGTTCCCAGTTCCCTGTGCAGACTCCTGAAAGCCGATCTGAGGCCATGGGGTGTGGGGGAAGGAAGAGAAATTGGAAACAAGGATATTATCGCAGCATGTTCTGATGCATTCTTCTGATGTTTCGTGTTGCTATTTTAGGTTCTGGCTACTCATAAATCCTGTTTTTAATTATGGCGGTTTATTTTTGCATTGCATTCTATTTTTCAAGTTTAGAATTCAAGGGTTGCATTTAAACTAGGCCAGGCAGGTCACCTTGGTGCTATAGCTTTTAGGTACCACAATGTATTGGCTGCATTCCTGATAGAATCATATAAACAAGTTTTATTTAGTTTTTTTGTTTTTGCATTTTAAAGGGGGGCACCTAATACTACATATTGACCTAATTAAAGGGTTTTTCCACTTAAATAGAAATAGTTGGTCTATCCTAGTTCAGTGCCCTGTCCAATCCGCTGTTGTGTAAAGCAGCTCCAGGTCTACCACCGCCTATGTAGAAGTATTGGGCTGGAAACAGTTGGCCTGTTCATCTCTTCAGAAGACTTGAATGCAGAGTGCAGTGATGTGTGAAGTGCAGCAACTCACAGTAGGTAATCCAATTTCATCTCTCAGAGCTTGAACCTTTTGAAAGATGACTTCTGAGGGGCTTCAATGTGTAAACTCTACAGATGTCTTTTTTTTGCCTCATTTAAATGAGCCGTGCACATCACTTTCTGGTCAGAGTTGCCGTTTTGAAGTTTGGATCTGTTCTCTGGTTCCTGTGCCCCAGCTACAGATGTGCATTCAAGTGGATGAGGATCATGGATTTTATGGTTTACTGCAGCGGACTATAGCCAAATTACATTGTGCCGTCAAATATGTCTTGCATAAGTATTTCATTAAGCAAAAAGGGGGACCAAGTGTAACATATGATTACTGTGGACTGGAGTTGCATAGTCAGGTTAAAAAAGACACTTGTCCATTTGAGTTAAGCCTAGAGTTATGAAGAAAAAAGCCTAAACCGAACGCTATGCCCACAGTTACCCACTGTTGATCCAGAGGAAGACCAAAAAAACCCTAAAGCATTATTCAATATGCTCCAACAGGTGGAAAAAAAATTCCTTCCTGATCCCATAAGGCAATCTGATATTCCCTGGATCAACAATCTGAGTTGCAAATTGGAAGTCCCTTTTGTTATGACGGGTCTTAAAATATTGGGTGGCTGAGAAATGGCTACATATCCTGAAAAGAACATCTTCTGAAGATTTTATTTTTTACTATGCAAGTGTATGCAATGCTGTATCTGGGAAGTAATCAAGGTATGTAAGGGTTAGACAAATGCCAGTAGCCAGCTAGCCAGTGCTCCTTTAAAAATTACAGCTGGCACATCATTTTTGGGTTTTCTCATTGTTAATGGCGCTCCTAAAATAAATGGGAAAATGTATATAATTTTTTTCACCTATACATATGGGGGCTTGTGGCCTACAAATTGTGACTGGCCATTTTGTGAGTCCACCACATCCACAAAGTAAATGGCCATGTCACTGAAGAACCTCAGAACAACACTACTTGCCTAGTGACTCTGCTGCACCAAGGATTCCATGCTTATAACCAGGCTGCCTTGCATCCCATCGAGCTCACTAAATGACTGCTGCCATAACAGGTAGTCTTTTATCCAGCAAATCCCCATGTTTAGGTCATCCTCTTAAGTGACAGGGTGGCTTATAATAAGCAATATCAACTAGGCTCTTATTAGCATTCCCAACTTTGTGTGAACTGTTTGCAATTACTGTCGCCTGGACCAAAGAGGCAAAATCCTTGTCAGATGGTGGATTCCAGACGCAAGCTCTCTCCGTCGTTTGAGAAACCGCTTTTTTGAACAGTTTCCCTTCAAAGGCTCGGTAAACATTTGATTATTCTCCGTCCCATTTATGTGCGGAGAATTAGGGCGGCTTTATACTCCAATTTTTTTTTTTTTGTGTGTGTGTTAAAAGAAAAAAACAAACAGTTTTTATATGTGGAAGGATATTACGTTTTAATTAAAAATGTTTGCTATCTCCAACTCTTTTGTGCTGGGGGTTGGAAGCTTCTAGCAAAGCATGGAAATGATTAAAAAGATCTGCCAAAATATGTTGGGCTCCCAGAATACCTGGCCAGCTTCCAGGAGTCGAGTTGCACAAGTCTTCCCTGCTAGGACATGTAGAGGCCCTCTGTCTAGCGACATTAAAGAGGCTCGCATTGTTCAGCAGTTATATATGATGTATGTTCTGCAGTGCTGTTTGTGTGACATTCCACAGAAACCCATTTCCTGGTCCCTGTGTAAACTTTGGTGTTTGTGTGGTCCTGACTAGCATTATGAAATCTCTTGGCAGGAAAGATCTCACTGCACCAAATTCAGT
>NW_017306393.1:1999841-2003505 GCF_000935625.1 Nanorana parkeri
CAGGGCCCATGAGGTCAGAGGGCCCATATATGAATGTTCCTTCCCCCCCTTATTTACGAGTTGTGTGAATTCCATTCCATAGAGGATGAAGCGGCCTTTCCCTTTCCTACTCGGCCTGATTTGTCAGCATATAAACCCAAGAACAAAAATGTGATGAGCTACAGCTTACCAGTCCTTGGATGTGGTGGCTCCGTTCATTTCTCATGCTTTTTCCAATTATTTTGTTATACCCTGCCTGTAACTCGCTTGTCGTGCAGTGATCGTGCACTCCCTATGCTGTGTTTATGGAGACCCCCACCCCCCTTCTTCTCCATAATATAGGGGAAAGTTATGTTGGCCATACACATAGATCTCTCTCGTTCAGCCCTGCAGGAGAAAGATTGGTCATTAGATTCCCTCTTCCATGCTAAACAGCAGACTTGAAGGAATCCCTGCTGCTAGCAATTCAGCAGCTTTATCAGCGGCAGTCACTGTTCATGTATTCCTGACAACCGCTGGTGCCGGCTGTCAGAATACAACACCTGGTAGGGGAGATTCCTCTATCTAAGGTGTATGGCCTGTTTTAGCATTCCAGCCTGCTGTATCTTCCTTCCATGGACAGCAGATGGCGATAATTGTTGATCATTGTTAATCCTTTAATGTTCACCAGCCCCCACTAACGAGGCACTTCACTCCCCTGATAATTAGCACTATCTGCATTCACATCACAGCATTCTCTTCCTACATGACAGTGATACTGACCAAAGCTGGGTATCGTTACCAGAAAATTCCACTTCTAAAGATTCCATTTCCCTCTAACAATGGCTGCGTTCCATGAGGCTCTTCCCATGTAACCAATAAGTGTGCGTCCTGTGGAACATGTGCATTGAATTTATGCAAGCTGAACTCCAAGATGTAAAATGCAAAGAACTTTATACCGGCTTGTTCTCTCGGATCTTGGCCATACTGGAACAGGACCAGAGCAATGACCCATAGCGACCAGTCAGCAGTTATGTTGACTGGTTCTGTGTTTGTTTGTACGTGGATGTAAGGTAAAAAAATCTGCATCCCTTAATTCAGGGCCGGTTCACACTATCTGCACGCGGGCTGTGCTGAAATAAATTTAATTTTTTGTTTATTTCAGCACAGCCCGACCATAAAGGAAAATTGCCTTGGTTCACATCACTGTGGTTCAGTGGTGTGCGCTTAAGGTACAGCATGCAGTACTTTTTTTGTTTTTAAGCACACTGAAGTGAAACGCGGTGCAGCCGCTTTGCGCTACAGTGAGCCCAAAGAACTGAATGAAATCACTTGTGGCACTTCAACAAAGTTCTACAAAAAAAAAGAAACTGTGATGCAGCTCAATAGAGTGCATCGGCACTGCCCGGGCACGCACACAACAGCAGCCATACGGTTGCGCGCGGCTGCTGGTGTGAACATGCCCTAAAGACTGAGTCACTGTGCTGCCCTTTAATTATTGCTGTCAGTAACCTTGCTGGGGAGAGTTACCATTTCCTGTCCCTCTGACAGTCTGTGAGATCCGAACTAAACCTGGGGAGACAGATGTCAGGATATTATTATTCTGTCTCGGTGACAACCAAACAACCTTTCCACATTTTTCTGAAAAAGTAGTGCTTTGTACAACAGCAAAAAAAAGCCCTTCCATGTGCACCTTGCTTGAAACTGGTTATGAGTTGAGTGTTTTGCCATTTGTTTTGCTTGTTACAGTTTGTGTCCCCGCTAGAGACGTTAACCCTAACTTCCTATCCTGACAGGAAGTGAATACTCATTATAGACAGATACTGCAACAAAACCTAACCGAGGCTCTATGCCTTTCCAACTCTGTAAAACTAAATGTTTTGGCTGGAGCTGTGCTTTTTGAATGTGAGGATGTTATACCTGTCATTAAAAGATTTTGATAAAAATCTGCCATCACAATCTTTTTTTGGTCCAGACCATAAATCAAAGCCTATAATAGGAATGAGTTTATTTCTGACGGCTGCATCACCTTAGGATTGTGCATAGATTGTGGTGGGTTTTTGCTTTCTGTAGCGTCAATGGGTAATTAAGGGAGACCTGGAATTGGCCACCACTTTTTGCCCCGTAATGGTCTAACATAATAGGACCCTACCTTTCATTAGTGCTTCTCTTGCAACAGAGATCCCATCTCACTGCTGTCTATAGAACTCGCAATGAAGCTTGCCCTTTCACTTCTAGTGGTTCTATTGCAGGGGTAGCCAAACTGGCCCTTTCAGCTGTGGTGAAGTACAAATCCTAGAAGGCATTGCAAGTGTCTTGACAGCCCCAGGCATGACTCCTAGGGGCAGATGCATGATGGGGGTTGTTTGGCTTGCCCCTCTCATAGAGACTCAGGATTTGTAAATGGTCACAGTGCAATGTTGGATTTCACCAGTAGGTGGTGTCACAGGGGAAATCTAAAATATGATTGATGGTCCTAGTTCTGGCGTTGGAACTTGGTGAGGGGGAGTTGGGAGGGATAGTTCATGATTTGAGAACAGACCATGCATGAAGCCCATTTTGTTCTTTGTGGCGTGTCCTGTTTTTGATACATTTTGGTAATCTGTGTTTTTTGAGTCAATGTCTTCACAATGGGCTGTTCTCAAAATGAATTCTATTTGCTGCCCTTTGGCTGAACCCAGACATGTGTTTTAGGATCGGGCTGTTTGCAATTCCTTGTGGTTTATTCTAAAATGCCTATGTCAACAGCGATATGTTTATTTTCCTGTTTGTCTCCATTCAGCTTAGTGGTCTATCTGATTGGCTCTCGATGGTGACTCCAGGAGGGAGGCGGGGAGGGCTAAACCGGTATCTTAATTTTAGAGGTGGGGCTTTGTTAAACTATTGAGCTGGTCTTTTTAACTAGATGTCTGATTTAATTAATAACATGTTCAAAGGGAAATCTAAACATGCATTTTTAATGAGCGGTAGAAAGCAGGCTTACAGCATGGAGACCAACTATTGACTTGTGTTGTGTTTTCATGTTAACACTCGCTCATTATTGTAGTTATTTTGTCATTCAGGGCCGGTTCACACGATGTCCGTTTTCTGTGCTTACCTGATCCGTACGCTCCTGCACTAAAAATGTATCCCTATGTGTTTTATGGGCTACAGTTCTCACGTGCGCAGTCCGTTCAGGTTACGACAGAAAAATAATGCATGTCACATTTTGTCCACAAACGCAAAACGCGTCAAACGCACCGCAGCTAACATCCTGACAGCCCCACACCTGATCCGGACCCGATCAGGACCTGAAACATGTGAACCGGCCCTTAATCTCATTCAATAAATGACCCCAAGGCACAAAACGTTAAGTACAAAGTACACTATCAGAGAAGCAAACAAGAATCCATCCTGGACTGGTCTGACCTCCGTAATGGGAATTTTAATTGGTTGTCTTGCACCATTTTATCTTTTGTATAACCCTGTATAACAAAGAGTTTGGCCAGGCTGTGTTTTGGGGTTTTTTTTTTCTTTGTGGGTTGGCCAGACATCAGTAGTTAGAAATGGGTCTACGGGAGCATTACATGGATCAAGTTATATTTTTTTTTCTGAAATGTATCTCCACATATGATTTATTACAGTTGAAGCTGTTGGCTAAAGCAAGGACCTTTTGTAATTTGGGATTCTGTGGGTACCAGCTCCACCCTTTTTGACTATTTCCCCC
>NW_017306393.1:2003659-2023236 GCF_000935625.1 Nanorana parkeri
CCCCCATGTACATTGTGTTGAACAATGTGTCCTGCAAACCCATTCAATATCTCTAAAGTCTATATGTAAAGACCAGACCTGTAAAGTGAACTCCACCCAATAGTGTCCCTGCATTTTCGTGTAGCCCACTCACAAGGACTTCACAAATGCATCAATCTTGCAGTAGGCAAGATGCTAGGCTTGCTAGGCTCTTCAGTAGTCTTTGTAAACCTATGGATAATCCACTGAAGATTCCTAACACTATAATCGGGCTTTATAATGCAAGTAGTCGTTCTGGTGGAGTTAATATTTAAAGGGTCGTCCACTTAAAACTTCAACTTTTTTTTTTTTTTTTTTGGTAAATGGAGCGCTAAACCATCAGACTGCATCTCATATATCTGGAGCTCTACTGGTGAGATAGTGAAACTTCAATTTCTGGGTTTTCACACTTGCTGTGATCATTATGAGGGGCTTAGTTTGTAACAGTAGGAGCTGGAACACACAAAGGTGGGCAGGAACTCCTAAAACTTCCAGGTGGAAAACCGACTCAGGCATTCTAGCAGGAAGATCTCTGTTGGGATTATCCAAGCCCATTGGGAAGTCAACGGATAATTCAATCCACCAGGCTCTCAAGGCTAACTCAAATATCACGTTTGGGCAGACAGACTTTTCACTGTAGAATATTTTCTCTGGTTGGCAGCTTTGAAGTTGGCTGGGAAACATGTTTGTTTTAAATCATACAAGTATTTGAGAATTTTAATCCTGTTCTACGTGTTTGACTTCAATATTTGTAAACTCGGGAAAGAAGATAACCATTGTTGCTGGAATTCTGCCAGCACCATATACAGCTGTGTGTTCTGGAATATCCACTCGTGTGTTCATCTGCTTAAATTTGATGCTATTAACAATGTACAAGAGGCTCTGGGAGAAGGTTTTTCACAAACATGGCTAAAAACCCCAACACAGGTTCCAGCAAAGTTGTGTATCATTCTGGAGGCTTTCTGGAAAAGTTAAAGCAAGTCATAAGCCAACCATAGAATAGGAACCAGAGCATGTGCAGGCGCGGTCCAACTTCCGTACTACCTTCATGCTCTTACATTTACCCCCACCTCCCCCTCAAGGGGCGGGTACAGCTGGCTCTGCCTCTAGATAGGCAGAGCCAGCTGGCACTCATGCAGCTGTGCGGATCCAGACATAATTGTCAGGATCCGTTTCAGCTGCTGCGTCTCAGTATACCGCGAGCAGCAGCTCTCGGTATACTTGGGTAACGGAAGGACACAAACTAGCGTCCTCCCGTCACCCCCAAGCTATGTGGAAAAGCCCTAACCCCATAGTTCTCCCTTTTTTTAAACCCAATCACTAAAACCTTTTATATAATCTATAATAAATTAACACATGGTGATGCTGCTATAAAGGTTTCTGTTTTAGGCTCCTCCTGTTATCAGGTGACAACTCTGTCTTCCAATTGTACTCCTGCATTGTCACCTTAAAGTTGTCACCTTGTAGCATGTGCTTGTAGTGACTTTAAGCAGTTCTGCCGCATATTCTGCTATCGGGAAACCCACCGTAAGCATACTGGGGAGCATTCATATAGGCAAGAAGAGACTTTAAGGCCTCATTCACACTGCCACGCATATACGTGCGTACTGTACCATATGCCCCATATGTATATAAATGGCTCCATACACACAGCCGCGTATGGAGCCGTATATTTGCGTAGCGTATACGTGCAAAAACAGAATGGAACAGATGTGTCCTGGCAGTGTATTTACGCGCGTACAGCACATAAAAAAAATTCCACTACGAGTGATGCATTCTGGGATTGCATATAGTGCATGCATAGACGCTCGTATATATGCGTCCATGCGCGTATATACGCAATATACAATTTTGCTTGCGTTGTGTGTGTGAATGAGGCCTAAAGAGCCTGAAAGGGATCTATAACTTAACTTTTTGAATCCTGTTTTGCATCTTAAACTAGTTTGTTAAAAAAATGTTTCTTTAGCAAACAATGTCATTCAGTTAGTTTAGAAGCAAATTTAAACAGAATGTAAACCCAGAATCTATTTTTGGCATCATACCTCACTGTATACAGATGTCTTATGCAAATCTGTCTTTTTGTGATCTGTTGCATAGTTTCTTACATGGAGATCGTGCCAGTAACAGAACTTCCTTTTTTAGGCTGACAACACTAAGCCCCTGCCTTGCAATTGGCAGCAGTGTTGTCAGTCTGCTGTTTGGACTCCTTTAGTTGGCTGTTGGGCTGCCTATTAGATCTGCAGGTGGCAAATTGTATATTGTGAGGGATGATGCCGAGCATACTTAATGTGTTTTTGGTTTTACGTTCACTTTAACGTTCAGCATGGAATCTGGCAAGTCATTTTAAAGACCAACTTGAAGTGATTGCATTGGTTAAATTGGAAAAAGATTACATTTCATTTTAAAAGGCATACCGAAGTGAAGGGTGTTTTTGGCTTGAGGGGTTCTGTATGCCGCGTTCTTAATAGGTTTGCCGTCTGTTGCACTTGCATTAAATTGCACCTTTTGCACATCTTTCAATCAGCGACCCAACCTCATTTCCCGAAGCTGAGGGTTTCAGAATCGTCAAGCAGACAGCATGATTGATGTGTTTGGAAATCTTGGGTTGCCTTGGGCTCTAATGGCTATGCTGTGCAGATAGGATTGCCCCGGGTCCCAGCACCTGTCACATTAGCAGTGATTGCCACTATAGATTGAGGAGAGGGAAAGTCGGGATGAGTTTAAACACCCCTCTCCTGGGGAACCTGGTATACAGATCAGATGCTGATAGGAGCTCAACAAGCTTTCAATTAACACTGAATTTTAACATGCACACCTTACATTAGCTAGATGACTAATGGTACTACAGGGAACGTTCTTACAGAATGTGGGATATGACCGTGAAATGACAACGCAATAACATGCATAATTATGCAAATACTGTACATAAAAAACACTTGCAGCTGTATTTGCTTCTGGACTGGCCAAATAAAGTGTACATTTTAATGAAGTAATTAAGGAAATATTGACCCTTTTAGCGGGTCTGCATGCCACCTAATGGGGGAATCAAAATAATAAAAGCATTGTGTGGCCATCCCTATTGGCCAGAACTGCAGTAGGGCGGGGGGAGCTGTTGGATGCGGGTTAGTTTAAAAGTACAATTATCTTTTAAAACGCCCTACATGCGAAAAAGTACTTGAACTTCTTTTCGCGTGTTGGGACAGATTTCAGCGCGTATCCATTGGTATTCCCAAGTGTGGCTCGGGTTTAATTTTCTGTACCAAAGCAGCAACCCCGAGCCACACTCAGGAATACAACGTAGGTCTTACCTTGTCCGCTGTGTCCTCCGGGTTCCGTCCCTTGCGAGCGTCCGTGTCGCTGGGGGGCGGAACCGGCGTGAAGTTTAAAAGTTAAAATAGTCATACGACCAGGGAGGTTAAAATACGAGCGTCGAACGCGTGTTTCATTGGACAGAAAAACGTGCTTCAAACGCAAGGGCAAAAACGTGCATACAACGCGCCTATTAGGAACGCCCAGGTGTGAACCCAGCCTTAGGATACAGTGAACCCTTTTTTATAGACTGCAGTTCTGCATCACCAGCCACTGCTAGTTCTAAATTTGTGCACTGCTACTGGGAACTGAGTTGTTGTTTTTTTTTTTTGTTTGTTTTTTTAAATCTTTCAGCAGCATTTCCTCTGGAACCGATGCAGGGAAAACATTTTTAAATACTTAATTTTAAGTTAAATGCTCCTTTTTATGGACATAGTGTTGTGAAATATGAAGCAGGAATGTTTGCTATGGTGCAGTATAACCATACAGGTTACTATATCTACATTAGCGTGCTGGTCAGTGGGAAGAATGCATCTTACACGTGTTCAAAGGGACGAATGATCCATTTTGTGGTCAGTGGGAAGAAAGCTCCTTTATGCTTGTGGTCAGTGGGAAGATTCTCCCTACCCCCACCACCCCCCCTTAAAGATCGCTCAAAAGAACATTGGTGTCAGTAGTTACTGTTTGGAGAAGTGGAAATTGCTCAAGGAACCCCAAGCAACTTCTGGAAGAACTCTAGAGTTCCATGGAACCATGGTTGAGAGGCTGGTCTACTCAGTGCATAGCACAGTAAAGCCTTCTTACAACAAAATGTATTCACATGGCTCATTCCATCACATATCCCAAACGGTAGAGGATTAGTCCATTTCAGGACAGTGGGCGAAGCCATGCAAATCCTTCAACAGCCAAATGTGCACCCAAATTTGCTGGTATATAGTGCAAATAGTCTATTATAGAGCCGTTTTATTCCAAACTGCATACAGCTTTGCCCGCCTCCAAGATGGCGGCGGGCATGCGCAAATATGGTTTTGGCATATTCGGCTGAATATAAAAACAAATGTGTATTTCCGATTTCGGACGAACCGCCGAATAAACTGAATTTCGTTAATTTGCAGGTTTGTCAGAATCTGAATGCACGTGTCTAATGGAAACCATGGCTTCTATAGAGTAGGGCTTGGGATCAAACGAGAACACCATATCCATACAGGTTATGTTAAGGAAGGACTCCAGGAACACGTGCTACAAAATGTAGTTCTTCAGAAATTAAAAAAAGTTTCAATTTTTTTTCACTTGATGGACGCTTCCAATCTCATTAGCAGTGCATAGAAGTTAAGACAGACCTGCTCGGGTGTCTTTCACATAAAACAAAAAGGGATGTGTAAACATCCTACATCTGCGGTCATAAATGCCGGTTTAAGAGCCTATAGACCTCTTAATGATTAGCATGACAAACACACCATCTTATGCCAAGGCTGTTTGCCGGGAGCAGCCCTATAAGCTGTACATATATGGCTGTCTAGGATGAATCCGCAGTGACTTCACCAGGCAGGTATGCAAGCAAAGAGTCCCTGCCTATTGGGTGAGGCTTGAGAAAATGGCACATGGCATTCATTGTCCCTGTGCAGCTCAATCCGGTTACAGATGACTTTTCCCTCTTGGGCCTGTTGCGCAATAGAGAAATGTTTTGATGCAGTCATGGCTGGAGGTTTGCATTGCTGTCTTTGAAGTCAGAGCTGGGATTATCCTGATTTACTAGTAAATCGAATTTGTGTTTTTTCACAGCTTGTCAGGGTTGAGTCTTCTGTATGTCTGTCTGCAGCCGGAGTAGTGACTGCACCTATATGAGCCGGTTCACAAAATGTCCCTATAGCACACCCTTTTCTGTCAGAACTCTATCAATATAGAAGTCAGTGGTTGCGATACTTATACAGTAATCCACTCAATTTTGAGGGGAATCCTTAATGGGGTATGTATAGCCCTTTATTTTTATTTTGTGTGTACTGCAAAGTAGAGCTGCAGCTAACGATTATTTTCAAAATCGATTAGTTAGCCGATTATTAAGTTCGATTAATCGGATAAACAATCAAATACATTTTTAAAAATGGCTCCAGTGATGGACTACTAGTTTGTATTGAAAGGAGCAAGCTTGGAGCGGTGGAAGTAAAAAAGAAAAGTGTGGTGTGCAATATAGTGAAATGGAAAGTGTAAAATTATACAGCAATCAATGCAGAATGGCACCGGCTATAGAGGACTACAAATCCCAGCAATAGTACAATATACAGCGCAATGCAGAATATCACCAGCTATAGAGGAGCACAACAAATCCCAGCAATAGTACATTATAGCTGGTGGTATTCTGCATTGCGCTGTATAATGTACTGTTGCTGGGTTTTGTAGTCCTCTATAGCCAGTGGTATTCGGCAGTGCACCACTGTATAATGTATTATTGCTGGGATTTGTAGTGCTCCTCTATAGCTGGTGGAATTCCACATGGCGCTGTATAATGTATTATTGCTGGGATTTGTAGTCCTCTATACAGCGCAGTGCAGAATATCACCAACTATAGAGTACAACAAATCCCAGCAATAGTACATTATACATACAGTATATAATGTATTGCTGGGATTTGTATTCCCATGTATAATATACAGCACAGTGTACCATCAGCTATAGAGGAATAAAAATCCCAGCAATACATTATAGAGCACCACGTGTGGGAAAGTGCAGGCTTATACCTGAGCAGTCTTCCAGCAACTTGCTTCTGAGATCGGGCCTGTCAATCTGCCGCTGTCATCCCCCCACACCTGCTCCTTACTACATCTCCCCGCGTCCCTGTGCCGATGGAGAATGTGGGCGGGCGGTGAGTGTGAGGCGGGAAGGAGGTGCGGCGTGTAAAGCGTGGATGCGGGTCTGGCAGCGTTGAGCGTGAGTTGGGGAGGAGGTGGGGCGCGCAGCGTGTGTGGAGCCGTGAACAGGGCCAACTGATCAGAAGCCGATTAATCGATTATTGAAAAAGTTGACCACTTTTTCAATAATCGATTATAATCTATTATGTCGATTAGTTGTTGCAGCCCTACTGCAAAGGTAGTTTGTGTAATTCCCAGAGTGCAGCTTTAACATACCATATGTACACATTATGCTGACAAAGATTAATGCTTGTCAAGTCCAGGAGGTAGAGGAAGAAGGCATAATACTTAAAACGCACCTCTTCTCACTGGTGTTCCAGGTTGTGAGCGCACCCTCATTGTCCTCGCATACAATGCATGGACTGCCGGGCCAGAGTGCCTTAGGAGGTTACGGGGGGGGGGTCATACTGATGGAGGCAGCCTGCCGAGCAAGGGATAAGGGAAGCATCGCACCATACTACTTTTATCCCTAAACTGTAGTGCATGGACAAGGCTGTAAAAACGTTGACATTTCAGTACAGTTGTGAGCAATGGTGTATTAGGGTTTTGTGCTGCCCTAGGCAAGACTAAACTCTGGGACCCCCTAATCTAAATTTGCCCCACCCCTTCCTGGTTAAGACAGCAATATCCAGCTTCTGACAGGTTGCGCTATTAGCGTAGCAGGGAAGGCAAACTCTCAGGTGCCCTCTACAGGGTCTGTGGTGGGCTCTGCGGGGTTTCAGGTGGGCTGTGATGGATCTATGGTGGGCTCTACAGGGTTTCGACCCTGCAGAGCCTTCCATAGAACCTGCACAGTCCTCTTGTGGGCTGTGCAGGATCTATAGTGGGCTCTGCAGTGTCCCTTTCCCTGCGCACATGTGCTGCGTCTGTTACCTGCAGTTCCCCAGCCTGCCTCTGGGACATCCCATTGTCAGATCGTGGGGTATGGTCAACCCCGAGCCGCATGCAGCTTCTCTTCCACCTCTGCCAGCTAGGCCGCTTCTCATTGGGCCCTGACCCACCTCCTCCACCGATCATCTCAGGCAAATTAGGGGGCCGTGAGGCCCAACAACCAGCCGCTCAAGTTGCCTGATTAGGCAGTCGGGGCTGCCTGATTCTGCTCGGCCCAGCTTGCCTCACTGTTTGTTTGACGCCCCCGCCCATACACTTTAACAATATTTGGTAAAATTGTTTGCATGATCCTTATGTCTTACGTAAATGGAAAAGAAAATACATTCCTGAAAAGTCTAATTTGTTGCATGTTTTGCCCCAGCTGTGCCTGTATGGAGCCACAGAGTGTCTGACATTAAAAGCTTGGTGTGTGTGTGTGTGTGTGTGTGTGTGTGTGTGTGAATAATCATCTGGAACCTTGTTTCAAGTAATTTGAAACAGAGGAGAGAAGTATGCGTGGAATGTTCCAGGGTGAACACACCCCTAGGACACATGGCTGATCTGCGATATCGCAGTGCAAAAACTCAGCACACATCACAATTCTTACTGATTTGGATGGACAGTGAATCCTTTCAAACCCAATCCTTTAGCCTGCCTTTTAAATCGCCCCAATATAAATGTACAATTACAAATGGAAGCCTTATGATATTTCATTTATAAGTTTTTTTTTTTTTGTCTGTACCCCTAATCCATGTGCCATACCATTTACATGTGGACTGTGCGGTCCGCATTCATGATAGCTCACAAATTCTAGATCGGTCACAATATGTTTAGCGTTTCTAAAGGGCTTTATTTATTTTTTGCCACTGCTGGGTTTTTACTGCTGCTTCCTTGCGCCCCCCTAGAGAGATTCTTCTGCTTGTCCTT
Organism: Nanorana parkeri; assembly: GCF_000935625.1. Taxonomy (NCBI): domain Eukaryota; kingdom Metazoa; phylum Chordata; class Amphibia; order Anura; family Dicroglossidae; genus Nanorana; species Nanorana parkeri. The sequence continues at coordinate 2,011,690 of NW_017306393.1, forward strand.
GTGACTGTTGGCATCGGGACTGAGTGAGAAGATCCACATTTTTTAAAATAACCGTAATGGAAGGGAATTCTCTCCCAAGTGTAGACATACAGAAAGGGGCACAAAACCAGTGGACTCCAAAAATGGATTTAATCCTTCACAATTCTACTGCATGAAACATTGCCAACACGTTTCGGGGGAAACGCTCGCCCTTCAACAGGGCTTGAAACAATAAATTGGAAGACTTTTTTGTTAGGACTCTTGAGAACTATCAACAGAGGCATCTATGCATGATCTAATTTGAAAGTGTGTGTGTTTTCAGTGATCGCTCTCCTAGTGGAGGGGGGCGTTCCCTTCCTTTGAAGAGTGTCTCCCACGTCCTGTTGTGTCCTGACACGGAGTGCAAGAAAATCTCCCCAATGGACACAGATGGGAGGGAAAAAACAATATGGATTTTCACTTTTGACGTCTCATTTGAGAAAACCCCTCCGTTTGTGTTCTTATTCACACAGCATGCCGAAAAATGATTAAAAAGGTAGAGGAGAACTATGGGGTTAGGGCTTTTCCATAGTTCTCCTAAGGGTCACAGGAGAACACTAACTAGGGTTCTCCCATGACCCAAAGCTCTGTATACCGCGAGCTACAGCTCGCGGTATACTGCCACGCCGGGACGGATCCCGACAATACTGTCTGGATCCACCCAGCTGCGGGATTGACAGCTAGCTCTACCTATCCAGAGGCAGCCCTGCCTGCCCCCTTCCCCGTCTGTTTCACCAGTCAGCGCTGGAGGATCGGGACGAGGGGGGGAATCCCTGCAGGGATAGATAGAGAAGTGAGTGACGCTGTGTGTTCGCTCACTTCCCGATCTACTGAGCCGACCTGTGACAGTTTCATTGTCGCAGGTCGGCTCATATGAGGCTGAGTGAAAATCACTGGCCTCATAATTCTCTAACTTTTTTTTAGATGTTTTGTTGCAGCAGACAACATGGCAGATTCCAGGTTTTTCTCACCACCTTCACAAATTTGAGGATTGTGTTTTTTTTTTTTTTTTTTTCATTAACATACAATTTAAGAAGCCAGCGTTGGTAATCATTTAACCCCTCACAGCCCCTCACATTACAAAGAAGCAAGTAGAAATTTGAACCCTAAAGAAGCCCTAATCCAAGTAAAGCGATTTGAACTGCAAAAAGCATTTTTTTAAATACATCTTTTTTCCTCAATGTGAACCTGTAACAAAAATATAAAATAGGTGTTATCCCAGTTTGGCTGCAGTGGAAATACACTTTAACCATTTCCTGCTTTATCCAAAACGGAAAAGTAAATTTCAGAATTACTAACAATGTTTGTATGAGTAGAAACATTGTTTTGATGTACTGGAGTGGTAATTGGTATATTTTCTCTTTTCAGGTTCTCCTTATTATGACAATGTCCGCCCTCTCTCATACCCTGACTCTGATGCAGTCTTGATATGTTTTGACATCAGCCGTCCTGAAACACTGGATAGTGTGCTTAAAAAGGTAACTTCCTCTTTCTCGTACATCCGAGCTGTCCATACAGCCCCTTAGTTTGCAAGTCAAAATTGTACCTTGCTTTTGATTTTCATCTCACTCGGCACGGTTTTGTGCTGAGCTCAACTCGTATTCAAATGAAGTTGGGAGTCAAGAAAACCTCAATGCATGCAGAACCTGTGAACTAAACTCTGCCTTACATTTTAATGGCAGAACTAATGAAATTAAGCACAATTACTAAAGGCCAACCAGGTTCTAAGTTTTTACTACATTACATTAGTTCCCTTTTTTTTAAAAACAAACGTACAGAATGCAGTTTTTGCTGCACTACTTACACATTGACGCCCAGCCTCATTCAACCCAGAAGTCGGCACACAGGAAGGCATGGTTCGCAAAGTGTAGCCATCAGTCTGTACTGGCTATAAATACACCTGATTGAAAGGTGGGAGGAGATCAGAGGTCCTGTAAGCACCACTTGGAAGAGGAGTTTGAGGTGAATAGAACTGAAGTGTGTGAATACAAAGAAAAACAGGGATCAGAAGAGAAAGGCATTTTGGCATGTTTAAGTGACTACTGGCTCATTTTTTTTCCCCCATGGTCCCTGTGTGTATTGTCAAGTAGCCACCGCTCCAAGCTCACTCCCGGGATGGACTACAATCATGTTTAGTTTACTAATTTGTATTGAGTTTGTATTGAGGTTGTAGTACATAACAGGAGTGAGCTTGGAGCGGTGGCTACTTTTACAACACCAATTCAGAGATGATTGGAGGATCTACAGCCGAGTGATACACAAATAAGATACATTTCTTTTACTAGTTAAGGTACTTAAATGCTTTAAGATTTTACTTCTGAGTTTAGCGTCACTTTAAAACCACAGATTCCATGAAACTTTTTTACGTTATTTTTGTGACATTGCATTGAGGTGATTTCCTGTGGTTTGTTTTGATGTAAATCTTTCTTGGAGGGTTTCTTCTTAAAATTGTCCCACTGGCTCTTGTATCAGACAGGCTCTTGGATTTTACAAAAATGTATGCGCTCAGACCTAAAACATGCAGACCTTCAACATTGGGCTTGAGGTGTTATAAACAAGAGATGGCAGTGCGATATGTTCTAATGTAAATAAGCTGACAGTCCTACTGCTGTACTTGGATCTGCTAATTGTGATGGCCACCGCCCCAACTTCAGAAACTAGACTGGGACAACTTTAGAAAGGGGCCAGTGGTCGGGTTTTCAATTTAGGAGCGGAAGGCTTAAAATAGTAATGGGAATTGACCTGGACACGGCATTTCTGGCAAGAGCAACCGGTATTTTCTGTACTTGCTAAAAATGTTCTTAGCCTGAAGTGAAAACTAATGCCACCGCCACCACATCTAAAGACTAATGAGCTGCAATTAATTACATTTTTTGGGGGGGTTTAGTGTGTCGTGTGAAAAGATACTTGGAACTGCTTTTTAGTACTTTCTCGGTCCCCGGCAGTGATTTCCTCTACCAGTGACACCCATCACAGCGTTACAAACCTGTCAGTAGTTCTTAGTTTTCCCTGCTCTGTCTGACACGTGTTTGCCTGGAGTAGGACAATCCATTCCTGTTCTTTCATGTCGTGTTCTTTTTTTTTTTATCCAAGATGAGTTGTACTTATCACAGAACATTCTTTTGCAGTGGAAAGGTGAAATTCAGGAGTTCTGCCCCAATACAAAAATGCTGCTGGTTGGCTGCAAGTCTGATTTACGAACGGACCTCACAACTCTAGTGGAACTGTCCAATCACAGGCAGACACCGGTGTCTTATGATCAGGTATGTGAGCCAAGAATTTTACAGCCTCCACAACTATGTAAACAGCTGGTGAAATGTTTGAGGTCAGTTGACGCCAGTACTGCTTCCTGCGCATCGTTTATAATCGGTAAATTACATGAACATTCTTTAGCAAACACTCTAAAGGTGGCCATACACTCTACAACCATCGCAAGACTTCAGTCTTGCGATGGCTGTAAAGGGATTAAAAAAACGTACGATCTGCCTATCTTGGACAGGCAGATCGCACTCTCGATCATCGCAAGCCCGCCCCCCTGAGGGGCGGGCTTCCGATGACCGCAATGCTGAACGGGCAGTGTGTGCATGCGCACACCGGCCCGTTCAGCATTTATCTTCCGAGCACCGTTCTAACCAGCCGAGAATCGTACGATTCCCGGCTGGTTTTCGAACATGCTGGTTCGACAGAAGACGTGCGACCGTACAGTAGAAACGGTCGCACGTCTCCATTCACACTGCTCGATTATCGTACGAAAACCCGATCGCATACGATTATCGTACGATAATTGTGCAGTGTATGGGCACCTTAACAGGGATTTGTGTTAACACATTCATATTGGTGAAGGCCTGTAAGCAATCTTACTACCTGTGTAGAGGTTCTAGGGCAATTCATGTAATTGCTGTTCATTTAGTTCTGTTGACAGAGACCTGTGCCAAATACAGATGGGGCTTGCTGGTCATGTAGAAAATGATGGAGGGACTGAGGAAATGATGTGGGATGACACTCAAGGCATAGCTCTAACTAATGGGAGACTCGAGGGCAATGGTAAAAGCAGAGGTAAATTGGGAACCATACTTGTATGCAGCTTATCTGTGAAGTACATGCACATAAATGGAGTAGCAATAATAAAATGGGGCTGTTTGTCCACCAGTCTGTCCCCCTTATTAAGCAATTAAGTCTGGCTCTAACTTGCCTCTGGACCCCTAGTGGCTACACCCCATTTTGGTAGTTCTGACACTGTCTACCAGGATGTAGGCTATGAACATATAGCTTATTTCTCCATGCCAGCAGTGGGAAACTGGCTGGAAGATTTGATGCCAAAGAATACACATGGTGCTCATTCCCTCTACATACTCTATTGGTATAAAATAAACATATCTAAATCCTTCATCTGTGGGTACCTTTTGGGATCACTTTTCTGTGTTCCCAGCAGATAGCTAATAGTTAATGCAATGTGAAGAAATTACAGGTCTGTATGCGCTGCTTAAGATTCGTCACATTGCTAATCTAAATCCACCAATATTTCACGGAAATCTAGATTACGATCACAGGCTTTTGTAGTTTTATCTAGATGTTTGCCCTCTGCAATTATCATTTAGTTGTTGTGTTCAATGTTCAGCGTGAGCAAGTGAAGTGACTCAGGAGCTGCTTCTCAGCTCATGTTATGCAACGTGTGTGTTTATATCATTACCTTGCATAACTTAGAATAATGCTATACAGTTTAACTCTAGCTGCTTGCTGTCTGCATACAATGGAACTTCAGGCAAATGGTTAATTTAAATATTAATAAAAAAGCTTTTAGTGAAATTGTCCTTTTTAAAAGAACCTGAACATCTACCTCCTATTTGTAGCATTTATAATTGGGTCAGATGTGGACTTTAATGCGATCCTGTCTTTGTTCCTTGAAGGAGTCAAGGAACAAGAGTCTCTTGAAATCCCTGTGGCACACAAAACGGACCTGCATTAAAGACTAGTCCAATTAATGAGAGCGGTCTCCCTGAACATGCTAGTTGCCTGTTTGTTACACTGACCACCCAGTGTCAATATTTTAAGTCCCTAACCTGAAACAAGAATAAATTTCCTGAAAGTATAAGAAGTCTTCTCTGAAAGCTTGGTCTTCATGTTCTCTTTTGACATGTTTCCTTTGCTCAAGCTGTAGAGGAACTTCTTCGTCTGATACTTATAATATGTGCCCCTGTTGTCCCCTTTTTTTTTTTTGTGCTTTTAATCATTGGCCTTTTTCCCCCCTAGGGTGCTAATATGGCCAAGCAAATCGGAGCAGCCACTTACATCGAATGCTCAGCTTTACAGTCTGAAAACAGTGTGAGGGACATTTTCCACGTAGCCACGCTGGCATGCGTCAACAAGTCTAACAAAAATCTCAAACGGAATAAAACCCAGAGAACCACAAAAAGAATTTCCCACATGCCTAGCAGACCAGAGCTGACTGCAGTGGCCACAGACTTAAGAAAGGACAAAGCCAAAAGCTGCAGCATAATGTGAGACGTCTTGGGTGGCGGTGAAGTTCCTATGAAGATTTAGTGAAGGATCAATGAAGGTAGCTGTCAGAGGATTTTAAAACTGGGTAAAGCAGAGTTGATAAGGATTTTCTTCACCTCTGGTACTCAAGGGATGCAGCATTTTGATGGAGCGGAGAGCAAAAGTTGGGTTGTTTCCACAGATGCTTTTTGGAGGGAAGCTACACCAAACTAAACCCCCAGAAGTGATTGGTATGTGTAGATGGATGGTGAAAATGCTATCTTCATCTCTCGAAAATGATCGATCTCAAGATTCACCTATTTCTCTTTACGTTCTTTGGCCAAAATAGAGTACCATGCTTACTCAACACTGACTCTAGTGATGCTGTTTGCACTCTGGAATGTGATCCTTTTGATTGACTCTTCTGAACACGAGGTGAGGCCATGATGGTCAGTTGGGATCTTCTACAGAAGAAGGAATTTTTGGAAAGTACCTCTAGGCTTTCCCATTTGTATAGTGTTCTTGCACAGCTGCATAGGCTAGATAGTTCATGGTACCTTTTTTTTTTTTGATCTAGCTTTTTAATGTGTTTTATTTTTAAGATATGGTTAGCTGTTCTTTAAACTGGGAATGAACCAGCGATTGCAATGTGATAGGCAGTCAGTTCATTCTATGACCGTTAAAACTGAAAGGTGCTGGACACATGTAGCTGTCAGTAACCCTACCCAAGTATCACATTCAGGATGGTCTCTGAAAAAAGAACAGTCCTTTTCAAAGTCCAACTCCAACCAAAATGTTGACTAGAGTGGGCAGGAGTTGCAACTATTCTCTACCTTCCCCAAAGTAGAGAACAACGTTTGGGCTGGAGTTTGATCTTGTCTGCATTGCAAGTACTTCAAGTTATTGGTCAAAACCGTCCTCACCTAAGTTCACATCGCTTTTTTTTATTTTTTTGAGAACCTTAATTTCTTGCCAGCCATAATGTGACAGTTCTGCTTAAAAAGGGTAGAAGAGGACCTATCATTTTATTAGTCATCCTGCAGAGGAGGAAGAAAGGGAAGGATAGCCAAAATCCTGTTTACTCCTATTCTTTTTCTTGTTTTTTATGAAGGTTTTAGTGTATGATTTAGCCCTTATTAGGAGGTTACGCTATGGGTGTACCACTGACACAAATTGCTCATAGCACGCCTTCCCTTTGTCTTATCTCAATGTCTTATTTATATAAAGCAGGATAAATGAACCAGCATACCTAAGTGAATGGTCTTCACTTTTTTTTTATTGTCCCTGTATTTTTTTTTTTGTATAGGATTAGTTGACAGAAATGTAACTGCAGAAAATCACTCCACCACATATTTTTTAAATATCATTTTTAGATATTATTCTGATCCTGTTGCATAATTATATAATGTCCAAGTGACCTTCTGGGATTGAAATGTGGGTGTAGACTTGGGAACATGCCAAAGGTGCATTATCCAGGGCTGTTACCCTTGCTTTATTGCTTACTGTACCTGACCGGCAATGTGCATCTGATAATGTAAACACTTACTCCAGCATAGTAGAGCCTCATTCACATGATTGGCCAAGGGGTGGTAAAAACAGGCGGCCAATCTGAGGTTTTATTGCTCCTTGGCCCGTTGACAAGTTAGCACTGCAGCCGGTTCGTGCTATGTACGCATCGCCATGATTTGCACGACATTGTCGCCTGCCAGACACCACCATTGATGTAAATAGGACCACACAACCACATGCACTTTTGGTAAAGTCTGCCACTTGGGTGAATGAGGCCTAATGGATGTGGTTGTATTTGCCTCTTTAAAATCAAGGCCACAATGGCAGCTGCCATAGTTCAGTTCTATAGGGTCACTTTTAAAGCCTGATATACACCAGTATTACATGACATATAAATACACTAGAACCTTCATATTGCACTTTTGAACTGTCCCCTTTTAAACCTAACACACGCCAGCTTTATATGGCATAAAAGACACTAGAACGTTCATAATGCAAAAGATTTGAGTTTTTACCCTTTCTTTTCCTCATTATGTTTACCACAAAGCCACAGTTTGATGGCTCCCCTTTTCTTTTTTTATGTAGTTGAAAATATGGCGGCATGAACATTTTCTTTTTCTTAGCAGTTGCTGGGAGGTCTGGTCATATAAACAGGAAAACTCAGCTAGTACATATCTTGCCGACTCTTGCTTGTTGAATGCAAGCATTCTCTCCATTAATGGCTTCGTTATTTGAAGCGCAAGTCTGTTATGACAGTTAAACCCTGTGTTTCATGTGTAGACAAGCACTGTGTCATATCCGTAGAAGAGCATTAGACGGTCTCAGGCATTCCAGTTGTCTTTCCAACATAGTGGGCAGGACGTGAGTGTCGAAAAGCTGCGGCCAATCCCACGTCCTCCACCATCCGTTCTGATATTAACCACGGCAGTACTCTTTCCATAACACAGCTACATGCTTTGGGCAGTATTACAACAACCTAGCTAGCAAGTGCTTACTTTATATTTAAATATTGTAACAAAGCAAAATATTGTAACAAAGCAAATAAATTATACATGTCTGACAGCTGGGCAACATAACTTTTCAATGTCTGTTCACCTTGTATGTTTGATTTGTAAATGTTTCTGCAATATTTATTTCGTTTTTTTCCCTTTTTGAATAATAAAGGCTTCAATGTTTTGTCTCCTTCTTGAAATATTTATTCAGCATCCATGCCATGAATGGGTATAAGGGGGGTGTTTTTTATACACAAAACTAGTGAAATAAGTTTAAAAGCTGGACTCTAGGTAGCTATAAAAGACACAAATTTTATGTAGCTCTGAATTATTACAACAGTTGAAAGGGGGGGAGGGGGGAATAGGGGGTAGAGAGATGTATCAAAACTGGAGCAGGCAGAATCTGAAGCCGTTGCCCATGATAACCAATCGGCATCTCTCCAGTTCAGTTAAACTTTGACAATGAGAGAAGCTGATTGGTTACTTTGCACAACTGCTTAAAATTTCGTCTGCTCCACTTTTGATTTTCCTCATTGGGGGAATTCCTAAACTGGAGCAAATTGTATCAGCTTCTCTCCAGTTGGTTCAGCTAAGCTTTGAAAATAAGCTGATTGCTATGGGTAACTGCTCCCAGATTTAGTCTGCTCCTGCAAGCCTCTTGCAATATACTATACAACAGAGCTCAGATTGGGAGAGGAAGAAGCACCACAAGGAATCAGGTGTGCCCATGTGGTAACAAAGAACAAGCTGATGGGAGAGAGCAGAATGACTCATTGGTCTGCTGATTCTCCTTGCACTGCCCAGTAATAGGCTGGGGTTGGGACAAGATCTGGACATATCAATTTACCTGCATCAGAGAAAAATCTGGTCTCCTACCCTGGCACATGGGATGATGGGGACATTAAAGTGGATGCAAAGTTTTGTTTTTTTTTGGCTAGCGTGGTAAGTGTTTGATTTCCCCTGTTGGCTGTTTACTGCTGTCTGTATTCCTGCTGGGGAGCTTTTCTGTCTTTGTCCCCGTGATCGTTGTCTGGAAGACATATAACATCTTGAGGGACGCTTTTTTTTTTTTCTCCCCAGCCCAGTAACTATGATAAAATGATTTCCTTTCCTTTGGAAAGATCTCCTCTGTTGTGTTTTGGATCTAGAGCCTTAAAGTAGAGAAAATCCACTTCAAATGGGCACTGCAAGAAATAAGATTTTTTGATTTTTAAACTATCTCCCACTCCACGGGTTGTAAACGTACTTGATAAAGGGGCCTCAAGTGTGGCCCCTGACATCTCCAAAGGGCCACACAATGTTATGCTACAGAAAGTGCTTCGGAGACTGCACAGATGCAACAGGAAATGGTCAAACTACAAGAGATGCTCAGACCATGGGTATACTAAAAGATGCTCAGACTATGAACATACTACAAGTGATGGTCAGAGAATACAGGCATACTGCAAGCAGGGCTGGTGCTGCCACTAGGCAGCTGTCTAGGGTGCAGCCTCGACTAAAAAAAAAGCAGGCACCTGCCCGCTGAGACAACTTTGCCTCAAGTCTGCGCCTCTGCTCTGGGTATGGTTTCAATAGCCAGTCTGCTATTGGCTATTTCAAATGGCCCATAGCAGTCTAGCTATTGCTACCGACTGCTTCCATCTGTCGCCTGTGGAAGCTAGCTGGCAGTCGAATGGAGCCATTCAGGGGGGTTTGGGGGTTGTGCTGCAGGAGTGGGGCTAAGGGTACAGGTAGCTGGTCTTGCCTAGGGTCCAAAATAGCCTAGCACTAGCCCTGACTGCAAGAGCTGCTCAGACTATGGGCATGGTACAAGAGATGCTCTGAGACTATGAACATAGTACTCTACAAGATATGGTCAGAGAATACAGGCATACTGCAAGAGCTGCTCAGAGACTGCGGGCATGCTACAAGAGATGGCCTGAGACTGCATAATGCTATAGGAGTTGTTTGAAACTAGGCACCCACCTTGGAAGATGGTCATAAAGCACTGATGCATTGCATGAGAGTATTACGGTCCTTGCTTTCACACTTGTGCTCCCTACATTCCCCTTTAAAAAAAATCACTTTGACCACATCTGATATAAAAGATCTAGAAAAGGTGTGGACAACACAGAACAATGGCATGAAAGAAAATAAATAAATCAATACATTGAACTACTAGAAGCCAGTCTAAAGAATGTTTTCCTTCACCGGCTCAAGTAATCACCAAAACCACCCCAGGACCGCACAGTAAATGTCAATGGACCCCCAATAAGCAGGTTGGCACCAGGGCCCCACTTTATCCATAACAAAAACAATTCTACAAAATAGTTTTGGCTTTAGCAGCACTTAAGCGAGTTTATGGAGATGTAAGGAAGCCTTGCCCCTTCAACAAAACCGTGACTGGGTTACGGACATTGAATAAACAAGACTTTCCTGCTGAGCAGCACATCTCACAAAGACCAAAGTCAGTGTGGAGGAAGCGGACTGAATATTCATGCTGCATGCACTTCACCGAACAAATCCTCTCCTTGCAGTCATTGTGCCGGGATGATGTCATGTTCCATCCCGTCGTCGCTGGCACGTGGAGGAAGTGTGATGTCATTGTAACTATATTGGGAGCCATCTCCAGTCTGTTTTACATTGATGAAGGAATCTTGTTTAGGAAGGAAAGCGAGAAGCAGAGAATATTCTGACGTGAAGTATTGGCAGCAGCGGGGTATGTTCCAGTCGGTGGAGCTACGATACAAAAAACAGTTTGATTAGTGTAGATGTTAAAGCATAGATGGACAGATTCCAAGATTCAGGTAGCAGATGCTTTCTGAAGCCTCGGCGTTGATGGTGTCCCCGGGCTCCTTAAAAGGAAGCAACAGATTCAGAATAAATCATGTGACTGCTACACAAGACAATTGTATTCTAAAGCCCAACTCTGGGCCTATGTTAGAATTACATATACAGTTGGGTACACCACCCTCATCCCTCTATTGTATGGGTTAAATCAGAGGTGGGCAACAAAGCCCTTCCAGCTGTTGTGGAACTACAAGCCCCATGTGGCATTGCAAGACTGACAGTTAAAGGCATGACTCCCAGAAGCAGAGGTATGTTGGGATATGTAGTTAATGAAGAACTCTGGGCAAAACTTTATTAACCCTTCCAGTGGGGCTACCCCTGAACTGCAAGGGTTAACTCGTTTGCTCGTTTTGTCTAGCAAGCAGTAGATATATGCAAAAATATAAAAGAATAAAACGTTACCAAACAGGTTTAAACTTACCTGTGTGTCTGCCGCGGGTTACCGCTTGAAGATTCTCGGGTGGCCGCAAAGGATCATGGGGCCGGCGCATGCGCACTACAGATGTTTGGCCAGGAGACGAGGAGAGACACAAGGTGAGTCAACAGCCCAGCAGCGTGCACTTGCACAGACTCCGTGGGACACAGGCAACATAGCAGTCAGCGCTGGATCGGAGACCAGCACCAGCGCTGGAGGGACTGATGAAAACTACAGGAAAGAAGATGATCGGATCAAGAGCCATCATTTAAGGTAAGTGCATACACCAGTATTGGGGGGGGGGGG
>NW_017306393.1:2023477-2057905 GCF_000935625.1 Nanorana parkeri
AGGAATATACATAAATATTTTCCTTATTCCTCCTTTCCCCGGCATCCGGCACTCCCCTTTGCTATCCGGCACTGGAATAAGGGCAGGCCCTCTCCATCTTTCCTTATAAAGTAGGTCCAGTGGTCAGAAACCGGCGACCAATTAAGCAGTGAAGTGAAGCCATTTTGGGGACCGGTCACATGGAACCAAGGAATAAGGTAAGTAGTTGTACTTGTTCCTTTCCCCCAGCCAGGTAAACATTGAACCAGGGGACCCCACTGCATGGGTAGGTTCAAAAGCACCCTGGAGCGGGATTTTAAAGTGCACCTGCATATGAGGGAAATGTAAAGTTTACCATTGCTGACCTTCTGAAAAATGCTAGTTGCCTGGTTTCTGAGTCACTGGCCCGCGACAAGCATGGAGCTAGTGAAGGCAGAAGATAGAACTCTCAATCTGATCTGCATACTAGTGACAAAACTTTGGATCTATGTGACAGCCAGGGAAGCAGAATTTTCTGAAAGTGCAACAATGGCAGCCTGTTTCCTTTCCACGTGTTTCCATTAAAAAAAATGTTTCCGCCTCCATCTGTGACCATTTTTCTACAAACGTCAAGCAATTCTCAATTCTTTCCCTTGCACCCATGGCAAAATAATTCAGCATAAAGAGAGGATTTCCTAGAATTCTGAGCTCCTTTTCCCCCTGTCTGGCTCTCCACAATACAGAAGCAAACATTTCCACCAGCCAGCCTGCAAAATAATGACACTGTCTTTTAAGCTGGCCATACACCTTTTAGATTATCTGCAGATTTTCTATGGTCAGATGGAAAAAGTGCAACAGATTCCTCCATCTACGCTAAACTGTGTGGATGGAGGAATCTCCCCCTGGGCCAAGCTTCAGTATCTTGTTAGTCGGCCCCGCTGGCTCTCAATACCTGAACAATCTGATTGGATGCAGGCATCGTTCAGGTCTTTTGAGAGCCAGCGGGACCGACTAGCAAGATATTGAAGCTTGGACCAGGGCAGGGGTGTCTCTACACCGGGTGACACTCCGCCGTGTCGTCATGGCGCGTGTGACGTCACATCATGCATTGACTCCTGCCGGCGGCCATCTTGGTGATGGATGCCGTCAGAGAGAGGAGGGGACGTTCACCCGGCGGGATGAGGTATGCAGCAGGGTCCCCTCCTCTATCCTGACGCTGTCAGGCTCTCTGTCCATGACTGAGTGCCCAACTTTTTAGGGAGGGGGGTAACACCAAAATGAATCAGTCATTTTGGTGTCACCCTTGCAGTGGTGTCACCTGGGTGCGGGCCGCACCCCCCGCACCCCTCTTCTGACGCCACTGGCCTAGTGGGAGATTCCTCCATCCACATAGTTTAGCGTAGATGGAATCTGTTGCACTTTTCCCATCTGACCATAGAAAATCTGCAGATAATATATCTGCAGCACAACCCTCAAGTGTGAATTGGCACCATTGAGTATAATGGGATTCTTCATGATGAGGTTTGTCGTGCTTTGAGGAAAGTGCGGCAAAATGCTCGGGTGTGGATGAGGGCTTAATGGTAGTGATGGGGTGATTATGTGCTATAGTGTCATGATAGGAAAGGGGGGGTGATACTAGATGCCGATCTTATGCAGCGTTACTGTTAAGGGGATTGTGGTTTTTTCATTGTGATATTGGGTGATAAAGGGTTAATATGTGGGTTAGCAGACTGTAGGTCGGGCAACATTCAGATTGGCAAATTTGTGGCTGCTCAATTGCAGCCTTTATGTTGCCCAGGCATGTCCCTAGCAGGGGGTTGGTGGCCTCTGCATCATCCAGCTCTGGCAGGCGTGCCTGCCCAGCTCACTAGCATCACTGGTTGCCAGGAGCTGGGTAGGACGCCGGTTAAAGCATCCCAGGATGCCAAGAGCTGAGCAGGGAGATGAGTATAGAACTTACACATGGGAAGCTCTGGCCAGAAAGGGGGTGGCAGACATTGTGCACAGAGCAGCCATGGCGCTCTGCCTGCTAACCTCCCGCCCCCCGTGACCCAAAGAGATTCCACCTGAGGCAATAGCCTCAGGCTGCTTCATTATAGGGATAGCAGAGTGATAGAGAGAAGGAGAGAGAGAATACGTTCCACATTTTCTCATTAAAAAGCCAACCTTGGGAGGCTGCAGCAGGGCTGATGTGTGTCAGACATTTGTGAGTACAGCCAAGACCTGCACAGGCACCAGATGCTGACTCTATATTATGCCCCCATATAATGCACAAATGTCCTGGGGTACTAGTTTATATTTTGTCCCCTAATAAGCATACAGGCTCATAGATGTCAGCGCTTCATACATAGTGTCCTTCTGCTTAGCACATAACTCCTATTATGGAAGAGGAAAGAAAATGAAGATGAAATGGACCAGGTTCTGAGATCACCTAATACAAGAACCTTTGTTCCACCTGTCATGTATTACAAGGAATAATGCCCCCCAGCCTGTAATGGAGGGAGGATGGTAGAGATCACCTTGGTATCACATGAACTGTTTTCACGCTTCCTAACTAGACTAATACAGAACGATGGGAGCTCTGGAGGACTCTGCGGCCTCCACAAGGACAGACCTCTGGATCTCCTCCAGGATCCATGGGATAAAGCACTAATATGATTTTCAGCAGCTGGCAGCAGTGCTATCACTTCAATTATTAATCACATTACATAATTAGAACGTTTTACATGAACGAGGGGTCAGCAGAACTCCTTGGATGGAAGATGGCTGAACTGACCTAGATTTTCCTATTCACCGAGAACCTTTAAAGGGGAGCTCCTCCTGTATGTTCAGAATATAACATGAAGGGATCATTTACACTGTTACATTTTTAACCCACACGCTGCAGTGACAAATACGACATGTCCGCTTTCTAGTGCATTGGGAGGCCCATAGAAGTCAATGTCAATGTCTCTGTGAAGGTTCCTATTGCTCCATGTCATGGTATATCTGTACAAAATAAATCAAAGTTACTGGACTTGCTGTATTTTTTTTGTTCCTGAAGACATTTTGCTGGTCATCCCACTAGCTTTCTCAATTCAGAATGAAGTTATTTCACTGGTCATCCCACCAGCTCCCTCATTTCAAATGAAGACGTTTCACTGGTCATCTGACTAGCTTTCTCAATTCACAATGAAGACTTTTCGCTGGGAGTCTGAGCAGAGGTCGAGGCAGGCGGCTGGGAAGAATAGTGAAAGTTCAAGCAGAGGTTGAGGCAGGTGACTGGGAAGAATAGTCGAAGTCCAAGCAGAGGTTGAGGCAGCGGCTGGGAGGAATACTGGAAGTTCAAGCAGAGGTTGAGGCAGCGGCACGGAAGAATAGTCAAAGTCCAAGCAGAGGTCGAGGCAGCGGCAGGGAAGAATAGTCAGAGTCCGAGCAGAGGTCGAGGAAGGTGGCTGGGAAGAATAGTCAGAGTCCGAGCAGAGGTCGAGGAAGGTGGCTGGGAAGAATAGTCAGAGTCTGAGCAAAGGTCGAGGCAGGTGGCTGGGAAGAATAGTCGAAGTCCAAGCAGAGGTCAAGGCAGGCAGCTGGGAAGAATAGTCGGAGTCCAAGCAGAGGTCAAGGCAGGGGGCTGGGAAGAATAGTTGAAGTTCAAGCAAAGGTTGAAGTTCAAGCAAAGGTTGAGGCAGCGGCTGGGAAGAATAGTCAAAGTCCGAGCAGAGGTCGAGGCAGGTGGCTGGGAAGAATAGTCAAAGTCCGAGCAGTGGTGGAGGCAGGCGGCTGGGAAGAGCAGTTGAAGTCCAAGCAGAGTTCGAGGCAGGCGGCTTGGAAGAATAGTTGAAGTCCAAGCAGCCATGGAGGCAGGTGGCAGGGAAGAATAGTCAAAGTCCGAGCAGAGGTCGAGGCAGGTGGCTGGGAAGAACAGTCAAAGTCCGAGCAGTGGTGGAGGCAGGTGGCTGGGAAGAACAGTTGAAGTCCGAGCAGAGTTCGAGGCAGGCGGCTTGAAAGAACAGTTGAAGTCCAAGCAGCCGTGGAGGCAGGTGGCTGGGAAGAATAGTCAAAGTTCAAGCAGAGGTCGAGACCGGCGGCTGGGAAGAATAGTCGAAGTCCAAGCATGTGTGCACACTAGAGGGGGAAATATGAAGGTATGACTGGTTGTCATGCAGGCCATCTCTGGCTTCAATACTTTCTTTGTCACTGACCTGGAGCAAGTATGCAGCAAGGGAACTCGGGGGGAAGTAAGAACTCTTCTGTGTACTTTCTTCGAGTCTGTGGCTCAAAGGATATTGAGGCCAGAGGACCAGCAAGACAGCATAACAAGTTATGATTGGGTGGCCAGGCACAAAGTACTGCATTGTAGGAAGTCAAGGGGAATGTCATGAGTTCCCTCAAGACCTAGGTGGGCCAGCTGCTGAGCAAAGTGGCTAGAAAGTACATGTTCCTTATGTCTGTGAAGGTTCTCATTCATCCAGGTCATGGTATATCTGTAAAAAAACAAGTCAAGGCAACTGGACTTGCTGTATTTTTCTTGAAGACATTTCACTGGTCATCCAACCAGCTTTCTCAATTCAGAATGACTTGTACAAAAATTATCTGGGAATAAATATGGTGAATGTTGCTAGGAGGTGTTAATGGTTATTAACACCTCCTAGACTCCAATTATGCAAATGCAATCAACACCTGGTTGCGACTAACAGATTATGTGTATTGGAGCAACATTCACCATATTTATTCCCAGATAATTTTTGTACAAGTCATTCTGAATTGAGAAAGCTGGTTGGATGACCAGTGAAACGTCTTCAAGAAAAATACAGCAAGTCCAGTTGCCTTGACATTTTTTTACAGACATGTTCCTTATGTTCCATACAGTAAACCAAACTTGTCATGTTGCCCTCTGCAGTCAAATTACAGGTTCACTTTAAGAGTTTGCATATTATTTCCGTGTCTATATTCGATTATGTCTTAAAACACTGTAAATTATATGCAGCGCCTTATATAAATATATCTCATCTCCATCATCCCCCGAGCTATTGTTTACTAAAGCTTAGATCTCACTGTGGATTCAGTGCTTATGAGTCACAGCAAGATGTGTTAAGCTGGCTATAAATACTACGGATTCTGTGAAACGTGCAGGAATAGAGAAGTCAGCGCAGGAAACCCCAATCACTTATAGGAAGCTCGCTCTCCTTATATGGCTTTCCCATAAATCAGATACCAGCACAGCTTGCAAAGGGCCACCAAGCAAGTGACAAGCTCGCCTCTCAAGCTGACCATATATTGTTCAAATTTCAGCGGTGTGGTTCAGAGTGTGGCCCCATCTGCACCCCTCCGTTTGTAAAAAGTCTATTTTTTAATTGACTTTTGTTGAAGGACCTGGTCCGAAAATTCTTGTCCGAAAAGTGACTGCAGTCGAAGCCAGTTAAGATCACATTTTGCTGGTTCACTGATGTTGTCTATACCCTTCACAGCAAGTAATAATCTCTGGTGATTTGTGCCTGTTTTGAGTCCATAATACTACCTACCATGTCTAGGCCCTGAAGAAGGGGGAAGTCTTTGATCCCCCAAAACTCGTTGGCTGTTCTGAGTTGTCATTTTCTAACCCATTCTATTATTAAACATTTGTGGACTCTCATACTCTCTTGTTTGGCACTATCATTGGACATGACTGAGGTAGCATAGATGTCCCCATTCTTTCCCACTACAAGCCCCCAAGACCACCCACCACCCGTCCTTGTAAGTAATAATTAGACCACACTCCAAATTGGTATAAAGTGGCCTTGGCAGCCGTTTATTAACAACTTTGATATATAAAAACATACTATATATAAACAATTATGAGAATTACCTGAACAAAGTTGCAGGTCTTTGAAGGCCACACCTTTGATCCGTTACTTGCGTCAGTACTACAACATGTTAGGCCCCCAGCCGCAACACACCGCCCCGGGGACAACCACCAACTGACCGCACCCTATACACCTTGTCATGTATGCCCTGTGCTTATTTTTTTTCTCGCTTCGGGCCTTCCTGTATATATGCGTATATCTTCAACCCCGGATTCCTTTGTATGTGGGACGTTCCGTTTTTGTTAAGAGTGGCCTCACCTCATTCTGCTTTATTACATTCTCACAGATCTTCTGAATATTTGAATCCAGCGCCTCACCTGTACTGGTTCCAGGTTAAAAATCAATGACACATTGACACATGCAGCGGCTGTACTTATGTCCCCACACCACTGAGCATATACATGCATACAGTAATGGATGCATGGCTCTGGACACAGCAGGCTGTAGACTGGCACTGGGGGACTATGCAGGAGCCTGTGCATCCTAATGGAGTACAAGCGCTGTGACATCACCACATAGGCCGCCCATTGATAACTCCCTCCCGCTCCATAACAGAAAGCCTCTACCCTCGCTATAGACCTGGCGCTGGGGGACGGTATGCAGGAGCCTGTGCATCCTAATTGAGTACAAGCGCTGTGACATCAGCACATAGACCGTCCATTGATAACTCCCTTCCTCTCCATAACTGAAGGTCTCTACCCTCGCTAAAGACCTGGCGCTGGGGGATGGTATGCAGGAGCCTGTGCATCCTAATGAAGAAAAAACGCTGTGACATCACCACATAGACCGTCCATTGATAACTCCCTTCTCTCCATAACACAAGGTCTCTACTCTCACTATAGACCTGGCACTGGGGGACAGTATGCAGGAGCCTGTGCATCCTAATGGAGTACAAGCGCTGTGACATCACCACATAGACCATCCATTGGAAACTCCCTCCCTCTCCATAACAGAAGGTCTCTACCCTTGCTATGGACCTGATGCTGAGGGACGGTATGCAGGAGCCTGTGCATCCTAATGGAGTACAAGCGCTGTGACATGACCACATAGACCGTCCATTGATAATGCCCTCGCTCTCCATAAAGGAAGGTCTCTACCCTTGCTGAAGAACTGACGCTGAGGGACGGTATCCAGAAGCCTGTGCATCCTAATGGAGTACAAGCGCTGTGACATGACCACATAGACCGTCCATTGATAATGCCCTTCCTCTCCATAAAGGAAGGTCTCTACCCTTGCTAAAGACTTGGTGCTGGGGGACGGTATGCAGGAGCCTGTGCATCCTAATGGAGAACAAGCGCTGTGACATCAGCACATAGATCGTCCATTGATAACTCCCTCCATCTCCATAACAAGATCTGTATCCTCGGTATGGACCTGGCGCTGGGAGAAGAGCCTGCTGTAGCCTGTGCATTGCGCCTTTAACCTACTCATGCAATTATTTGCAGGCTCCAATGCAAAAAATGAATAATTGCAAATGTTTCCTTTTTACAATATGGGCATTTATTCATTTTTATACACAGGGTGGAATAGGCCTTTATATGCATAAAAACATAGAATACTCCTCTATATTGAGCCATTTTTCTAAGTGGACATTCAGGGCATTATGTGCAAGGAACAGCTCACTATATTTCAGGAACATGTGGTGAGCATTATCTTAAGGCTAATTAACTCAAAGTTAAATCCGCCAGCTCCCATCACTTGTAAACTTTCCTTTTTCCATAGTAACATACTTTTTATTTTATTAGTGACTTGCAATTTTTCTCTACAGAAGACCCAACCCGCTCAATCCCATTTGTTTGGTGCTGCACAAATTCACTGTCAGTGCCAGCAATCCTCATTTGTATATGCTAGCCTTGGCTCTCCGTGTCCGCCAACAGAAACATTATACAAGAAAAATTGTGGGAGGTAAATGTGCTTGGACGCCATCTTGTTTTATAAATATGCCGTTTGTGTTTCCTAGTTCTAAAAATAATTTACATGTATTAAAACTGAAGCATACACCGATAAGACATACCGTTATGATCACTTAGAGGTAAATTGAATAACATTATCTTGTTACAATGGCACCTGGAGGTGGGGGAGGGGGGTTATATAAGGCAGCGGGTGACCATTTTGTCCCTGAAGTTGATGTGTTGGATGCAGAAAAAATGGGCAAGTGTAAGGATTTGAGTGACTTTGACAAGAGCCAAATTGTGACGGCTAGACCAGTGCTTCTTAAAGTGTGGGTCACGACTCCATATGGGGTCCCGCAAGTGAACAGGGGGGGTCGCGATCGGAGTCCCCGGCCAGGACCGCTGGGGGGGAGAGAAGAGGAGAGAGACATTGACCGACGCTGGGGGGAGGGATGAGAAGAGGAGAGAGACACTGACCGGTGATGGCGGAGAAGAGGAGAGAGACACTGACCGACGCAGGGGGGGGAGACACCGACCGACGCAGGGGGGGGGACACACCGACTGACGCTAGGGGAGGGGGGAGACACCGACGCTGGGGGAAAGAGGGGACACTGACCGACGTTGGGGGAATGAGGGGAGAGACACGGTCCGACGTTGGGGTCCCTTAAAAATTTCCTCGGTCAAAAAGGGGTCACGAGTGGAGAAAGTTTAAGAAGGCCTGGGCTAGACGATTGGGTCAGAGCAACTCCAAAACTGCAGTTCTTGTGGGATGTCCCCAGTCTGCAGTGGTCAGGACCTACCAAAAGTGGACCAAGGAAGGAAAGCTAGTGACAGGGTCATGGGCGGCCAAGGCTCATTAATGCATGTGGGGAGCCAAGGAGGCCCTACCTCGCAATTTACAGGACTTAAAGGATCTGCTGCTGACGGCTTGGTGATAGATACCACTGCATGCCTTCAGGGGTCTAGTGGAGTCCATGCCTCAATAGGTCAGGGCTGTTATGGTGTCAAAAGGGGGACCTATTCAATATTAGGCGTGTGGTCATAATGTTATGGCTGATCGGTGTATGTTCATTTATTATGGGTACCACATCCTAACAAGCTACTCACACCCGTAAATTATTGTTATGGTTCCAGGATTTTAGAGGTACCCCAAGCTAGTTCATGACATCAACATTTCCTTACAAATACATATTTTTACATAAAAATACCAAGTTTATTCAGTACAACAAGCCATTTGATCCAATCCATTTAAAATCTTTACAATTCAGTTGTTTTCCTTTATCTGATGTAATGAACAGTATACAATGAAAGTAAGCAATGGAATGGAAGGGATAAGGCTATAGAAGTTTTTTTAATGGATTGTTGTATAAATTGGGTATTTTTATGTAAAAATAAAAAATATATATTTTTCATGAAATATTTGAAATAATGTAGTTCTAAAAATACCAAAAATATGAACTAATAAAACTAACAAGTAAAAGTAAATACTTTATATATATATATATTGGCATCCCACCTCTAAGGATCCGTTCAGAGTCTATTTACTGTTTTTCTCTGCTTGATTAGAACTGAATGATCCTTCTTTTCTCAGCGGGACGGATTAATGCCTGGGGTGTCTGACTCATCGATCGAATCTTCTTTAATGTCAGCACATCTCAGGAAGTCTTCCGCATTCCACTCGGAGCAGGAAATGCGTGATTTCATTCTCGTACCTCATTCACGGCAACTTTTCCAAGAAGCTTGATCCAGACAAAATGTTCTACACAGGCTTTCTTTGTATCCAGGAGGCTAAGAACAAAATAATCTATATGTCAACAAAATAGTTCATCAGAGAATGTCCAAACATAGGGATGCTGTTCAGTCTATGTTGCCGCCCGGAAAATATACATGTTAACACATATAGGTTTATTACAAGGTTGGAAAGACTCCATTTGCGTAAATAAAAACCACATACTTGGAAGTAAATAGGCTTTGCTTATTCAGACCAAATGCATTCTGGGGATAATCTCGTGTAGCAATAACTCCCCGCAAGGAGCCGCTGTTTTCCGTGGCCACATCTAGTCAGTCTAAGAGTTGATTTCTAGCCGAACCCATTAGCACTAACCGCCCTCTTCTGGTGCCCCTAAATTGATGTCCACTTCAGTGTTAGAATGCTAAGGAAACAGTTTATTGAACATCTTGCTTTGGGAGAGAGGGTATAGGGTGTCTAGGTGTCTAGGGGTAACCATCCTCAGCTCCAGACTCACCGGATCTTGTAACAGTAGGAATGCATGTCCACAATCCAAGAAAGAAACACTGACCATGCTCTGAAGTCCACATAGATCCAGGGCAATTCAAGAGCCTGCACTGGTCCTGGTTCTTTTCTTCTCTCCATCTCTCAGGCCTCCAGCATGTTGGAGGCCTCAGGGGATCATCTTCCCTCACTACAGCCACTGCCCACCCCCAGGCCTCGGCCTAGCCTGGGGGGCAGGCTGAACAGGACCCAGACCTAATCCATGGCTGGTCCAGGCAAGAGAGAGAGTGCACATGGCCACTCCCACCCATATATGTACACTATCCCAGCAGGCATCACTGGCTTAAACAAGCCCAGTGGTTGGCTGCTGTACTGTATGCATATTACAGTGTCTCCTATTGGCTGTCCCCCAATATGACAGAGTCTCACTCCGCCCAGGGGGGCACAGACAAGGTTAAACACCTGGGATTAACCATGTAATTGCTACTACAAATCCAGCCAGGCTGTCTACAGCCCCGGCTATCACTAAATGCCTAGTACCCACGTCACCGAAGGTTATGGGCGCTACACTGGTAAAGGAAAAGGGACTTTATGGTAAAGGTCAATATTTGTTCACTGGCTTCGATGGCTTGCATGTGCTGAAAAAATGGACGTGCCACATTTATGAGTTGTTTTACATTTCAGGTCATGACGGGGTATTTCAAAACCCATCACAGGTGGGGTGATGTATTTTTACTCAACCCCAGGAAATAGTTTTCATTACTAGCTAAATATACCATGCACTAAAACACCTCCTAACACCTAATGTGACACCAAACTCAGGAGTTGAACCTTAAAAATGCACTCAAGTTTCTGACAGCATTAACAAATGTTGTTAGGAGATATTTCTTCTGAAAGTTACCATGGAATTCCACCAGTGTATACCCAGCTTAAAGCGACCCTAAACTCAGGAATTAAACCTAAAAAATACATTCAAGTACCCTAACTATTAACAAAAATGTATCTTATTTGTGCATCACTCGGCTGTAGATCCTCAAATCATCTCTGAATTGGTGCTGACACTGTCCTTCCTTCTGGAGGGCGGCTACTTTTGTTCCCCATGGTCCCTGTGTATGTTGTAAAGTAGTCACAACTCCAAGCTCACTCCCGGGATGGACTGCAATCTCACGTTTAGTTTACTAATTTGTATTGACATTGTAGTCCATTGCAGGAGTGAGCTTGGAGTGGTGGCTACTTTACAACACAGAGCAGGTAAACTTTGCTAGTGCCCTATATTTTATTTTCAAATTCCAGTGGCATGCTCCATTAGCTGACTTTACTATAGTAAATTGAAGACTTAAAGTGATGCTAAACTCAGGAGTTAAATCTTAAAAATGCATTGAAGTACCCCACGGCTGTCTTTAATACTGATTGGACCCTGGGCAAACCTTTTCTTGGGCCCCCCACTCCTATACACCTCCTACCCGCCCCCGCCATGCAATTTCGCCCATGCATATGCCTATACAACAGGGGCAGAGCAACACTATGAAATACCGATTGCACAGTGAACAGAAGAGTGGTGTGAGTGTATTTTTTGCGGGCTCAAGGACAGCATGTAGTGACCCTCATCACATACAGACAAGTACCATAGTGACCCCTCTCTCTGGATGTTGAGTGTTCCTTAATACACACATGCAGCATGCAGTAGCCAGTACACACAAGGCCTCCCCATCAGACACCCACAGTTCATGCTGCTCTTTGTCACGCTCTAGGGACCAGGGCACGTGAGCTCCTGTGTTTGCAGAGTTGGTAGAAGTCACAAAGAGGCGGGATATCAGGGATGTAGATCACAGGGAGAGAAGAACGAATGGTCTGTGCGTTCTGAGGACGCACTAGAGGCGCAGAATCTAAGAAGGGCCAGGTATTCGACAGAGCCTCTAGTGGTGAGGATGATTGGCTGCTGGACACCTTCCAGGTTGCGGCCCTCTAGCGCACCCACACAGACGCAAGGGACTAGTTGAAGCAGCGGGGAACTGGATACAAACAGGTAGGGAAGAAACTTGTAACCAAGGAGGAGGAAGACAGGAAGAGGGAGAGAGAGGGAGAGAGAGGGAGAGAGAGAAAGTCTCAAGCAAAAGTGCAAACGCACAGCAGAACAGCAGAGTATACTGAAGAGAATAGATAAGCAAGGACACCAGGGAAGGGTAAGCAGCTTAGAGGCACACCTAGGAGCAGGAAGGTGCAACGTACAAAAGTAAACGAGATGTGCGTGGCACATGCATACAAAGAAGCAGGATAACAGAGAGAAAAGTACACAAAGAAGCACAAAAGTGATGTATGCACACAGGGGTGTGCAGACAAGGATGAATCCAACACAGCCACCAGGTAAGAGAGGAGCACAGAAATAAAGGGGTGACAGCAAAGCAAAGGAAGATACACTGGAAGGTAAGTGACGGAGTAGAAGTACAACAAGCAGTAAATAGGAGGAAGCAAACAGACAAAGACTGGAGAGGGAAAACACAGTAGAAGTAAGGCAATGAAGGCAGTTTGGAGAGGCGCACAGGTGAAGGCAATTAAGGCCTGCAACAATATACTAAAGGAACCACTGAAATACTATAGTAGGGGTGCAAGGAGCAAAGCAGGGGATAACGCCAAACAGGGATACCAGCTGGTAGAGGGAAGCCAAAAGGCACAGGGATCCAATAGCAAGCGCAGGGAATAGGATCCCAGGGGTAGTCAGAGACACAAGGGGTACGGAACAAGGCAAAAGACTTGTTGCTCGCACCAAGAGCAACAAGTGAGGAAGTCCTAAATAGGGGAGAAGGAGAGCAGATTGGCTGCAGCCTTGTGAGACACCATAGGCTGACAGCCCAGAAACAGGGAGCAAAGCGAAAATCCGGCACGGATTTCCGGATATTGTGACACTCTGATTGAGGCTGTAGTCCCCTCACCCGGCAGGCTCCCTCTCCCCCCTCCAGGTGCAAAGTGAACTTCGGGGTCCAGGTCATAGCAGAGCTGCCTCCTCCAGCACATACACGGCATGGGAGGGGAGGGCATCCACCCAGCTCTTCTATCTGTGTGACCCACTCTGCTCTGCGATCATCCAGCGATCTACTGTCAGTACTGAGATGCAGGGCCAGTGGTAAGAGTTTTGCAGCAGAGGACCCACCCAAGGGGCAGCTGCATTGGGCCCCACAACAATGACTGGGCCCTGGGCAGCTGCCCCTTTTGCCCTGCGTTAAATACGGCCCTGAAGTACCCTAACTATTAACAAATACGTATCTTATTTGTGTATCACTCGGCTGTAGATCCTCAAATCATCTCTGAATTGGTGCTGACACAGATGGTTTGAGGATCTACAGCCGAGTGATACACAAATAAGATACATTCTAACCTTCATATTGACACGCTACGATGGCCGTTGAGATGTCAGAGACTACAGGCATGCTGCAGGAGATGGTCAGTGAGTATAGACATGCTGCAGAAGATAGTCAGAAACTACAGGCATGCTACAAGAGATGGTCAGAGAGTGTAGACATGCTGCGGGAGATGGTCAGAGAGTGTAGACATGCTGCGGGAGATGGTCAGAAACTACAGGTATGATCCAAGAGATGGTCAGAGAGTCTAGACATGCTGCAGGAGATGGTCAGAGATTACAGGCATTCTACAAAAGCTGCATTGGGAGATGGTGACAGACTATCAGCATGCTACAGAAGATGGTCAGAGAGTCTAGACATGCTGCAGGAGATGGTCAGAGATTACAGGCATTCTACAAAAGCTGCATTGGGAGATGGTGACAGACTATCAGCATGCTACAGAAGATGGTCAGAGAGTCTAGACATGCTGCAGGAGATGGTCAGAGATTACAGGCATTCTACAAAAGCTGCAGGAAATTGTCAGAGTGTAGACATGCTATAGGAGTTGTGGGTGAATCGGAGGCATGCTTCATAGACTTGAGGCGCATTATATGTGACTACTAGTTATAACTTCTCTTACAGGGCAATATGGCACTACTATCTGCGGGGGTCCTAAGGGCAACACAAAAAGTAACAAAGGGTTGCATGTGGCCCACATGGGCCACTGGTTGGACACCAGGTTTACATTTTCTTCTATAGAGTGCTTCTGTGGAACACTGTATATGAGGATCAGAAACCCAGGATCCGGTCCCCTGGGACCCGCAGGATCCACTGATTCCCAATGCTGTTTCAAAATGATGCTTGGACAATACCCAATAGTGTTTGCAAACAGGACCTGAGGCTGAAGTACTTACAAAATGTTTAAACAAACCCAGCTTTGTAAAACAGATTTCTAATACATATCATGAGAACCTTAGATGCATCCAGCCTCTTGCAGAGCTACAAAAGGCACTACAACCTTCAGCAACCAACAGCTTCAGGAGTGTATGATGTCCGCATCTCTCCACCTCCCGCTGTGGTTCTTCCCCCGCTCCCGGCTGCACATCACTTGACCTATTGACTTTGTTTGTTACCTGGCCCTGTTCTTCAAAAGTGCTAAAAGGTGGAATTATGTTTCGTGTAACATTATAACTGTGCTTATGAAAATGATTATTCTTTGTAGTCATAATTATTATTATACAGCAGCTCAGAAATCCTTTTTTTTTTCAGTCACTCCAAATCCGCCTTTTACGTTGTATGAAATATTCCAGGAAATAAAATAATAATGGCCCTGGCGGCCCTATTATATCTGGTATTATTTATAAGCATTAAGCATCAGCACATAGGCGGAATGCTTTAAACAAATACCTCGCTGATCGCCATGGCAACCTGGAATGCAGCCTCTAGTGGATTTCTCCGCTAGTATCACCATGGAACCCCTCAGCATCCTCACTCCTGGGAGAACACGCACTCTTCCTAAATATAACACTTCACTCCGGAACGCCGGCGCAGAGTAACAGTTCCACAGCCGAGGAATAACACAAACTCATATCACCGACTTCTGGGAAATAAACTCGCTAAGGTTACAGAAAAGGATACACAACAATTGATATTAATGTTACAGGAATTCACACCTCTGCCGATGGTTACTGGACCTGAGCTTTAGTTTAATGGATTTCTGCTCATAGATGAATATTACATGTTAGAGACAGAAGCAATGGCAACAGGCAGGGTGAGGGTGTAGGACCTGCCTTTTATATTGCCTTTTTATTCATTTATTATGGCCTCTTTTTTTATTTTTCCTTTTTTTGAAGCAGGAAAGAACTGCACTATAATGTTGATTTTTTTTCTTTGACAGTTTATTTATTTATTTATTACAGGCATAGTTCCCCGCTGACCCCCAAAGGCCTGTGGTGAACCCCAGAGGCAGGGAGGGCTGACAACTCACTCTCAGGGATGGATCCTTAGCTGGGTTGAGGGATGTAAACATTAAATTGGGCACTAGTCACTTTAAGTACTTTTTCAATACTGTGGAACAGTCAAAACTGGGAGAGAGGGTACAGGGCTACAGGCATCCATGGACAAAGCAGACTCCGTACTCACCAATCCCCTCCAGCTTCCACAGTGCAGGAATACTTTAGTTGAGCACTAGATTATACTGTGTAATAGAACCACAACTAGATGGAGGATGCACTTGAGATGTTCCGTGGGTGAGACACCAGACTTGTTATTGAGGCCCATACCATCCTGGCCTTCCTGGTACCTCCAGCAGATAAAGGGCTGCTCTAGTTCTCCATCCTAGACAGTTCCAGACCCCACCTGAGCCCACATATGGCCTCTGCAGACTTCAGGCCTAGTTAGCTTCTCCAACCATGTACATCCCATCCCCAGGTTAAGCCCAGGGGCGGGGTGTCCTCAGCACATAACAGTTCCTGAGTATTTACGCACTTCCCCAGCATGCAAAACTCCCAGTGATTGACTGGTGAGGTCTAAACACTCCCAATGTTCCCCCCACTGCCCCACTCTATGGCAGGGTCACACCCCACTACAGGTAGGTGCAGACAATAGCAGAACACCTAGGAATGACCAAATGATCACAGACTACAAATCAGCCAGACTGATTACAGTTCCAGCAACACTAAATTTAAAGAGCCACTCCACTTAGGGTCAAGAGGCTACACAGGTATTTATATAGTGCCAACAATTTACGCAGAGCTTTACACAATTGCACATTCATTTCAATCCCAGCCCTCAAGGAGCTGACAATCTAAGGTTCCTATCTCACATGCATACACACACACACACAAACTAGGGCCACTTTAGACAGGAGCCATTTAACCTTCCAGCATGTCTTTAGAGCATGGGAGGAAACAAGAGTACCTGGAGGAAACCTATGCAAGCACAGAGGGAACATGAAAACTACTTGCAAATACTGTAGTGTCCTGACCGTGATTTGTGTAAACCTGTAAATATATTAGCATTAAAGGAGTGGTCACTATGTCATCTTGAAGAAGGGACCCTGCGTTGCCCCGAAACGTTGGCTAATTGACGCTTGTGACATGTTTCTTCAAAAGAGTTGAATGCTTTTGACTGTGTGCTGTTGATCTCCGTCTTTACGAGTTTGGGAAAAAAAGGCATCATCCGTGTAATCAATATGAGCACCGTGACCACCAATGAAGGTCCAATGGCTGTTAAGAGTACAGGTGACACATCATAACACTACAGGGCATTGCTAGGTGACACATTCTGGAGGAGTGTCCTTTTGAGTATAGGCTTGAGAAAGGAGGACACTCCTCTAAAACGTGCTAGAATGGAACTGTGGAGATGTCCCTGTACAAGCAGCAATGAAACAGAGGTAGTGTTTGATTATCAGATACCACTAGCCTCCCAGACCGTCTTCTGATGTAAGGGTATAGACCATACTGCGTGTTCTTCCTCCCCTGATCCTTGTACATGGAGTCCTACGACAGAGAACAAGAAAATACCAACTCCACCGGACTCTGCCTGTAGTGTAACAGGTGCTTTTTCTCCAATATTATGTATGTGTATTACTTTTTACATTTATTAAAATTATGTTTTGATACTGCACTTATGTCTATGCACACAATTGTGTGTTCTTCTGCATTTTACTGGTATCTTTGGATTGTTCCCTATCTTTTACATTGGGCTGAAAGATCGGTGCTTCACAAACTTCCAGATACGATGAAAATGGGAGTTGCTCAACTCAGTGACTTTTTTTCTTTGCCTCTTGAAATAATTTAGAGGTTGGATGAAAGGTTTATGAGCAGCAAAACACTTTTGGTATTTACATTTTTTTAGAGATCTATACATCACAATAAAAAGAGGGACAACAGAGGAGAAACAGAGGGATCTGGTTGTAAAACATGGACATGCAGATGGTTAGAGTATGATGGAGAGGTCAAGTAGAACGCTCCTCTTGAAAATGAGGTGCTCTTGGAGTTGGGCCTGTGGGCAGCAGGCAACGATGATAGTTTTGACTCAGAAGAGGGATTGTGTCTGCATCCTAATATAAAAGTCCCCCCAAATTCGTACCAGTACAAAAATAGTTTTCACCTAAAATGTTGCATCCGGTAGCACGTGGTCTGCAGACTTCACGGCTCTGAAAACTGTTGCACCCTCTTTAAGGTCTTCCTCTATTTAGTCACACAGCACAGATGGAGTGTGTAGAAGACAAGAATCTGTGCATTACGTTACAAATCTGTTGACAGGTAAAGTTGTTTCAGTATATGTGTGGCAGACTTCTCTGTGAGTATGCAATATTTAGATCAAAGATTGTTTCTTCAATTCCTACTTAAAACTCAATGGAAGGTTTAGTGGAGAAAAAATAAACCAGATAATCCCCACATCATTAGATCTTAACCCAATCCACTCTGTCATTTACTGTCTATGGACTGAATGTGCAAGAATGTATAAAATCTAGATTTAATTTTCTTCATTCTCTTATATCATAAAAAGCCAACACATTTCAGGGGTTCAGATGGCCACCTTCATCAGGTCTTAGTACTGTTGAACAATGTGTGTACTGGACTAATAGACCTAGATGGATCCAAAGGTGGTAATTATCATTCCAGATGCCAGTTAAACCTAGCAATAATTATTCCTTCTACATTGTTTAGGACCTGACTGAGAACAAATACTGCTTTAAGACATCTGCCACATTTGGCTTGTCTGTAGCTGTAGGAACTGAAACACTACACCAACTGAAATAGTCCAAATATAACTTTATTATATTAGGGTCAGGGGACATTCGAGTGGCCAACGCATTTTGGGGGTCCAATACACACACCCTTCATCAGGGCTTAATGAGAAAAATCATGCATGTGCATTACAATCTCAGCAGCTTGAAAGTTGTATTGTGCTGTGGTGGGAGTACTTGGTTTCTCACATTAAGCCCCGAACCACCAGTTCTGGAGGGACTCCTGAAAACTTCTGGAAAGAAGAAGATGATCAGGTCAAGAGGCATCATTTAAGGTAAGTCCTTAAAGCAGTATTAGGGGGGAGGGGATTTGTTGGACTTTAATGTCACTTTAATTCCTACATCTGTCATGAACATTAGAAGGCAGTCTGTCATGCATGAGAGTTCAACCCCTTGCAGGTCATGGGATTGGCCAGCTGAACCATGAACATTAGGGTAGGAGGGTGTTGCTGAAAGGTGTTCCTGAGTCATGAGATGGTCATCTGATTTGGTTAAAAATGACCAGGCTGGGCTACTATTATCTTATGGGTTCATCTAGCAGGAAAAAGAGCCTGCATATGTAATGAGCAAATATGGCTGCCCCCATGTACATATACTGTCACAAACTATACACAATAACAATGTATTGAACACACACATATCTATTAAAAAAAAAAAAGACTAGTTCCCCTTTAAGTACAAAGTGTCCTTGAAAATGATTTTACAATGTTGGCAAGCATACTCTAACGTGTATTATGTGAATCCTATGCTGGTGCCTTTTAAACACATTTAATAGTGGGGGCTCTTCATACACCAGCCTGACACTAGGAAGCCTCTCAGCTGAATTGTTAAAAGTCATCTTACATTCTATAAACGCATCCATTGTCAGCTGTATCTGTGCTCGCAATGAGCCAAGACATTATCTTGGAAATAAAATTGCTCTCAGACAGGACCGGTCTCTCTGAGAGCTCCCCGCACTTGACGATGGGGTTATTAGTTCCTAAACCTGCAGCAGCATCTGCTCTCTCCTAGCTTGAAATCATGTTTAATAACATAAAAATGGTCTCCAGCCAAGTCCCCAATGGGAGGGATGAGTCTGAACAAAAGTGTCCCAGCTCCCAGCGATTACCATAACAGATGTACTATCTGATGCATGACAGCTCTGTACTGCTGTGCTATTCGTCAGCCTCATCTGCAAGAAACTTCTCTAATTGTATGCGCTGTCAGAGGAAAGTGTCATTGCGGGTAAACTAAAGTAATTTAATGTTTGTTAAATGTATACATCAAAGTGATTAATGTCATGTAAATAATTTCTGAAATCCATGTTAATGTTTTAAAAACCTTGTTTTTATACATATGTATTTGTAATTATATAGCTATGTGGGGAATGGTGCCCGATATCATACTGTGAGTGCAGGGCGTCATGGGCCAGCCCCCTGAGGGGGCGTCACCACGGCACCCTCTATTCACAGTGCACTGGTGCAGAAAGTGGAGCTGCTGTCATCACATTATTGCCACTCTCTGCATCGAGGACCACCCAACACTGAAAAGAGGCAAAGAGTGGGAGAACCTTGCAGCTTCCTGTGACCTGCCAGAAGACTTCTGGAAAAGGTAAATGAAAAACATAAAACACACACTGGTAAGTTAGCATTGGGGGTAAACTCATAAGCCCTGAGCTGGACTTGAAACCTGTGCTAGACCCCCGGGCTAGACCTGGAGGGTTGGAACACCTGAGTGGGGAAAATGCTCTATTAGGCCTCAAGCCTGGAAAAGGCCTTTGCTGCTAATAGAGGAGGAGAACCAGGGAAGCTGATGGCTGCTGGAGGTGCCTGGAATACTGAGGACCTCAGGAGCAGGTCTGGTGTCTCTCCTACTGAAGATCCATTAAACTGTGCTGCAAATGGATTTACGCTGAATTACTAAAAAAGGGACTGGTGAGTCTGGGGTCTGTGTCTGTCCTACCCTGGATGTCTAAGATCCCTATACACTCTCTCCCAGAGAGAATATATTTAATAAACATTCTTCAGCTTTATACTTCTGGTTTGGATGTCAGCTCTGTAGGCACTAGAAGAGGGTAGTTAAACGCTAGTGGGGCAGCTGGTTACCCAACTTCCTAGACATTCTATGGCAGCTTCTTCTGCGGTGAGCGCTCAGCAGCAAGAAGCAGAAGTCTGCTGGTACCATTGATTGTGGGGGGAGGAAAAGCTATCAGAAGAACTTTTCTAATATGTCCAACAGTTTGCCAACTAAATCAGAGAATAGTTTGAACTTCTGTCAGTTTGTTGCTGCAGTCTGTGTTTCCACTGGTGGAATCTTGTGTCTCCGGGATGGGAAGTGAAGAAAAATCTCTCAGATGGGGTCATAGACTGAAATGAAAATCTAACAGAGGTTCTGACTCTTCCCCACTCTGTTCAAAACTAAAAAAAATAGTTTGCACTTTTATCAGTAACCATTGCTCTCAGTTCTCTCTGTGGTCTATATAACACTTCCCCTCTTTCTGTAGGGTGACAATGATGCTCTTCCATAGATACCATACAGTGAGCAAACGTTGCCGCCCTGGGACAGGAAGTGTGTTATGGCCAGGTGAAAATAAAGAGGAAAAAAGTCTGAAATAACAAAATGAATGCAGCCACCACATCTGACGACTGATAAACTGCAATATCAGCTCAAAATCGATTTCTGATTTGTCACCCTCCGAAGCCCAGCCAAACTTGATCAAGTATCATATGATCAAGTTTGGCTTGATCATCGAGCATACGGTACCAATTCTTTAAAAGTATTTTTTAGAGTTTCTTAAAAAGTATGGCTAAAGAACAAAGCATTGATACAGTGTTTCCAAACATACAATTAATTGCTCTCAATTACTTCCTAGTTTTTCAGCTCTAGGCTAATGTGCCCCATTTTTCAGCAGGCACCCTTCTGTCAGTTGAATTCATTTTATAATGCTTGATTCATTAGTAAAAGCCCGTTTTCATTTCAGCTTACAGAAATAGATGTTGTGGTGACATACAGCGCTGCATAATAAGCACTATTTATCAATAATATATTAGCAGCGCTGAATAGAGCAAACTTTTCCTTTACAATGTAGGCGTTATTATTAAGTAGTTAAATGAGCTGAAAATTATTATAATGCCAAGAACTGGAGAAAAGACTTCCAGTATCTGATCATTTATAAAGATTTTACATATAGCAATTAGGCAATGATAACATACAACACACATTGAATGAAAACTAAAGCTGGGTATACACAGTTAGAATTTTGTTTGAAAAAAACTGTTTTCAAGACGTTTCTAATAGTAAATGAGGCCAAATCAACAATTGATTTTGACTGTAGTCATAAAAAAAACATCAGAGGAGCAGGAATTAATTTTTTTCTCGAACAAGATCCTAAGAGTAAATGTGGTTTTCAATTTGGAAACTGCATTTATTTCTAACATTTAATGTTAAAATCAAACAACATTTTCATCGACATTCGTCAAGTTTCTGATGGCATTAACAAATGTTGTTAGGAGATATTTTTCTGAACGTTCCAAGGGAAATCCACCAGTGTATACCCAGCTTAAAGTGAGACTAAACTCAGTAATTAAACCTTAAAAATGCATTTAAGTACTTTAACTATTAACAAAACTGTACCTTATAGTGTATCACTCAGCTGTAGATCATCATATCATCTCTGAATTGGTGATGACACTGCCGGTCCTTCTGGAGGGGGGCTACTTTTGTTCCCCATGGTCCCTGTGTGTGTTGTAAAGTAGTCACCGCTCCAAGCTCACTCCCGTGATGGACTACAATCTCATGTTTAGTTTACTAATTTGTATTGAGATGAACAAACCACTGGCTGCCACAGGACAGTGGATTAAAGTGACACTTAACTCAGAAGTTAAATCTTACAAATACATTCAATATCTTAACTATTATCAAAAATGTATCTTATTTGTGTATCACTCGGCTGTAGATCCTCAAATCATCTCTGAATTGGTGCTGATGCTGTCCTTCCTTCTGGAGGTTGGCTACTTTTGTTCCCCATGGTCACTGTGTGTGTTGTAAAGTAGCCACCGCTTCAGGCTTGCTCCTGTGATAGACTACAATTTCATGTTTAGTTTACTCATATGTATTGAGATTGTAGTCCATCACAGGAGCGAGTTTGGAGCAGTCACTACTTTACAACACACACCTCAAGGACCATGGGGAACAAAAGTAGCCACCCTCCAGCAGGAAGGACAGTGCCAGCACCAATTCAGAGATGGTTTGAGAATCTACAGCCAAGTGATACACAAATAAGATACGTTTTTGTTAATAGTTAGGGTACTTCAATGCATTTTGTAAGGTTTAACTCCTGAGTTTAGCGTCACTTTAAGTCTTCAATTTACTGTAGTAAGGTCAGCTAATGGAGCTTGCCACTGGAATTTGAAAATAAACTATAGGACACTAGCAAAGTTTACCTGCTCAGATCTTTCAAATATAACCTAGGTATTATTGCAGTGCAACAGTTCAACCCTTTCCCTTTGCTTTTTATAGTCACAAATTGGAAAAGATTGTGAAATAGTATGCCTTTCATCTGGCTAGGTTGCAGTAAAATAGAACACAACCTGTCATCAAGCTAGTAGAGAATACCTCTATCTCCACAGGGATCTTTCATTGGCAGGATGGTTGCACAATGCATAAGGAGAACCAGACCTTAGTCCTTCAGGGTGGACTGGTGGGTGGGAAAAGATCTGTGCAAAAAAGAAGTCCTATGTAGCAGAGGCATCCAGCATTGGTTGATTTTGTGTATTGAGTAGACAATTGAAGAGATCTTGTATCCATGGTAAAATCTATTTTATTGTTGTAGTTACATTCATACACCATATAATGTGTTTTGTGGCTACTTGCCACTTCCTCAAAAAAAAAAAGGGGGGGGCACATACTGTTCACATTCTTCTCGCCGTGGACAGCTTACTTTAAAGTCCTGACTTGTTGGTGTTTTATTGTAAGTACAATACATTTATTCAGGTCATGGTAAAGCTATTAGCAGTTAGTCACAATCAACTGGATTTATTCTGTAGTGCTGAAGACGTTTCATAGCATATCCAAGCCACTTCTTCAGTTCTGACGACTCCTGCAAAATACTCCAGCCAGACCCTTATCCTACCATGCAGTCTGGGTGGTCAGGAAAGGTAAAGCAGCAAGCATGCTCCATATATCCTTACTGCTAAACCATACCAGGCCACCTGCCTTTCAACATTAAGGGGATACCTTGCAACGGGGGTTGGCAAAGTTCCCTCCTCTTGCAAGGCACCTTTTCCAAATGTTGAGGGACAAGGGCCTCTTCCCCACATCGGATACTTCAAGTGGATGTGGGGATTTGTGGGGGGAAACTTATAGGAGTCTGGAAGCCCCCCTTATAATAATGGGGCCCCCAGATATCCACCCCTTCCCAGGGGAATGACTACATTAGTTACCCATATTACTCATTTCCAAAAAAAAGCAAATCCAAACAAAAACACCCACATTGTAAAAAAAAGTCCTTTATTGGAAAAAAAAGTATAAATAATGTCCCCCCAATGTTAATCCATTGCTAATCATGTCATTCTGGATGTAGATCTATTGTCAAGCATGACAACCTTCAAACAACTGTGACAACCTGCAAGCCTATAAACAAACAGCTGGGGATCCTGGGTCACGTCATTGACCAAATGTGATCATGACCATATTTGCTTAAGGGTCCCCACACACCTTACGATTATCGTACGATAATCGCGGGAAATCCCGAGATCGTACGATGATCGTAAGGTGTGTGGAAGCCGTGCGACCTTTACTACTGTAAGGTCGCACGACTTTAAACTTACGGACATGTTTGAAAACCCGCCGAGCATCGTACGATGTTCGGCGGGTTGGTGGCATGTCCGTACGATAACAGCCGCACGGGCCGGTGTGCGCAAGCGCACACTGCCCGTTCGGCATTGCGGTCATCGGAAGCCTGCCCCTCAGGGGGCGTCGCTTGCGATCATCGCAAGTACGATCTGCCTATGCAACATAGGCAGATCGTACGTTTTTTTAAGTACCTTACAACCATCGCAAGACAGAAGTCTTGCGATGGTTGTAAGGTGTGTGCCCAGCCTAATGATGTGTCCCAGGATCCCTTAGCTGTTTGTTTGCACAAAGCAGCCGGGTGTCTGTCATTTAGTGGCAGGAGTGCAGCAGGGCAACATCATCAGCAGCAGTGGGTCATCATGATTAACAATGGATTTACATCGCTGAAAAAAGTGAATACAAATATATTTACAAGGGGGACATTATTTACATTTTGCTTTGGCACCATTTTCCTGGTGTGGGTGCCTTTATTTGCATTTATTTTTTGGGTGGAATGAGTAAAAAGCGGTACCAGTGTGCTCATTGCCCTAGGAAGGGGGTGGATATCTGGGGGGCCCCTTGTTATAAAGGGGACTTCCTACTAAGCCCTCACACCCTCTTGGGGCATCAGATGTTGGGAAGAGGCCCTTGACCCTCAACATTGGCAAATTGCCTTGCAAGAGGGGGGAGAAGCTTTGCCATACCCCATTGGAAGGTACTCCACCCCAATGTTGAAAGGAATGTGGCCTGGTGTGGTTCAAGATTTGTGTATTTGCAATGTTGCCCACATGGTAAGACCCTCTCCCCACTGAAACGGAATTAGTTTTTTGCATTGGTACATGTCCCCAATGGCAGCACCCAGCTACCCATGCCCCTTTTTTAATTAATATCTTGCCTATTAGCTATGACAAAGGTCATAAATAAAATAGCTAGTTTTGGCTACCATAGACTTCATTAGGGTTTGGGGCTACTTTTGGGGTTCATGGACTTCCCTCTGGGTTTGGTGAAGCCAGCCGACTTCACTCACCCGTATTCTGGATTTGATCCACTGGACGGCCAGTGTGGATTTTCACTTATTACTGGAAACTAGATTAAATGTTTCCTGCAGGACCTGTTTAAATTCTACTTGAGCACTGGAAAGTGTGTATTTTGGCTGTTTTCCCTAACTGAAAATCCTCATTTAAAGGAGAAATATGAGGCGAGTGCTTTTCACTGCCCTCATAGTTCTAGTCGACCTGTGACAATTAGACTGTCACAGGTCGGCTCAGTAGATCGGGAAGTGAGCGAACACATACCAGGTTCGCTCACATCTCGATCCTGTCACGGCTCTCTGCTGGATTCCCCCCTCCCCGTTCCGATCTGCCAGCGCTGACTGGCGGGAGTGACGGGGGAGGGGGCGGGTACAGCTGGCTCTGCCTCTAGATAGGCAGAGCCAGCTGTCACTCACGCAGCTGGGCAGATCTCAACATCGATGTCGGGATCCGCTCCGGCTGCGGTGTCTCAGTATACTGCGAGCTGTAGCTCGCGGTATACTGAGCTTAGGGTGACGGGAGGACGCTAGTTTGTGTCCTCCCATTATTCTAAGGAGAACTATGGGGAAAAGCCCTGACCCCATAGTTCTCCTTTAAAGCCCAACTCAAATCAGAGCATTTTATTTCATTTTGGATAGAGCAGGGAAGGGTTAAAGCCACTCAGAGTTTTAATGCTATGTCCCTATTTACTGGGAGCTCCCTTCACTTCCTGTTAGGACAGGAAGTGATAGAAAATCGCTCCAATAGAGACACACACAAAAACAAATTTCTAGTATAGTGGATAAAGATTGTAACCTGTATAATAATGTTATTATTTCTGCCTGTGTTTTCCTGTCCCATGATAACTGCTCCCACATTTCCCGTACAGATGTCACATGAACAGGAAATCAGGAAAAATCTCCTCGACAGGCATACTATGAATCAGGGGTAAACTTGTCCAACTGAGACACAAAAAAATACAGCTTTAATAGAGAGGACACGGTTACAACTTCTGACAACGTTTTTTAATGTTTTCCCAATGAATTATTGACTACACCACCTTTTTCTTTTTCAGTCATCACAGGGACAGGAAGTGAAAAAAACTCTCCTCAATGGGGACACACATATAAATAAACTCTGACAGATCTGAGCCTTTCCCAACTCAACCCAAAAAAAATGGGCTGCAGTTAGGCTGCATGCTATGTTGTTGTACCCAAGAAGTCCCATGAGGCATTGCAAGACTCCAACAGCTTCAGTCATGACTCCCAGAATCAGAGAGATGATGGGATTCAGAGCTTCACAACAGCTGGCGTGCCAAGGTTGCTTTTGCTTGCTTTATGCTGATGCAAGGCATGCTGGGATTTATAGCTCCTCTGCAGCTGGAGAGTAGGTGGCCCCTCCCAGGTATTTAGATGAAGGAGATGTAAAGCACTGCCAACATTCCATAATTTCTGGACTTTTTGAAATGTTTGCAATCTGTATTTTTTCCATCAAGAAGAAAGAAGTAATAGACGGCAAGAGACAGGAAGATGTTTGACATAATGCAACTAATTAAATCTGAAGAATGCCAACAAGAATTTTCCTCCCTTAGGAACAGTCGGAGCCGTGTTTACTGCACTGCGATCCAGCCTTGTAATGTCTTTCGGAGAGCCACCAATCAATACATCTCCATTAGTAGTGGAAAACAGAGACACAACTTCATGTCTGAAGAGCAGAATGTGACAGAGGCTGAACTCCGTATCTGCAGTCCAATGCAATAGTCCTCCTGATACTGTATTACCGTATGAGCCAATTTAATCTGTACGGCACGACGTAGAAAGGAAGAAGTTATAGCAAACCGCTGGCTTCTTCTGTTTTATTTCTTCCTTTTTTCCTCCTATAAAAAGAACAAAAACATCTTACTTCTCAAAAACGAGCTGGTGTGTCCGAATCGGTTTCCTTTTCTATTGTCCCAAAAGCCAACGCCACCCAATTTGATATTTTGGTCTTGGGTGGGTTCTTCTGGGTTGAGTCACCCAACGTCTTCTTACATCTGGCAGAGGCATTGATGACGTCTCCCTGTTGCAGTTTATGTCCCGGTGTTTCTCACATCTAAATTTGGAATTTTTCTACATTGTGCAGAACCCACTAGGAGTGTAGATATTTGAAGAACGTCACCAGCACACCAAATCAGTTACTGCATCAAGTGTTCATTTATTGTCGTCTGCTGTCTCTAGGTTGCAAGCGCTTTCAGGGGCCACGCAGGGCCCCCTTCATCAGGCTCAGAGATGAAGGGGACCCTGCGTGGCCCCGAAAGCGCTTGAAACCTAGAGACAGCAGACGACAATAAATGAACACTTGATGCAGTAACTGATTTGGTGTGCTGGTGACGTTCTTCAAATATCTACATGTGGCGCCACCATCCGCAGTCATTTCGAGCACCCGTCTGTGTATCCATATGGGAATCCCGGTAAGGAGTGCAGCAAGTATCTTCCTTTCTTTTTCCCACGAGGAGTGTGACATTATAAGATATTGTAATGGCTATGGCAGAAGGGTGAAGCTGGCGATTTCAGTAGGGATGCCTCAATGATAAATTGCAGAGAGGTAGTAGAAGCCTTATAGCGAAACAGACCTGAATGACAGGGAGATCAGATTATATACACACTGCAGAATAAATAAGAGAAGCAGGACCCTTCCAAACTTAGAGTGGATATAATCCCATACGTAAATATTAATGCGCCCTGTCAATACATCTAAAACCTCCAAAGAGCCATACTTGTAAAAGAGACTGAATGCATACCCTTCCTCAGTCTTCCGGGTTGAATGTCAGCCAATCCAATCCATTTCCTCTAAGCCCAGGAGGTTACACAGTAAAGAGGAATCAGTACAGTAATACGCTCATCTCTTTGTCATTCTGCTATCTTCTTCTATCAGCCTGCTCTTTTTCAGCACATTAACTGATTGTCTCCTTGTGCTGCTTCTTCCTCCTTCAGTCTGAGCTCTATTGTAAAGGGATTGAACAAGGCTGACACCGAATTAAATTCAACTATTCAAACTTAGGCCTCATTCACAAGAGAAAAGTCTGGCACCTACAGCTCTGTGCTGTGTGCATGGCCGTATCTATGCAGCTCCCGGGAAGGACAGGTGCTGTGTGTGATTAGTATGGAGGTCCTGTCCTATTCTATTGTAGTATGCGGCGGAGCTGTACATGCCGGCCTTTTCTCGTGTGGATGAGGCCTTAAAGAACAACTCCAGGTAAAAATTGTATTAACCCTTGCAGTGGGGCTACCCCCGCACTGCAAGGGGTAAGTGCTTCTTTTTGCCCAGGGTCAAAAATAACAAAGTTAAACTCACGCTCCAAGCCAGCTGGCTGTGACAGCGCTCCCTCCTGCTTGTATCTTCCGCTGAAGCAATGGAAGGTCCCTCGGTGTCCTCATGTCTAATTCACAGTTTATAGGACGTGATGACTCAGGGACCTTAGACCCCCTGCAGCGGAGGGGGAGAGAGAGTCCAGGGACCAGTCTAAGAGCAAGCTGGCTCCAAGGTTTGGATGAGTATAACTTTTACATTTTTGACCCTAGGCAACAAAAAGCTCTTAACCCTTGCAGTGAAGGGGTAGCCCCACTGCAAAGGTTGATAACATTTTTACCCGGAGTTCTGCTTTAAGGATGAAATAATAAATACAAAGCTACATTCATATTAGACTTGAGCACTGGCAAAAAAATTGTTTCGTTTTGATTTGGATTTTGCGTTATTTCGTTTTTCGGGATTCGGGTCCGAAAGTCAATTTGTTTCGGAATTCGGACGAAATCCGTTAGCAGTAGTCTGTACGAAATTTTGTTTCGTTTTCGTTTCGTTCGTTCGTTTGCAGCAAAGTGACATTTAGGAGGGGGAAAAAAAATGTATCCCCTCAAATGTCACTTTGCTGCGACGAACTTTCGTCCAACAAACGAAATTTCGTATAGACTACCACTAATGAATTTCGGAAGCGGAAATTTGGATTCGTTTGCATTCGTTATATCTGTAATTCGGATGCATCCGAATCTCCGAATTTCCGTCAGAATTTCGATTTGGAACGAAACGAATCGCACATGTCTAATTCATATGTGTCCCCTATATCTGCCTAAAGTTAAGCTGTGAGCACCATGGATGCACACTGGACAAAACACTTATCTGTACAATAAAGCAAGGAAAGATTTCAGATTGTAAGCCCTCAGAGGGAGGGCCCTCCTCACCATCTTGTCTTGACTTGTATTGTGATTGTAATGTCTTCCTTATATTGTAAAGCTCTGCACTGCTGGCACTATATAAATCCTGTATAATAATAATAATAATACTATAAAGCCTGGTTGTAAACTTTAACCAAAAAGCATTTAAACAGAAATCATTATCATTTCCCTTTTATTATCAAAAGGTTGAAAAGGGAAATGAATAAATCGACTGTTAAAACAGAAACCCTTTAAAGGGTTAAACCGAACTTCCCTAATATTTTAGGTCGCTGTTTTTTAATAGAAGCTTCTGTGCTATTTATTTCATCTTCATCATTTTATATCCATTACGGCAAGTTTCTCCAGTCATTTGCTTGTCAGGCGCAGGTAGAAGGGGTAATTTGTTGCTGGAGGATGGAGTGTGACAGCCGCCCCTTTCCCGGTGGGTCTGCGGTTTTCAATTCTTCTCCCGCTGATAGATGAAGAGATTGTTTCTTGTTGATCTTTCTTCTCCAGCTTCATGTTTGTACAATGCCTCTGTGTAAGACCGGGGTGCAGCTCGGTCCGCAGGATTTATAGGGGGTCATATCAGGATACCACCTTGTCACAGCCTGCCTTCCTGGTGTCATCAAAACCCAATAAATTATTTTTAATAATTCAGTATAGTAGAATGTAATTATCGCCTTGCCCTGAACTACAAACAATCACATGTATTCAATGTATTCAAAATTAAATTGCGGAAAAATATTTATTTTTTTTGGGGGGTGGAGGGGGATTAAGGAAATGGTTAGAAACTTTGTCAGGTACTAAATGCTGATGTGCAAGTGATCCCAGAAGGCTAACACAAAGGTACAATTTACAAATACATATACTGTATGTACATTTGGTGAGATGGATTACATGAGGGCCTTTTATCTCTGATTACACTACGGCCTCATTCACACAGCATAGAGCTGGCCCGCACAAACCCATGCGGCGTGCACAGCCCTATCAAATCACTCCCGGGAAGGACAGGTGCTGCGTGTGATTGTACACAGCAGCCTGTCTGCGTCCGAGCACAGGCGCCCGCACCCACACGGATGTGCAGCTCGGGTGAGCGTATGACAGCGTACGGCCGCGTCCTCCCTTCCTTCCCGGGAACAGCCTGATACGGCCTTGCATGCCGCACAGATCTGTACGGCCCAACTCCACGCTGTGTGAATGAGGCCTAGTACTTAAAGTAGTATTAAACTTTTTCTCAATAATGAATCCAGATCAAACAAATATACGTTGCCCTGAAAAGTATTTTTTTTACGTTTTTGCCCAAACACTCACAGTCATCATGTCTATGAACAGCTCTAAATCACTCAGCTACACTTCCCTTAACTTCCTGTCCAGTACAAGATCACAAGGCACAACATAGTCTCCAGCAGTCATCCACCTGCTAGCTTAGAGAAGGGAGGGGTGGGGAGCAGGGTAGTAGATTGCCTCCTGTGCCCGTGTGTTTGTGGAAACACGCACAGCTTACCAGAACACACAAGGGTGGCTCCAGAGGACCATGAAAGGGAAAGGAGCCACCCTGAAACAGGATATCAAGAGATGAAGATCTCCAGTGTCTGAATGAACACTGCATAAGGCGCACACAGGATTAGCAGTTCACAGACAGTCTAAAAAACGTATCAAAATCAATTAATATGTGATACACAAGCCTCATAAAGTAACAAAAAAAAGGTGCTTTACCTTCCCTGACTGAGCCAAATCCTCCTTCAAATGTGTCTCACATGCTCCCCCTCCCGGACCCTGCAGCTCACAGTGGGATGGATTCAGGGACAGATGAAGTGCTGTCATTTCAGAAAGCAGTGGGATTGGGTGGGGCCAGGTGCTGATTGACAAGCTACAGACTTGTGAATTAGCAGTGACAATGCTGATAGCCATCTCCCCCTGCAACCTTTTTTTTATACCTCACTGTAGGGCAAGTAGACACAACTTATATGAGGGTGGCAACTCTGCTTTGAGTTCAGGACCAGTGCAGCATTGTTGTCACCCCATCACAGGAAGCTGCATTAAGTGGAAGTGACTGGCAAGATCAACAGGTATTTATGGGACGTTGCAAGGGGAGTAAAAGAAAGATGCGCTTACAATTAAGGGAAGTCATAGTTCTAAATTAGGGGAAGTCATAGTTCTACTTTAAAACTATACAAATGAAGTCCATTAATACAATCTGACATCAGATCTTGCTAGCAGTAGATATACACTGTATGCAAAAAAAACCCAGAGGGTTTAATAACCCTTTAAGGATCATGAAAAAATAGGAATGAAAGATAATTCTACGCACCTGACAAACAAAAGAACCCTCATCTGTGTTTTTTTCCAGGCAGAGGTGAATTTGTGCTTCGACAACTTTGCATTGAAACAGATCTTCATTTGGGTATGCGGATGGAATTGTAATGACGTTCATGTTTAATGAGAGAAACTACGCGCCTCATTTTATCCGGCTACTTTCCATATTCCCAGAACTGATTTAAATGCGGACACTTCAAAGGGAATGTGTGTCAGTTTAATAATAAAACGCTAGATTTACCTCCAGAACGAATCATTTTTATAACGGTGCTAAAGTATTATGTGTAAGGTCACTACAATGAGATCTCGGCCTATTAAAGGAGTCCATTTCTTTCTGATGGGTTACTTTTTTAGACTGTAAAGCAGGACTCCGGGCAGAACACAAAATGTGTCTAGGTCTCTTCCTTGGTTCTGGGTGCATTGCTTGGAATGACAACTTATATTCCAAGAGAATTGGGGCTTGCCTGAGATATAAGGCTGTGGACGGGGTGTTCCATATAATGAGGCAGCCTGAGGCAGTTGTCTCATTGGGCATCTCATTGGGACACCTGGGGGAGGTGGGCCGCAGGTGTGCCTGCTGCTTCTTTCCGGCTAGAGCGTCCCAGGTTGTTAAGAGCTCTTAGCAACCTGTGACGCTCTGCACGACGTCCT
Organism: Nanorana parkeri; assembly: GCF_000935625.1. NCBI lineage: Eukaryota > Metazoa > Chordata > Amphibia > Anura > Dicroglossidae > Nanorana > Nanorana parkeri. The sequence continues at coordinate 2,055,452 of NW_017306393.1, forward strand.
GCCCAGCTCACTGGCGTCACTGGTTGCCAGGAGCTGAGAGGGATACTCTGGCTGGCATCCCGTCCAGCTCCTGGGAACCAATGATGTCAGTGAGCTGGGTGGGATGCCGTGCACCACTAACCGCCTCCCCCGGAACCCAAAACGTCAACCACGAGCTGCTGGCACTCTAGGGTTGCCACCTTTTCGTCCAGTGAAACCCGAACACTCTAGTGACGCACGGAATTTTGCTTCGGAGAATGAGTCGCGGCTTATTCATATATAAATAGCGCCCCCCACTAATATGTAAAGACCACAGTCAAAACTATTTTCAGTGGGGGGCCATCAGCCCCTATCTTAATTTTGGTTGCCCCTGTCTGCCTGACATCTTGTGTCCGGGTTTCAGCTGCCATGAAACCCGGACACAGCATTCAAAACCCGGACTGTCCAGGTGAATTCCGGACAGGTGGCAACCCTATGGCACTCCCCTTCTTCCCTCACCAGCCCCGGGACGTACACCAGGAGTATCTCTGCCCCCCCCTCCCAGAACATGCAGCAGGAGAACCCCCTCTGTCTCTGGTGGAAAGGCATCTAGGGATACCCATGACTGTGGACATAGACTAGCTATCCAGCAGCAAATCCTCCCACATTGAAGCTAGAGCCACCATTCCAGGCACATATAAAGACACACATTTTTACAGTTCTGTATTCAATAATACTAATTTTGTTTAAATGCAAGCAGTGTAATTACCTGAATTTGACTTGGTGTCAGGCTTTTACAGTCCATGTACCTCAGAGCGCAGACTGGGAGAGGGAGAAGCAACACAAAGAGCCAGTCAGTTGTGCTGCAGTGCTCATGTGCTAACAAGGGCCATGCTGATAGAAGGAGATAGTAGAGTGACATAGAAGTGAGCTCATCAGTGTGCTGCTTCTTCTCTCGCTGTCCAGTCAAATCCTGGGGGGGGGGATCTAATTTTGGATAGTAGAGTAAGGGACGGTTATAATTCCTGTCACCTTTATTCTTTTTACATCTGTGTCTTATTGGGGAGACACCCTGGTGGTCAGCATGGTCAACAGAACTAGTGTATTCATTGGAAGATTTCCCATCTATTCCTGTTCTGGTGAAAACCCGGAATTTTCTTTCACTCTCAGGGATAATGGTCACTAGGAAAAATAGAGAGGATGAATCTTCCTAATGGGGACACAGACAGCAATAAAAGCTTAACAGCTGTTCTAATCCCTCTCTACTCTGTCCAAAACTAAAAGAAGTTTTGGCTTTCGTTGCAATAAATTCTTTAACAATAAACACATAAGTATGTACTTAACCACTTCTGCCCTAGAAGTTGAGGGATGCTTTGCTGGACCTGAAACCATGGTCCAGGTACCCCAAATTCTGTGCTAACATATACTTACTAGCAGGGGTGTACCTACACTTTTTGCCACATGAGACTGGTGAGGAGGTTGTGGTGAGAGTGATGGTGGCGCACATTACGGGGCGGTGGTGGTGCTGGGGGTGCACGTTACTGTGGAGAGAGTTTGGCGGTGGTAAAAGGTAGTACGGTATGGGTGAAGAGGGGAGGGTTGTGCTGGTGGTAGCTCTGGCTCAGACTCTGCCTGGTGTCCCGCCCAGCTTACTGATGTCACTGGTTGCCAGGAGCGGGGCGGGACGCCAGCCAGAGCATCCCACTCAAGCCAAGGACATGCTGTCTTACTAGATAGTCATCCACTGGGCCCAGGCTTAGGGGTTTCCCTCCCCTGTCAGAAACCACACCTTGCTTAGAAAAACACTCAAACGTGGGAAGAACACACAAACCCCATGCAGGTAATATCCCCGGCGGGTTGTCATTTACGGACGACAGCACGGCAAAGCTCCTGCACTAACCACTAAGTCACCCTGCTTTTTGTCCAAAGCTCATTCTGTACCATTGTAACAATATAAAAAAAAGGAGGGAGGAGTTGGCGTGACCTGACATTCTATCTGGCATAGAACAGATCAAATAATTTATAACTTAAATTCTCCGTGCCATTTTGTTTCAATAGAAAACGTTAAACCTACAAGCAAAGAAAGAGAACATTGCGATGGCTGTTCTGTGCCGATAAGCCTATTGCATTGTTCTTCTCTGTGGGAGAAGCATTTTCCCGAAGGAACCAATCCGGGATTTTAAGGTCAATGGATATTTATGTAGTAAAGAAGGCAAGACTCTTAGAAATGTGTTTTAAATTACTGCGACACGGCCGAGAAAGAGCCGGACTTATCTTTTGTTACCCAACACCCGTACTGTTCAGCAAACCAAACAAAAGTTAATGAAGGCTGGGTTATAAAATCTGTTCCGTGCTCAATTACCAAACTCATGCTGGCCAAAAACAAAAATATTTTGTTCAGTAGAGTAAAGAGTTTGTTTTTGAATCTTTGGAAGTTTGGGTGACAAAAAAAGGGCAGCATAGTCTTTTTAATTACTTTTTAGAGCTGCATTCCCC
>NW_017306393.1:2057915-2086269 GCF_000935625.1 Nanorana parkeri
CTTTTCCAAAGTCTTCAGGCCAGTCACATGATACTGCAGGGTCCCATTTTTCACCTCTTTTCTGGGATGGTTGGTCTTCAGTGATGTAGAGAGTGACACCGATGTGATGACATCAGCAGCGCTCATGGGCATGGCCGCTCTGCTGCACAATGTTTGCAGTGTGCCTGCAGTCCCTTTTTGGCCAGAGCATCCCAGGTCGCTAAGAGCTGAGCAGGGAGATGTGTATGGCTCTTACACACCTCCCTGCTCAGCTCTTAGCAACGAGGAACTCTCTGGCTGGTGTCCCACCCAGCTCCTGACAACCAGGGACGCCAGGCTGGGCAGGGAGGGTGGTGTAATTTAACGACCAACACCACCACCCCTTTCCAGCCTCAGGTGGCGAAAAGGCTAGGGCAACACTGACTATGGTGCTCTTAACTCACAGTATGTCCTCAGTCTTCTACAACACTTGCTTCTTTAAGGCTGGCTAGGTTATATCATTAGGGGAAAAAAAAACAATGGAGATTATAAGAGATCAGCTTAAATGTAAACAATCCTATCCTTGTGTGCTAATGCATTAAAATCCCTATTTCTAGGTATAGTTTCTGAAGCTGTCCATACACTGCTCGAATTTAGCAGGACTCAGCTGTGCATGTGTGTACCTGTGGAAACCAAACCGGCTCAGCACAAGGTGACTAGTCAATTATTCAATTGACTTTTGCCAAAGGAGTCGGTTGGAAAATTGTTGGCTGAACAGTGACTGCACTGCTTGGGTATTCTGACAGCGGCGGGCACCATCTGTCGGAATACAATAGTCTAGCAGGTGAGATTCGTCCATCTACGCTATTTAGTCTGTTAAATCTGTTAGATTTCTCCCGTTCAGAGCGCAATTTGAATGAAATAAATCAATAAGTGTATGGCCAGCATTATTTTTAATTCATATGGGGCAGTCTTTGTGGATCCTTTGCAGGGTCTTTGCAGTAATGTTTGGTAGTTGGTGACCATGCGGCCTAGACTATCCATTCTACAAACTGTGGAACAGCAGTTGTTATTCATGGCCAGGAAGAGGTACTTTTGTTACTTTTGTCTGGTAATAATATTTTGATATGGCAATGCTGAAATGTGCTTTTTTTGTCCATTTTGTATGTCTACGTTAACCCATTCTTGACACTTCTCAACTTATACTCTTTCCAATACTTAGAGCCAGAAAGCTGCAGCTGTCACACATCAGCTCTACAGCTTGAGGACTGAGTGATCATAAACCGCTGTCCACAGTCATCTCCCTGCAGAGAGCTATGGCTCTCAGTCACCATTCCCCGCAGGGATACCCCTCTCTATTCCTCCAGCATTCATTGGAGGGACAGGCAGTAGATGGGGTGGACACAGCTGGCTCTGGCTCTAGAGAGGCAGAGCCAGCTGTCAATCAGGCAGCTAGGTGGATCCCTAAAATATTGTCGGGATCTTGGCTCTGGCAGTAACCCGCTAGATCAGTGGTTCTCAACCTTTCTAGGGCCGGGAACCCCTTGGTAACATTTGCCAAGTTGTGGTGACCCCCAAAGGTAAAATTTAGGGATGACGCGGCTGCTGCAGCGACATCTGGAGGCGTGGCAGGAGAACTGACGCTGCTGCGCTAGGAGAGAGCTGAGGAGAACTCTCACCTTGCACAGCGACCCACAGGTTGAGAACCACTGTGCTAGATGCTGACTTTGGGTCACAGAGGTACAATAGTAAATGTACTGTTTTGACAAAAAGAGGACTAAAGACGAAAAAGGTTTGGCTTTAGTTCTCTTTTAATCTATATTCTGTACAAGCAGCGCACGGCTGATTAGTTCCCGATCATTTTGACATGGTGATGACATGGGTTTGTTTATGCCTAAGCTGCTACTGTAAACACAGAGACGGCACATTGACAGCTGAAGCCAGCAGGCAAATGGTTCAGAAGACGATAATATTGGCGTTAAGGTAATTTTGTGCCAATAAAGTGGTTTCATACTTAACAGCAACACCTGGATGAAGAAAAAATTCTGTGGTGTATTATGTATGTATCTCACACATTCAATGACTTAACTTAAGCGTACATTGACACACTTGTGTGAGCGTTCTCCCTGTGGAACGTGATGTCAGCCCTTCCTATGAGCCATTGTTTCAAGGAGGACATAATGACGCATCAGATGTAAAGTTCAAGGCGAAGTCAGCGGAATGGCCGGCTCCGACATTACTGGAACAAGCTTTGACTAAATATGGATCTCATTAACGGTAAAGCTGTGGGGTCACATCCAATGTTTGTCTTGTTAATTGCGCTACAGCAATATGGTTGTGTGGAAGTTTGACTTCTAATGTATAGGAAACATGACGATTACTCTCGTTGACATTCTTGGCTTGATTAAAAAAAAAAAAGGGAATTGAGCAGCACTCATAGCAATTGATGAGAAATTACCGTTGATTGCTCCAGAACAAATTAGTTATTTAAAGACAAATTCCGCTTGGGGCTTTTTTTTATCCCAAAACAGCCACAAATTAGAACCAAGCTCTCGTCTTAGCAGCTCGGTTTTGGGATGGTTCTGTAAATGCCATTAATTTATCCAGGAAGTTGATGCTTTTGGTGACCGCACCTCTTTCTTGGCATCTCATAGAAAAGTCTGAACCAGAACAAAAAAATGGCTCCCATGATTCAGTAGTAGCTTCATTTGTTCCGTTGTGCTGTCAGTCAGCATGATGCAGCTGTGGTAGCAGCCAACGATACACTGTATATCACCATGGTGGTACTGGATTTCTTAGTAGCTGCTTCCTTATTCCAGAGTGAAATATGTAGAATGCCATTGCTTGTATTTACTTCTGAAAATGCTAGCTGCTATGCTGTCATGCTGATCCCCAGGCTGTAATGCTTTCCCATTTCCTCATCTGCATACTTGTTCCCGGTCAGTGACCACTACATCATTATAACAAGCAAGGGAAATCAGCAATGGTGTGCGACCTAGTTTTGTCAGCACTTAAAGGAGAACTATGAGGTGAGTGATTTTCACTCAACCTCATAGTTCGAGCCGACGTGTGACAATGAAACTGTCACACGTCGGCTCAATAGATCGGGAAGTGAGCGAACACATACCGTCGCTCGCTCACTTCTCGATTATCTCCCTGCAGAGTGTGGTGACTGTCACTCACGGCTCCCTGCAGGGATTCCCCCCTCCCCAGTCCGATTCCTCCAGCGCTGACTGGCGGAACGGACGGGGGAGGGGGCGGGTACAGCGAGTTCTGCCTCTGGATAGGCAGAGCCAGCTGTCAATCACGCAGCTGGGTGGATCTCGACAGCAATGTCGGGATACGTCCTGGCTGCAGCGGTCTCAGTGTACCGGGAGCTGTAGCTCGCGGTATACTGAGCTTTGGGTCACGGGAGGACGCTAGTTTGTGTCTTCCCGTGACCCTTAGGAGAACTATGGGAAAAAGCACTGACCCCATAGTTCTCCTTTAAAGTGTATGTGCAGACAATCATACTGCCTCAACCGCCTCAGGCTGCCTCTTTTTAGAGACGGCCATGCTACAGGCAGTTAAGAGGTCAGCGATGGTCAGATTTCAAATGAGTTCTGACCTTCTGGTTGCCTCCACAATGGCAGGCACCCATGTACTGTATCCATCCTGATAGGGTCCTTTTTAAATCTGTTGTCCTCTAGCAGTTCCAAGCTGTATAATAATAAAACAAATTGGTAGACCTGAAATGTATATTTCCCTGATGTACAATACCTCCATGTTCCACCCGCAGACAACTTGCAGAAATCATAGCTCATAAATTGGCCCGTTGTCATTCCAGTCATGTATAATGGGAAAAGGTTAACTAAGCATAAGCCAGCACAACTTCTAATGAAGTGTAGATCATTTGCAGGCTCATAAAGTAGCTTTAATTGCACTTAGCAGCACCTGCTATAGCCTGCTGAGTCATCAGTTCTGTGCAGATGAGAAATATTGTCCAACTGAAGAGACAAATTCATACGCAGGATGGCAATTTAAAGAAGGAAAATGCAAATCGGGAAAGTTGTCAACTCCATCATTAATTTCTAAGCCACAAAATTCCAGGAGCAAGACCTGTAAAAACAGTTGATGATGATATTACTCTTACAGTAGAATTATAAGACGGAGTACGGAAATTGGGGACATTTTATTTGAACATCTACTGCCAAAATGAATGCAGCTGGAGAGCAGAAAATGGATAATGAATTCTGCACTGATAGGTACGTTTATGGCTAATTACACATTCCTAAAATACTTCATAGAAATTAAATCTATCACAGTGCTTGGAAAGTTAAAATGAGCATATGATGAAGAAAACATACAAGCAGCATGTTCCTTCAGAGACAACTGCACATCAATATGTCTAGAGATATAAAGACCTGAAAGTCTTCACCCTTTCTGTATAGCTCAAGCTTGGCCTCAACATTTCCCCCCTCTCGAGCCCCCTTATTAGTCCATGGGGTCTATTTATAAATTCGCAAAGCCATTTGTCCTGTGAAACTTTTTGGACGGTTTGTGCAAATAGAGGCAAAATTGAACATTACTAATACATTTTCTTAGTATATGGCCTAATAATATGGCCACTTTATATTTATTTATTTATTAGATGTATTTATATAGAACCAGCAATATACACAGCACTTTAAATACTCCACATCTGTCCCTGCCCTCGTAGAGCTTACAATCTAAGGTCCCTAGTGCACACACATACACGGCCAATTACAAAGCATAATAACAGAACCATCCCACTTCTCACCTGCCCTACAGCTGATCAATGTCCAAGTCTGTAAAAGAGGGAGCTGTCCCAGCACCTGTCCAACCTATATTTAGTATACATGGGCCCCTGAGTCTTAGAGGGCCCTAGTGTTGCTGCAGTTTGCACCAGTGATATGTAACACTCTTTATTGGGGCACAACTAAAGGTCTAGGTGCATTCTCATCTACCTGTGTCACATAAACATATGGGTGCAATATGGGGCCACTGGTCTGTTAACCAGGGCAATTGTCACCCTGCCCCCCGGCCCAGTCCGCCCCTGGTTAACCGTCTCTGGCTTCCTAGATGTATCAAACCTGGAATAGGTATAATTTTCAGCCATCCTTCCAGTCAGAGAGGACAGGCATTCGGTATTACACCATGGAGATGTTTTCTGATAGTGAAAGCTATATGTGTACCAGCCAGGCACTTCAGAAGAGAGAACGATAGCTGACATCATAGGACTGCACAGCTCCGAATGCCTCTCCTCCATCTGCTGATGTACAATGTTTTCTTTGTTCTTCTGCAATCACTTGCTGCAAGACTAATGTATGATCTCTCCTGTTGTAAACTTCCTATAGAAGCCGCATGGTATTATTTCAGCTGATGGAGGCCGATGCTTTAAATAACAGCTGTGTGTGGTTTTTTTTACAGATGGCATCAACATAGAATGTGCTCTTAGCTAATGTTATTCTTGACTCAGTAGATCCTGCAGACGTAGGTCTGACACCAGCCTCCCCGGAAGATAGGATCTCCATTGTTACAAGAAGAGCTTATGCCCAACTCGCACAGTGTTATATAGATGAACTCCAGGCAAAGATGAAATAGGGGTCCTGCTAAAGGATTTGTATTTCTGTGTTCCAGTACTGAGATCTACAACAGCTCTGCCACTTAGTACATCCCAATCTGGCAGGGCAGGAGACCTCAATTTTCTCTGCTGCAGTTAAGGAACACCTATAGGTCATGTTCCTCCCCCAATCTGTTTTGCTGGACAGTAGACATGTGCACAAGAAAAAAAAAAAATTTTTCAGACGAAACAAATGAAAACAAAAAATGTTTTCATTCGTTTCGTCAAATTAAACAAATGTTTATGTTGTTTCGGATTCGGAGGCAACGAGCCTCCGAATCCGAAACCGCACACTGAAACCGCAGAACGAGCGGCAGCCATATTCTGCGGTTTCTGGCAGGTGCCGGTCAGCTCAACTCTGATTCCTATTGGACTGCACAGTCATATGTAGATACCCTGAACTAGTGCTGTAACAGCAATGTGGAGGTAGAGATTCCCCACGAAGCCACCGAGGCCCGGCCTCGGGGCGGCAGGGCGCAGAGGGGCGGCAGCGGTGGGAAATCCCCCGACGCCCAGAACATGCAGATATCAAGCTCAACTGGGCTTTAAATTCTGATCATAATAAATAAAGAAACTATATACACAAACACCATATTACATTTTGTCTCTCGTGTACCTTCAACGAGCTCTTCCATTTTTAAATGCTTTTTTCCAAAAGAAAAGCTTTGTTGTTTTTCTTGTTACCCAGTATAGCTTCTTATTTCATGTTTTATAAAAGTCCCCAAGTTACACCCTATCCATTTCCTACGTAAAGGACACATACAGACTTCTGTCAGCTGCAATCTATTTAAAACACATTTGTGTTGGCTGATAGAGTTAAAATAGCCATCTGTATATTGTGTTTCATGAAAACAATGTCTGTCTCTGACTGCATGCACTGCACATAGCTCACATATATTCAAGGTACCCATCAGTCACGCAAAGTCAACATAAATGCAACTAATTGAATTCAGCTCACTGTATTTACCTGAACCATTCTTGAATTCTGCTACCACTTTATCCACCTACATGTAATAAGGATGGAGGAGAGCACAGAACTCAACTGTGTGATAAAAGGTTGAAGGACAAGCAAAGACCCCTACAAAATGTGTGATCGGCGTGGCTGCATTCAACCGTTTGATTGGATGTTCACAGCTAGACATGTGCGATTCGTTTAGTTCCGATCTAAATTCGTACAAATTTCCCAAACTTCGGACTTTCGTACACATTTGAATTTCCGAAGCCCAATGCATCCGAATGTGTTTGAATACGAATTTCCGTTTCTGAATTTCGGATCCCATCCGAATTTCGTTCAAAAACTAAACTGAATCGGTCATGTGACTTTTCTGGCCAATCAGATTTGTGTATTTCAGTTCAATGCATCCGCATGGGTCTGAACACGAATTTTCATTACGGCAACATGGGAGCCATATACAGTACATCAATGAATTACTAAAGCTGAGGCTCTTAGACCTGAATGGCATTCGGGATCCGAATTTCCAAGTTGCATTCTGGAGCTCCTGTTTGCCATTCCTGGTCTGGGAGCCTCAGCTTTAGTATTATATGTATATAGCTCCCAGACCTGAATAGCATTCGGGAATGCCATTCGGGTCTAGGAGATTTAGCTTTAGTATTAATATCTGTGTATGGTTTTCTGTGGTATTCACAACGAATATTCGTAAACTCATCCGAAACTTACGAAAATTCGGATTTCGTCCGAATCCAAAACGCAAACCAAATTGAATTTCGGATCCGAATTCCGAAATAACGAAAATATCCGAACCAAACCAAATTTTTCCGCAGCTTACATGTCTACTCACAGCCCAGTCTTAGAGACTTTGGCAAGATCAACCAAATGCAGTCATGTCAAGGGATACTAATCAGCTTCATCATACACCCCCAAACCATTCAGTTCATCGGCTGGGGGGGGGGGAGGAGTCCTAGCATATAAATAGCGCTTAACAAGTTAAGGCTGTGGGTATCTGTGAAAAGAAGGAAGAGAAGGAAGGAAAGAGAGAGAGTAATAAGAAGGCATGGATGGAAAGACCAATTCATGCAGTTAGGTATTCTTTAACACATACTACAATCTGAATTTCTGGATAGAAAATTACTTTAAACCCCCAAACATATATATATTTTCTGAAAGCAGAGTCCCTTTACAATAAAAAAAATTGGTAGCTGCGCTGTTTTATGTGGCAAAATATTTGTGCAAATGTTTATCAAATCAATATTTTTAGGGAAAAAAAACACTAAAATTAAATGTAATTATTATTATTGAAGCAAAAAAAGGAGAAAAGTGGTTTTCAGGTGCCATTCTAGGCATGGAACACATATATTACACATTTCTCTGTTACAAGTTCATTTTATTGTACAAATAATATAAATAAATATATTACACACCCATATCATCTTCCTTTACATAATATAAAATAACAAAAGACTTATAACCTCCCTGGACCACACGGCCACATTTTAGGCATCGCAATTGCAATAGTCATTCAAAAATATTACATACATTTATTTTAAATTCATCATGTATTCTCATATTGTTACAAAGTCTTGCGTCGATATACTGTGGGTCCAATCTTCTACGCGTTTCACTAAAAAGCTTCCTCAGGAAGATAGGAGGCTGCCTGTAATATTTAAATATCATAGGTGTAACTACACATAACTATCCTAAGTAGTTACACAAAGTTATTTTCGTATCACATAATGAACAGATAACCGACATTGAAAAAATTTACAACCTTATATTAATTATTATTATTGTTGTTATCATACAGGATTTATATAGCGCCAACAGTTTGCTCAGCGCTTTACAATATAAGGAAGACATTACAATTACAATACAATTCATTACAGGATGGTAAGGAGGGCCCTGCCGTGAGAGCTTACAATACAGACAAACACAATTTAACACCCAATGTTTTGGTAAAAAAATAAAAGACGGGGTGACCACCAGTAAATAGATACCAAACATGTCAAGTGTTAAAATTGTGTGCACCCGTGCAATGGCGAAAAACTATGGTGCTCAATACTGTTCATAAGTGACGTTTTGAAAGCCTTTACTGCTCATCAGCTTAGTGTTAACAGTGAACTATGGCCCTAGAATTATTGCTCTCAGTCCAACATTTGCGGTGATACCTAATATGTGTGGCGCAATCGTCGTTTATGTACATGGGTACGCCCTACGTGTGCATGTTCATTTGTATGCACATGGGAGGGGAGGTCTGGGTTGGTTTTAATATCTTAGTATATTCTATTTATGTTTTTACTTTTGTATCACTTTTTTTTAACAGTGTTTGGAGGTGACAGGTTCTCTGTACGGAGACATCAGGGGTGTGTTAGATCCCTGATGTCTCACTTGCCCTTCAATAGAGGCAATCAAGCACAGGATTGTGCTTGATTGCCTATTTAACTGGCACTTCAGCCAGGCTACTCCCAGCTGTGAAACATGAAGTGCTATGAGCACACTGCTTCCTGCTTCACTGACCACAGAGCATATCGGGGAATAGAAGTTCACTGGTCTGCTCCCACTCTCCATCCTTAATGTATTTAACCTTGTGGGGGGGGCACCACATATGCAGGCTGCTGCAAGTGAGCTGGGCGGCTGTACATGTCTACAATAATTTAAAGGCACCCCTGGCAATGCCAGACAGTACCCCAGGGTGCCTCGGCCCCCTTTTTGGGAAAGGCTGATCTAATTGCCTAAATCTGTCTTGACTAGTGAACATGTGTCTGTTTGGGCATAAAAGGGTCCATGGAAGTGATTACAATCTGGTGAGTATGAAGAGGGCTGACACACTCTACACTGGCAGGGCAATACTGTTTATTTTTTATTATAATTTACACGGTGTTGTATAGACATGGGCAGCGGCTAAAAATCTGTTTCGTTTCACATTTCGTTTATTTCATTTTTGTAATTCGGATCCTATATGTGTTTCGTTTTGGGAATCGGATTCGTATTCGGATCTGATTCGGAATTCGAATTTGGTATTCGGATTTGGAATTCGGACGAATTCCCGAAAATTCAACTTGAGGTGGGGTAGCAGAATTGGCACATTTGTCATTTCTGGTTGCTGTGCTCTAGTCTTTACTATTAAAGGGACATTAAAATCCTTTTTTAAATGTGTTTTTATCCGTTGAAATGTTAACAGTGCATGCACAGGATTTGGACGAAATTCGTTCCAAATCCGAAATTTCGGATTCGGATGTTTTCTGATATGTTATATTTCAGAAATTCGGATGCTCCGAATCTACAAATTTCCAAAATTTTGCCCGAATTACGATTCGGAACGAAACAAATCGCACATGTTTAGTGTTGTACATGTGCACATTCACATCAGTCCCTGCTATCAAGGATCTTATATTCTAAGGGCCCTGCCTCCCATGCATACATATTATGGCTGAATTAAATAACCTTACATATAGTGTCCTATACAGTAGACTGTACACTATGGAAAACTGTAGAGTATATAACACACAGCAGAGAGTGTATACTGTAGTGTGCACTGCCCCAGTTTACAGTTGGCAATGACGTTCATTGTGGGCGAGTATTTTGAACCACTTTTAACAAATATAATAAAATGATGATTTCCTCGAGCCCCGGGTGTGCTGATGTACTAATGATCATTTCAGCTGTATTTTAATCAGGGGCTTGACTATCATAGGCTGCCCGCAGAGCGATTTTCTACATCTACACTATGTAGGAGTCTGCCAGAAATAGAAAGCTGTGATTAATAATATATAGCCTATTTAATTCTGCCATAACACCCAATTTATCATGTCAAACATGCTTACCATGAATTAAAGGGAGCTGACTGTGAGCGTGAATATGAAGGGATGGATTCTGCACTGCAGGAAATAGAAATCCCATTTAGGAGCGAGAAAACCAATTCCTGCAAACCTTCATTTGACTGAGATTGAACTGACTCTCTTTGGGGTCTATTCACTCAGCTGCCGCAGGGCTGCTGTACGGGCTATTCGCAATAGCCCGTACAGCAGCCGTAGGAGGCACCTGAAGCCGGGCGAACAGTCTGCCGAGGGTCGGCCGTAAGCCCCGGAAATGACAGCTGGGCGGAGCCAGCCGTGGTCTCACGGCTGGCTCCGCCCAGTTGTAATGACAGATCAGCGTCTCCAAATCACCTGGGGGCACTGATCAGTCATTGAACAATAACAACTGGGTGGAGCCGGCCGTGATGTGTCCGCCCAGTTGTTATTCATTGGCCGAGTCCTGCTAGATGACTCTAGCAGTTGCAGGTCAATAGGAAACAGTTGGGCAAAGCTAGGAGTCACTGCTAGCTCCGCCCAATTGTTTTTTTGTATTGTTTAGAAAATATTTTTTTTTTAATGTAATATTTATTTACATTTTTTAAAAGAATAGGGGCGAACGGGAGCGAGTGAGCTGCTGGAGCTTTGGCTCAGCCAATCCAGATGTTGGATCGGCTGAGTCGAAGTCCTTCGGCTGACCGAAGTACAGCCAAAGGCAGCCAATGTACGGCTGACATCAGCCGTACAAGCCAGAAGTGAATAGCCGAACGCTAACTTCACTTCGGCTGGGTTATTCACTCGGCTGCCTTCGGCAGCTTTGTGAATAACCCCCTTAATTTCGGGGCACCTCTATATATAAATATATGATAAGGTATTCCTGCTCAGGTGACACCTCAAGTACAGCAGCTTGTGGTATACTGCAGCGTCTCAGTATACCGCGAGCTACAGCTCGCGGTATACTGAGCCTAGTGTGACGGGAGGACGCTAGTTTGTGTCCTCCCGTTACCCTAAGGAGAACTATGGGGAAAAGTCCTAACCCCATAGTTCTCCTTTAAATCTCCCAGTACTTTTCATCACAGTGACTTCTTCTCTATCCAAGGTTAAAAAACAAAAAACAAATTGGCTTTAGATACACTGTAACAATTTGTATGCATACTTAGCTGAATACATTTTCAACCCTGAAACTTTAATAAATGACCTGCTGGGTTCTTAAAAGGTACCTTCCAGTCAAACATTTCACATTTCAACCAACTCAGGGGGGGAAAGGCTGCTCGGTTACCACCTCTTATTATCATCCTTACATTAATTTTGTTCAGCTGACTGTCCTGATGGCTTGTAATCTTTAAGGTGCCCGCACACCTTGCGATAATCGTACGATAATCGCGGGATATCCCGCGATCATACGATTATCGTAAGGTGTGTGGAAGCCATGCGACCTCTACTACTGTACGGTCGCACGACTTTTATCTCACGAACATGTTCGAAAACCCACCGAGAATCGTACGATTTTCAGTGGGTGTGTAGCATGTTCGTAAGATAAAAGCCGGACGGGCCGGTGTGCAAGCGCACACTGCCCGTTCGGTATTGCTGTCATCGGAAGCCCACCCCTCAGCGGGGCGGGCTTGCGATCATCGCAAGTACGATCTGCCTGTCCAAGATAGGCAGATCGTACGTTTTTTTTAAATTAGCTTACAACCATCGCAAGACATAAGTCTTGCGATGGTTGTAAGGTGTGTGCCCAGCCTTATAAATGCAGGAATCATCCTCTGAATGGTGCTCAACGAGCTCAAATGCAGCCTGTCTGGATCGTGGCATGTAACAGAAGGCTGTAGCCCAACCCAACAATTATTATTATTATTATTATTATGTGACAGGATGCTTTAACTAAACCCAACCGTTATGATGATGATGATTATTATTATTCAGGTTTTTTTTTAAGTGCCACCAGTTTGTGCAGAACTTTACATAATAAAGGGAGACAGTACAGTTACAATACAATGCATTAAAAGAGGGTGAGGTGGGCCCTGCTTACAATCTAAATGAAAAGTCTAAAGTAATTGCACATATTACATAATTCAGATTAAAGGGACAGTATAATAAGTTGTGGACAGTTTTAATTCAAAGGGTATCTATACCAAGTCAATAAAATCTTATATACTGTAAGTTTTACACGTCAAGGTCTTTTCTAAAATATTTTTCAATCAATATAAATCAGCTGCCTTTACTAAAACAATATCCAGTGATTCTGTTATGAAGGTCCTTGTTCAGGCACTTCCTGTCCTGGGGTGACAACACTCTGTCCTTGTCCCCTAATAATGCTTCTTTGTTGTCACCCTGTCACACAGGCATTGGGATGAAGACTACAAGTGGCCGTTTCAAGACACATTATGCAGGCACAGTCCACTCTTGACACCATTAGGAAATCAGCCCTGAGAAATACTATGCAGCCATCGCAGGGGTGCGTATAGTCAGGACATGGTAAAAAAGAGACAGCAGGAGTTTAGCAATCCTGAGCTACAAGAAAGGATAGAAAATGTGAAAAAAAATTGCATAAATGAATGAAAAGATAAATCGTATTTTAATTATGTCACTTGTATGGGGTTAAGAAAAGGGTGCCGACACCCCCTCGCCAACCGCTCCCCACCCCTCACCTGCCCTTTCCTGCTATCCCAGACTCTGCTATCCTTCATGTGGGGTCTAGTAGACTACTGATGTCCCCATAAAGAGGACCTGGCTGTCACTTTCACTGTGCTAGCACATGGGGACTTTTTAGCCCCTTATATGATAACAATAAAGCAATTTTTTTTTTAAATTGCTCCATAAATGGTTAAAATACATTTCAAATCACATTGAGGGGAACATATCAAAACTGGAGCTGACAAAATCTAGCGCAGCTGTGCACTCAAACCAATCAGCTTCTATCTTTCATTTTAACTGAACAAACTGAAGAGAGAAGCTGATTGGTTGCCATGGGCAACTGCTCCAGATTTTGTCTGCTCCAGATTGGATACATTACCCTCATTTTGTTTAATATTCTAAATAAAGAAAATAAAGTATAAAGAAATAAAATTATTCTAAACATAAACTTTCTGAATGGACTACCCAAGGTATAGTGGGAAAGTCTTTCCTGAATAGCATTTACAGTTCACCGATTGATCCCACTTGTTGCCCGGAGCTGCTCTTTATGTTTCAATGTTATAAATAATGAAGACGGTTCTTGAGTTTGCTGCACGCTTTACCACAAAGCAGCTTCCGCACAACTCCGGGTGACTGGAGCTAACAGACAATATTCTAGTGCTAATAGCAACCCATTATTAGTACAAAGCATTTGGTCTGTGTATCTGGGCATCCCGCTTATTTATCTGATCTGTGGCCAGAACTCCCATTCTATTCTTCACTGTTTTACACACAGCTAGAGGTTCAGCTTTTATGTGTCACAGCGGGGAGGATTCCGGAGACTGTGCTGCACAGTGTTTTCTAAAGTATATTTTGTAGTCATTTTGTACAGTTTGATCAATATTCACTATAGTAGAAATAAATATATGTTCTTCTAATGAGAACCACTGGGAAGCTATTGGAAGGGGGTCTTCATAATTCCACCAGCATGTTCACATACCCAATAAAGGCACCAGAAAGGTCAGTTTGGCTGAGAGGGGTTCTTTGTGTTCCCTGTGCAATAATTACACTGCTGATCTTGAAACAGAAGGCAGCTGCTTCTGATGTGTCTTTCTCAAACCCTTGCAAACATTTAGGAAGCCAACGCATATTGTGCTACAGAGAGACACTGTGCGGCAGCATCATTGCAAGTAGAACCTACTTTTTTTGCAAGGTCCATTTCCCGGCTGGAAAGAAAAGATAGCCTGATGAGTGTTTTTGTGGATAATATGCCTAAATTATGTGATTCTGGAAATGCAGAATATTTTGAGTCTCTAATACTTAGTGAAACTAAAATGGAGGGAGGCACACCCACAGAAGGTTTAGCAGGAAAATTGTGATCACAGCTGTTAGGAAGGGCTTTTAAGATGAAAAATTACTGTATAGGGATTTTTTTTTACATAACTTCTTCAAAATCCATCCAATGGCAGGCAAAAGAAGAGCCCTTGCAGTGGGGTCACCCCCACAACACAACCAGGGCCGGATTTAATCTGTCTGCTGCTCCAATGCGAGGTTCCTGAATGCCCCTGAGTAATAGCATTTGGAGGTTTGGACAGGTTCTCTTTATTGAACCTGCCACCTCTAATACAGGAGTTTGAGCACAGTAATGTGCTGGAACTCCTGTGACAGCAGAGATGGGAAGGCTTTAAGTGCAGCTCTCCGGTCTCAGTGTTTACACAGAGCAGAGCGGAGAACGTACATTCTCCACTCTGTTCCCCGCTCTCCACCCTGAACTACTTTGCCGTGGTCCTGAGGTCCCCCCGGAAAAAGCAGGGATCCCCGAAAACCACGACGGAGAGGAAGGCAGCCAGAGGTGGGGCGGACTTGGTAGGGGCAGGGGAGAACGGACCTGCTGGCTTGTTACAAGTGATCTCTGTGGCATCACTGGGATCACTTGTACTAAACGAGTGGCTGCCCCGCTCTACATTTAGGCTGGGTTCGCACCTAGGCGTATCGAATATGCGCGTTTGTCGCACGTTTCGTGCCGTGCATTTTTACAGCAATTTGCGGTAAAAAACTTGCAACAAACGCGGGTTTACAAGGGCTACCTGGCTGTATCCCAATGGATACGCGCAGCAAATACGCCCCAAAGAAGCTCCTGTACTTCTTTGGGCGTAGGGCGTTTTGCAGCGCGTTCCTACGTGCTGTAAAACGCACAGGTGGGAACCATGCCCATAGGCAATCTTTTTTTTCTCAAATGAATATTTATTGAGTTTAACAAAGAAAACAATCACAGACATGTTGCAGTATAAACAGATACCTGTGGCAATCAGGTCAAGAACATTCAACGCGTGGTGCATGGAACATATCGCAGTAATAGAGGTATATAGCCTTGGTCTTTAGGACGAGTTCACCATGTAGGACTCTGCAGCCATAGTATACAAACTAAATAGGTATTGGCAATAGTCTAATCTTGAAGTACCCCAGCACTTAGGGTTTTATGACGTAACACATTAGTACCTTATACTGAGTGACGCTGGATGGATGAGATGTGGCTCAGCTTCATCCAGCACCATAGCAGTCAGAGAAATCAGGAACTTTGCGATTCCAAATGGCAATATTAGCAACAACATAAGACACAAGACATGGGGAGACATAGGAGGACAAAGTCTGACATAACGGGGAAAAAGGAAGGAGAAGAGAAAGGGCATTGATCGTTTTACAGAGCGTAGGAACGCGCTGTAAAACGCCCAGGTGTGAACCAGGCCTTACCCCTGCTTGCCCGAAGCGGGGCTAAAAGTAGAAAAAAACTACCCGCCCGGCGGCTAAGCACCCCTCTACTCCCTGTCACCCTGAGGCCAGGCCTTGGTGGCCTTGTGGGAGATCAGGCCCTGAACACAACTCATAAAAAAAAAAAAAATGGGGGTTTCTCAACTTTGACTGCAAAAGTAGAAAACACTGTAAAGACTCTCAGTTTGCTCCTTTGATGAAAGAATCCTGTTGTTTTACATAGCTTAATTACTCAGCAGTGGCTCAATCCTGATAATACAATTCAATCAAAGTTTGCAATTGGCGAGGGAAAATTGCGTGAGGGCGAGTGGAAATGAATCTGGGGAGGGGGAACAGCCGGCAGGACCAGCAGGGGTGAAACTACCGCCGCTTCTGCAGTGGCGATCGAGCACTTCAGTTGTCTTCTGTGGCCGGAGTGAAGGGAAGACAGCTGCACTGATTTTTCTTCTCCTCGACCTCTGCAGCTACAGAGTGGCAGAGGAGATCAGTTCGTCGGTCTTCCCTTCACTCCGGCCACCTGCAGCTTCCTCCGCCCACCTCATCTGCCATAGGCTGGAGGAAGAATGCAGCTGCTATTGGCCGGTTGGACGTTTTTGCAGCGCGGGACCTGAAGAATACATCTCTGTACCTCCCCCAGCGCCAGTACCACCACCAGTACCACCACCAGTACCACCACCACCACCAGGAGAGGAAGAGGGCAGATCAGCTATATGCACTGTAAGTCCTGTTCTTTCTGTCTTACCCTGCTGACCTCTGTGCGTTAAATGACTGACCTCTGTACTGTGAGTTAAATGACTGACCTCTGTACTGTGCGTTACATGACTGACCTCTGTACTGCTGACCTCTGTACTTTGCGTCACACCGCTGACCTGGCGGAGTTAAGGCCGGGGCAGGGTAGGGGTTAGGTGCGGCAACTGGTGGCGAGTAACTTTTAAGGCCTGGCTAGTAGCTCAGGGCCTGACATTTTGAACACTGGACTGTATGTTGCAAACTTAAAAAGAAAACTAAAATGAAACTGATCTCCCAAACTATTAAAGCTTCCCTTTAAATGCCTAAAATAGCTGACAGCTTCACCTTCTTCAGCTAGATTGCATATTGTGCCTTCGAGGATTTCGAGGATGGTCACACTGTGGTCACGCTGTGGATTTCGAGGATGGTCACACTTTACAATGTTTTTCGCATATGAGACAGGTCCCACAAGGTATTTCAAACATTATGCTGCTTTCAGCAAACTGATAAACTTGTTCAAAGTGGAAAAACAAATGTTATCAATCCCCCCAAAGATCTCTGATAATCCTTGCTGTTCTATCAGGAATTTGCCTTAGATATTGACATGGCTGAGGCTTCAAAGGGATCTGTTTATTTTAGATAGAATGACCAGGATTTCACACCAGTAAATGATAGGCATCCACTGCAAGGAAAGAATTTGGAATTTGTTGTTAGCCCTTTTCAAGTTGAAAGGGCAAACCAAGTCAACGAGTAAAATTAAAACAACTTTGGGCAAGATTACCTTCATAGGTTTTATCAGCCATTCCTTCTCATTCCCCTGGGAAACCTTTTTTGTTGTGCAAATCATTTTGTTTATATGCCTGAGGAAGACCTATTTCCTGATTGTTTCAGCTGTAAGCTCTGCAGGTCTCATAGACCTCAGCACTATGGTTGCATCCCCACCCCTGTCCTCTTGGCCATTTACAAAATACATGGCCTCAGGCTTCGTTTTAAACATGGCTAATTCGACAAAAGTCGATTGAGTGATCTACTTTTATCAAGCTGGGTAGTACTGGCAGGGTCCAAACTATGATTTGGTTTGGCCCTGTCGGTACCACCCATCCTCAGCAAAAGGCGATCAGTCAACTGACCTCTGT
The DNA here is from genome assembly GCF_000935625.1 of Nanorana parkeri. NCBI lineage: Eukaryota > Metazoa > Chordata > Amphibia > Anura > Dicroglossidae > Nanorana > Nanorana parkeri. The sequence continues at coordinate 2,075,496 of NW_017306393.1, forward strand.
CCAAGGACCTTGTTGGAAAATTCGAACACCATGTGGCCAGCTTTACATGTTAACATGCATTAACATAATTCATCAATTTATCTATGTGCGAAAATAACAAAATTTTACTCACCTTGTAGGTTGGAGCCGGCTGGCTGTTAGAATTCTCCAGCGATGGAATGTCCCTCGACATCCTACACACAGTGTATTGGACATGATGACTCATGGGTCTTTAGATCACTGGAGCGGAGGAGGAGCTTGCTGCAAGGATCGAGTGAAAATAACTTTTTTATCTTCGCACCTAGACACAGTGGCGTAACATAGTGACCCAGGCAGCCGCTATGGAGTCCGGGGCACAGGGGGGACCGGCCAGGACATGCCCCTGATGCCGTGCCGGCCGCCTGGGTCGCTATGGCATCTCAGGATGCTGGCTGTCACTGGCGGGTGTGAGGAGGAATGTGTCGCTCTTAGATCACCGACAACCTGTCAGTAGTCTGTGCAGCGGCGTGTTGCTCCCCACAACCGCTGCTGAGTAGTGACAGCCAGCGGCTGTGGAGGAGGAGGCTGGGCCCAGCGTCAGCAGCGGAGGAGGCGGGCCCAATGGAAGAGGGGCGGGGCCTAGCAATGGAAGAGGAGGCGAGGCCAGTGATGGAGGAAGCGAGGCCTGCCAGCGATCGTGGAGGAGGAGGAGGCGGACAGCAGATCAGGGCTGACAGGTAAGAGGGTTTGACCAGCCCACCTGAGACCCTGCAGAGTCCACTATAGGGGGTCTAAGGTGGGCTCTGCAGGGTCACTCTCAGGTGGGCTGTTTGGGATATCAGGTGGGCTCTGCAAGGGCACAACTAGAAATCACAGGGCCGCATACAAAATTTTGCTATGGGGCCCTGTGATTTCTAGTTAAGCCCCTGCCTAGACAAAAACAAGCACTTAACCCTTGCAGTGCAGAGGCAGCCCCATTGCAAGGGTTGAAAACATGCTTGTGGAGTTCTTCTTTAAAAAAAACCTGCATGGTATCATCAGTAGACATTACTTTAGCTTTTCCATCCATCATCAAATAGAAAAAAATAAAAAAATGGCTGTCTGATGCTGAAATTCACCATCTACGCAGGCAATAAAAAACCTTCGTACAGTGACTTGTGAGGCTCTTCTATCGATATTAAAAGCTTTTATAAGAAATGAAAAAAAAAATCTGTTACCAGTGCCGGTAATTTCAATATTTCAAGGTCTTTTTGAGCTGAATATCTGTAATGAGTACACTAGAATTTGAAGAAAAAGGGAGAGATTAAAGTAGTGTTTGTGGTTTGTAGAGGTTTCAGAAGTGCTTATCAGCCTTGCACAGCTGAGTGCAGCGCAGATTAAAAATGATCTGACGGAAGAAAAAAAAGGACTGACTGCCAAAGTGGGACTTTTCTCTCCCCGCTAATTACAAAGTGCATATTAAACACGAGGCCGGGGCTGATAGCAGCTGCGCGGGTCCCTCTCCGTACAGAGGACGCCGGTCCCTCAAACGCACTGCACATAATTAGGAGAATTCAGATTCTCTCTTGCTGACAGTTGCAAAAGAAAAAAAAAATAGTTTTCCTGTTTCATAGCAAAACAAGATAAGAGAAGACGTTTGTAACAATGTTTAACTTATGTTGTCTTCATTCAGAGCTGACCAGTAGTGATGAGCGAATAAAGAAACATTCGCTCTGCTGATGATTTGCAAGGTTTGCACTCAAATCTTGCTCAGCTGGAGAATGTGATGGCAAATCTGCAAAATAAATGATTAAACATCTTACAGTTTTTTTTGTTAGTATGCTTTTCTGTTACATTAGTCAATGTTTCCTTAGCAGAAATTGAAAATTGTAATGAAGCAGTACCCTGGAGCTTTTTTTGTGTGGGTGGAAAAGGATAGTAGAGCGCAGCTAATATCTTAACAGGATTTACTGTCAAAGAGCTATTACCACAGTTTTTTTCTTAAAGTGAACCTGTGACCAGTACATTTAAGTATTTACATATTCTCAACAAACAGTAAATACGGTTTAAAACAAGCCCTCACTGACCTATGTAGCTACAGCATTATGGAGCAATTAGCTCTCAACGTTCCCAACAGAAACACTGAAGGTCTCCAGGTTCTTATACTCACCATATCAGCCCCCCTTCCCCTTCTGCTTCTTCCACTGACCTAGACAGTAAAGTTAACTAGGGTTTCTGGTCACAGAAGAATGTGTGACCTCCTACCTTTTGACATAGCTTGAGCTCAGCAGCCAATCACTAGGCCTAAGCATTATCATGTGATGAAGGTAGTGACATCACTGATCCCCCTGGTCAATGACACTGATGATTTTATTGGCAGTTGTGACAGAGGACGGAGTAGTGAAGAAGCTCAGGCAAGGTAAGTGTATGAAGGTTGGGAGGGGCCCTTTGCAAAGACACTGTCACTTTCCCCCTCATGGCAGTGACAGTGCCTCTTTAAGTCCCTGTTAATATCATCGCGTAGTTGAAATGTGCGTTGCAGAGACGCTTACTTCGGCGTGTTCACGGAGTTTGTTTCCCACTTTTGCCATGCGCCCCCATTGATTTCAATAGGCGCCGCATGGGCAACAAACACAGGAAAGTCATGTAGCATTTGCATTTCGCCTTTTTTCCTGTGCATTTGTGCGCATTCACACGAAGGAAAAAGATGCACCAATACCGTTTTTTTTTATTACTCGCCGATACAGAGTACCGACACCGGTGCCTCCACTAGCATTGAGCCGGCTTCCCAGGCAATAAGAAAGCAGGCGGCGGGTAATGACATTATTGCCTGGAAAGCTGGCTCCATATTGTTTGGCTGGCTCGATTGTGATTGGCCAGAAAACCAGTTTCATGGCCAATCAGCACCAAGCCGGCTTCCCGGCCCATCAGGAAGCCGGGGGGCACGTTATTACTCGCCACCTGGCTTCCTGATTGGCCGGGAAGCCGGCTCGATGCTGATTGACTGGAAAGCTGGCTTCCCACCTAATCAGCAAGGAGTCGGCTGTTCGTCCGCCTTAATGCTGATTGGCCAGACAGCCGGCATCCCAGCCAATCAGCATGGGGCTGACTTCCCTGCCAATCAGGAAGCTGGGAGGCGGGTCATCACTTGCAGATTTTTTTTATGGCTTATTTGATGTAAGGCTGTGTATGGTTATTAGCTCAGCACAATATTGTTATTTCACAACCTACTGAGCTGATGGTATCCATAGGCAGGATCCAACTCACCAAGAAGACTCAGAGTAGAATCCAATGTAGTTTATTCAGGCTTGACAATACAGAGGATGTGATTCCTTGCCGTTCTCAGAGGTGGAAAGACATTTCTGTCTCAAGCCTTGTACAGCACGAACAGAACCCTCTTATTGTAGTGAGGGTGAAATGAAAAGAAACCGGGAAGGAGAGACAGGGAGTGTCCAACTAGAAGACTGTACAAATTAGCACTAAGCATGAGGGAGGTTGAATGGAAGATACCAAATGTGTACAGAAATAAAGCTGTAGTAATGCGAATCTACCACTAGTTGCCATGGGCACACCATAACATTATGATAAACAATGAAATACAAAACAGTGTAATAAAATAACAGAACACAATACTGGCTGTGGCAGCACACAGACACAGGATGAGGCCAGCACAGCACATATTTCTTTTATGACAGGTGCACTTTAAAGCAGTCATGTGGGGGTGGTAAAGTGAATTTCGTACTATGCATATTTAGCATTTCATATGTTATTAGAAAATTAGGTAATAGTTTTCCTTTAAGCATTTCCACAGCATCATAACTACCTCAGCACAATCTGTTTTGCACATGTTGTAAACCTGTGTTTATTGGGAGTGTAAATATTGTGCATGTCAATGTTATGTGCAAGTCTGATGGAATCTACAGGACACCCCTCAGAGTTCCACTGTAGATGACAAGCTGCTGGAGGGCCTCTTTATGGTTCTTCAGAGGCAGCCTGGTGGGTGAGCAGAGGTACAGAGAATGGAATGCATTTATGAATAATCTTTGTGTTTCCTTTGAATACCATTTTTTTCCATATAAAACAGAATTCTTTCCCAAGTTACCTCTTAGATTTGGAATCCACAGCTTAAAGGGGTTTTCCAGTTTTATATAGAAAGTGAAAAACCTTTCCGGCTAACTAGCAGAACAATCTGGCAGAGAGACCTCTGTGCATCTATGAGGTTTGCTTGGCCTTCTTCCGCCCCTCAGAGATGCTCCCCAGTTTTGAGAGATGGAAAAGGGGGGACACTCTTTAGTCCCAAAATACTAAGACAATAAATGGGCCTTCTTGTGACTCTACCATTCTCTTTATCATCATTTGATTAACGTATCATTGCACATAAACATAAATGAACCTATTACACTAAGGGGTCTCTTTATAAACAATTTGCACATTTCTGTGAATGTGTATTTTATGTGAAAAGAGGCAAAAACAAATGTTCTTAGTATATTTTCTTTATAGGTCAAATGTAACATTTGGAAAATACCACATTATGGCCACTAGATGGAGCTGAGAAGCATTGGAAATAAGTATTTATTCACTAGGAATGCACCGCTACCGTTTTTTTAGTATTGAGTGTGAGTACCGATATTTTTTTTCCGATACGAATACAGATACTGGAAGTCCCAATAGAAAGTCGGGCTGCGTTAATAACTCGCCACCAGGCTTTCTGATTATCCGGGAAGCTTTCCCCATGCTACTTCGTCACCAGGTGAGGAGGAAGCATGTAGCTGGCTTTCTGGACAATCAGGAAGCCGGGGGGCGGTTAATGACTCGCTGCCCAGCTTCCTGATTGGCCAATTAACCGACCAATCAGGAAGCTGGGCGGCAAGTTGTTACACGCCGCCCGGCTTTCTGATTGGTAGGGAAGCCAGGTCAATGCTCTCTTGCCACCAAGTGATGAGGGAGCATAGAGCCACTTCCCGGCCAATCAGGATACCAGGGGGGCCAGTCATTACCTGCCTCCCGGCTTCCTAATTGGCTGGGAAGCCAGCCCCATGCTCCTTGGTAGGGAAACCAGGTCAATGCTCTCTTGTCACCATGTGATGAGGGAGCATAGAGCCGGCTTTCCGGCCAATCAGGAAGCCGGGGGGCCAGTCATTACCTGCCTCCTAGCTTCCTAATTGGCTGGGAAGCCAGACCCATGCTCCTTGGTAGGGAAGCCAGGTCAATGCTCTCTTGTCACCATGTGATGAGGGAGCATAGAGCCGGCTTCCCGGCCAATCAGGAAGCCAGGGGGGCCAGTCATTACCTGCCTCCTGGCTTCCTAATTGGCTGGGAAGCCAGCCCCATGCTCCTTGGTAACGAGGGAGCATGGAGACAGCTTCCCGGACAATCAGGGAGCCGAGCAGTGTGTAATGAGTTCCGGTATCGGGATAGGCATCAGGAGCATTTGGGTGAGTACGAGTACTCGCCCAAGTACTCGGTATCGGCACCTATACTAGTATTGGTGCATCCCTATTATTCACTGTACTCCTTGTTGGAAATACACCAGCATATACTGTAACTATGTCTTTTGAGCACTAGATGGCATTGTAGTGCAATGTTAGTCTCTATGCGTATGCATGTTTTATCTATGATATATACAGGAGGTTCTATCTCTATATATGTTTCCTGATAATTATGTATTCCTGTATACATACATGTAATGTCCTGCTAAGCAAGTAAAACTTAATTCAGCATTCCTCAAGATCTCAGTGCTTCATCTAAACACATAACCAACACCCCTCAGCTCCATCTAGTGGCCATAATGCTGCATTTTCCCAAAGTTACATTCAACCTTAAAAGAAAATATACTCGGAATGTACGTTTCTGCTTCTATTCATACAGAAGAAACATTCACAGAGATTCACAGGGAAAATGCCTCTGCAAATTGTTTACAAATAGACCCCTGAAAGATTTTTTTCTTTTTAAACTAACTTTATTTGAAGATTGTTTTCTTTTTAAACTAACTTTATTTGACATAGAAAGTCATGCACTGTGCATGATTCTCCAGCTCTACACTGCACCTTACACTATGTCATAAGCAGAAGCATCAAAAGGGGGGAGTGCGACCCACACCAGGTGACACCTCCAGAGGGGGTGACATCAAAATGACTGACAATCAGTTTGGTGTCGCCACCCCTGAAAAGTCAGGCACTCAATCATGGACTGAAAGCCCGACAGCTGCACTAGATAGTAGGGGACCTGGCGACATACCTTATCTTACCTCTTTGCCGTTGCCCATCACCAAGATGGCTGCCGGCAGTGCAGTGCCCATGGCGTGCATAACGACGTCACGTGTAACGTAATAATGTGCACACTGGGTGACACCTGGCAGCCACACCAGGTGACTCCTTGCCTGATGATGACTCTGGTCATAACGGCAAGCAGTAGAGAAGTTGGTGCAATAATCTGCTTACACACCAGCCAGAGCCAACCAGCAGCTGACGCATCTTAGGGTGACAACACTGCATCTGCAGCAGCATGGGCTCTATCAGCTCTATCAGTGTTGTCATCCTAGGATAGGAAGTCCCATATTGGCAAGATCAACAGGTCAAAATACTGCAGATGAAAAATGCCTGCAGAGAGAAAGGTACCTCAACACAATCAGAAAAGGGGAAGTACCGGGATGTTTTGTTCTTTTTGGGGGGGTTACATACTTTTTAAGGTTACCGTTAATAAATACTATTGCCTTCTCAAGCCACAATGGTATACCGAATTTGTGTCTTCATTTATTGATCATTTCTTGTGTTGGTTAAGAAAATTGTGCACATTTTGAAAATTGTATGAAATTTGCTATGTTCTCAGTACCACTGGGAGAGCAATTCTCATATCACTGGATAAGGGCAGCCATTAAATGACTTGCCCCAAGATAACTGCGATTCCCAATCACTCGCATTCATTATTAGAGGGACAATAACCCAGGAAAAGACGGGTGCATTCCCAGCGGGCCAATGTGTCCATTTTGTGCAGAATTATACAAAGGCAATGCTGTATTTTCTTCATTCTTCTGACCATATTGCTCACATTTGTCTCCATACCATAAGTGCATCCTTAGGGCTACGTTTTCATTGACGTTCAGTACATTATTCCTGACCTCGCCTGTGTTATTAGTTGAGTTTCATTTAAAATGAACAGCGCTGCTTATTGCATTGTAATTGCAGACAGAAAAGGCCTGGGGTCCCCAGTCATCCGACAATACCTGCTTTGTCTAAAGAGCTGTAATTATTGTATTACAACTGGACCAACTGGAGGGGAAAGTCGGTGCTTTTTAAATGTCACGCTTTCTGTTTATGAAATTAATTAATTGGTTTCACACATTCTCCTGAAATATTATTAAGAAAAATATAAGTTACTGAACAGGATCAGAGGAGGAAGATGAAAGAGCTGAGCCAGAGATGTGCCACAAGATTATAATTAGTAGACATGTGCACTGCCAAAAAATTTGTTTCGTTTCGTTTTAAATTCGGATTTGTGTTATTTCGTTTTTCAGGATTCGGGTGTGAAAGTCAATTCGGATTCGGATCTCGGATTCGGACGAAATGCGGTAGCGTTCGTACGAACGTTCGTTTCGTTTTCTGTTCTTATTCGTTTCTTATTCGTTTCTTATTCGTTTCGTTCGTTTGCAGCAAAAGTGACATTTGAGGGGGAAAAAATATTTTTCTCCTCTAATGTCACTTTGCTCCAACGAACGAAACGAATAAGAAACGAATAAGAAACGAATAAGAAACGAATAAGAACAGAAAACGAAACGAACGTTACCGAATTTCGGAAATGGAAATTCGGATTCGTTTGCATTCGTTATGTCTGTAATTCGGAATTCGGATACATCCGAATGTCCGAAAATTCGTCCGAATTTCGATTCGGAACGAAACGAATCGCACATGTCTAATAATTAGGATACGTAATGTAAATGTCTGTGTGTGAGGGGCCTGTGATAGACTACAATCCCATGTTTAGTTTACTCCTATGTATTAAGATTGTAGTCCATCACTGGAGTGAGCTTGGAGCGGTGACTACTTTACAACACACACGGGGACCATGGGGAACAAAAGTAGCCACCCTCCAGAAGGAAGGACAGCGTCAGCACCCATTCAGAGATGATTTGAGGATCTACAGCCGAGTGATACACAAATAAGATACATTTTTATTAATAGTTCGGGTACTTGAATGCATTTTTAAGATTTAACTCCTGAGTTTAGTGTCAGTTTAAGGTAAGTATTAGATCATCTGCTAGAAATTTGACCATTCTATTCTCAATTTGATAAATGCCTAGAGTGACACTTTGCAGTGCAATACTTTTGCTGCTTTTTTTAATTGGCACAAAATAGACTGTAATCAGAGTTAGCCATTAAATACAGGAAATATTAACAAAGGTTTATAATGAATGAATATTATGGTAATTTTGTAGTGTTTTCGTTAAGCAAAAAAAAATGGAAAAAGTCAGTAAGCATTATGCACACTTCCCCTTTAAATTTATTTCATTCCGCAAATTTACTTAAACGGAAAAAAAATGTCTATATGTTTTGTGTGGCTCTATATTTCAGGAAATTGCTTTCGGAGATGATTATTTTTCTAACGGTCGGCTCGGAGGAGAGTGCGTTCATATTTATTTATGTTCAGTCAATCAGAAAAATGAAGTAAGATTTAGGCCTCGGTGGGCCTTGATGGATTTCTGCTGGCGGAATCTGATGATATCAGACAAATGAGATGGACAACACAGCAGCAAGGTCTCTCTGCCACTCTGTCATGAGCTGGGGAACAACTTGTGAAGTCTAATCACTCAGATACAGGCACATCACATCTACAATGATAATATTGGCAGCTGGGTCATCTGAAAGGAATACACTTTGTCATCGAAGTCCCACCGCTACAATTTGTCACTTTATGATTGCCGTCGGCAGTTTTAAATATACACACCATACATCAAGTCCTTTACCATTCCTTCTGCTAAAAGCACACAGCTAGTGCTACCCTATCATTTCAAGGTTTTACTCATATAGATAGAGAGAGGGAGTGAGAGATAGGTGGATGCAGAAATGAGTATTTCACAAGTAATTCTAAAATTTGGTTAGGTGACTGGCACCCTAGCAATTCCTGAGCACCACTTTCAGCAAAAAAAAGTATATATAAACTAGGGCTGCACCGATAACCGGTTTTCCGGTATAGATTATGAGTATTTTTTTTCCCGGTACTCGTCGATACCGAGTACCGGTGCCGTGTGCCCTGATTATCAAGAAGTCCGGCGGCGGATCATGACCCATAGCACGGCTTCCTGATTGCCCGTGTAGCCCGTGTTCTAGCGAAAGAACACCGGCTTCACTTGCCGGGGCTGCCTGGGTTACTGATTAATCAGGAAACCGGGCAGTGAGTCATGGGGTGCCGTCTGGCTTCCTGATTGGTCAGGAAGCCAGGCTGCCTACCAACAAGTGAAGCCAGCTTTCAGCCAATCAGGAAGCCAGGTGGCACATCATGACCTGCCTCCCAGCTTCCCGATTTGCTAGGAAGCCGGCTGCACTTGTTGGCGGGCAGAGTGGCTTCCTGACCAATCAGGAAGCCAGGAAGAGAGTCATGGCATGCTGCCCAGCTTCCTGATTGGTCAGGAAGCCAGCCTGCCTACCAACAAGTGAAGCCGGCTTCCTAGCCAATCAGGAAGGCGGGTGGCACGTCATGACCAGCTTACCAGCTTCCTGATTGGCTAGGAAGATGGCTTCACTTGTTGGTAGGCAGCCTGGCTTTCTGACCAATCAGGAAGCCAGACTGCACCACATGACTCACCGCCCTGACCAATCAGGAAGCTGGGACACGAGTCATGATGTGCTGCCCAGCTTCCTAATTGGTTAGGAAGCCAGGCTGCCTACCAACAAGTGAAGCCAGCTTCCCAGCCAATCAGGAATCCAAGAGGCGGGTCATCATTGGTTGCTAGGACACTAGCTGCTGGGCCACGCCATGTCAATGGTTGCCAGCATGCTAGCAGCTAGGCTTTACAGCATCATCCATTGCTAGGACTGCACAGTGTCTTTGGTTGCTAGGATGCAGACAGGCACACCATAACAACCAAAGACCCTGTGGGCCCGCCAGCATCTTAGCAAAGGCACTGGTGGCCCCCAGCATCATAGGTTGTTATTGGACACCTGACGGCTGAATCAGCCAAAATTAGAGCCATGGTTAGTTCTGTCGATAAACTTCGTTAACAAATTCAAAAGAGCTGGGTGGAAAATTGTCAGCCAAACAGTGACTGCATCCAGTCAGGTGGGGAGATTCCTATATCCATGCTATTTAGCATGGCTGGGGGAATCAAGTGAATTCTCTGGTTCAGGTCACGGGACTAAACGAGAGAGATCTAGCCATGTATGGCTTGTTTTTACAGTTGCCATGGGAACAAGTGTCCCTGCTAGAAGATTTCTGCTCTATTCCTCCTGTTCTGGTGGAAGTTTTGGTTTTACCCTCATTTAAATTCCCGGTGACATTTGTGATCAGGACAATTAGAGATAACAATTGTCCCCAACGGGGGCACAACACAAACAGAAATAAGAACCTGCCAGTGGTTCTAACCCCTCACTCCTCCTCACTAATCTAAATCTATAAATAAAATATTGCCTTTAGCGACATTATGCTGTGAAGAGTGTATGTCATTGCATGTAATATTCTCCTATCAATAAGGTGTGAATTATTTATTATATTACCTCTATGTGATCTGTACAGCATTATCGGCATGATGCCATTTGTAGATTATATGTCCCAGCTGCCATAGCCTACACCCTGCCGGGCTTCATAAAGCTGCCACAAGCCATTTCATGTAAGTTAATACAAACTG
>NW_017306393.1:2086294-2101750 GCF_000935625.1 Nanorana parkeri
TATTATTTATTTAGTTACTTATTATTATTATTTATTTATTAGATACATGTTTAAAAGTAACCAGCTTCATGTAAATAAATTGATCAATTTGTGTTAGCGTGATAATCGACCACTAGTGCCAAAAGTATCTTATTTTGATGATTTTATGGGGACCTCTGATTGCCTCACAAATGACACCCCTACATCGGTTCTGCCAGGTAAAATATATGTAAGCTCTAACATTGAACTGTATTAAATATACCATTGAAAGTGTTTTGTTGTATCTGTTGGATAAGTCCAAAAAATACCTGTTGATGCTGCCAGAAAGTGATAACTGACTGTGCTCTCCCTGTGCTTTATTCTTATCAGTTGTATTGTTCCTAGCTATCTATAAGGACTACAGGACCCCTCCCCTCAATGTTAAATGGTATCTATGGTAAAAAAAAAACTTTAAAGGAAATCTGTATTTCTATACCGAATTTCTTTAAGTTCTATCGCACTCCTAATATTCATTTAGAAGTTTGTAAATTTACACTTTGATGATGCCCATAGGATGTACTTTCTCAATGCAGTCACACAATTTCACTCAGCCCTGTGAATGTACACTTTCTTGTGCCACCATTCTCACAGAGCCTGCTTTTAGAACTACAACCCAACATCTGAACAATGTAACATTATCATTGCTTGCTGGAAGCAACGCATGAGGGAATATGTATTGTTGAGAAATCGAAATTGTATCACATCAAGCAGCAGGGAAAGAGATGCAAAGTACAAGGAATCCGGGAAGTTGGTGAAAGTGATGGGCAGCACTCACTATATAAAAGGGATTTTTTCAAGTAAGCTTTGATTGCATTATCAAAAACATGTATATGTATTCCTATTACAATGCTGATGTTATGACAAGATAGTATATGCGGGGACTTAACAACTCCTTTAAGAATAAAAGTAGGGTATTCTGCAGTCCTGTGTCCCAGGTTGTCAGCGCTGCCTCTCATAGTTACAGTACAATGTTACATCCTAGGACAAGAAGTATATTATTGGCAGGATAACCAGGTGAAAATAACGAGGAAAAGCCTAAAAAAAAAAGAACACTAATGCTGCCACCACGTCTAAGCTGAAATATATTAAAGGAGAACTATGAGGTGAGTGCTTTTCACTCACCTCATAGTTCTAGCCGACCTGTGACAATGAGACTGTCACAGGTCGGCTCAGTAGATCGGGAGGTGAGCGAACACATACCGGGTTCGCTCCCCTCTCGATCCTGTCACGGCTCTCTGCCGTGACAGGGGAGGGGCTGGATTCCCCTCTCCCCGCTCCGATCTCCCAGCGCTGACTGGCAGAACGGATGGGGGAGGGGGCGGGTACAGCTGGCTCTGCCTCTAGATAGGCAGAGCCAGCTGTCACTCACGCAGCTGGGCAGATCCCGTCATCTAAGTCGGGATCCGCTCCGGCTGCGGCGTCTCAGTATACTGCGAGCTGTAGCTCGCGGTATACTGAGCTTAGGGTAACGGGAGGACGCTAGTTTGTGTCCTCCCGTTACCCTAAGGAGAACTATGGGGAAAAACACTGACCCCATAGTTCTCCTTTAAATGTTTCTTCTTGAAAATGGTTGAAGATGAAAATGACTTTTATTCCTTATTTTACCTGTTAAGGTTGTTCCTGGTACAATAATTTCCTTCTTTTCAATTACCATATCATCGATCCTAATCATATCATTTAATAATCAAGGCACATAGATGTGTTCCAGGGTTTTCCTTATTCACTTCTCACGCTCACTTGTGGCAGAATAATCAGCTGATAAAAACATGGAATTTCCTCGGCTCGTTCCACTTCCCAGGAGGATGTTTTGTATCCAGGAAACAAGGCTGACGGAAAGCAGCACAGATTCTATAGAGGTAACAGTGCAGGTGACGGTTATATCTCATGTCCTTCCTCTATCACATACAGCTCATGTGAACGGAAAGGAGTGACGTCTCTTTAACAAATGGGTTTCCCCATGCGTAATATGTATGTGTACATATATATGTTAAAATATTTGTATTTGTATACAATGCTTCCTCTAGCTTTCAAAGTCTGAGCACAGATGTAGAAGGAATTGCAGGAGGCTGTTGCTGAGTCTAATTCAGGGACTTGCTCAGGTTTTGTCTAAAAGTGAGGCATTGGGAGAGTAAAATGTATTCTTCCCTATAGCTTGAGCCAGCGTGCGACACTGTAGCTGTAAAACACCAACTCTATAGCTCAATAACTGAATAATCACAAACCACTGATCGCTCAGCTCACGGCTTCTCCCTGCAGAGAGTAGTGACTATCAGTCTCCCCTCCCTGCACAGATTCACCCCGTCCCTCTCTCTGTTTCTCTAGTGCTCACTGGAGGGACAGACAGGGGAAGTGGTGGGCACAGCTGGCTCTATAGAGGCAGAGACAGCTGTCATTCATGCAGCGGGGTGGATCCCAACAAAATTGTTGGGATTTTTCCTGGCTGCAGCGCTGTAGCCCACTATATGCTGAGTTTGGGTCAAAAGAGTACATTAGTAAACATACTCCTGTGACCAAAAAGAGAACTAAAGCCCCTAAAAAAGGTTTGGCTATAGTTCTCTTTTAAAGATACATTTGATTATTTTTTGATGAATCCATAACTGCTGTAGTTGCAGGGTCCTTTCCCTTGCAGGGTCCTATGGAGCTAACACGACATTTCCCCTGCAAGAGAGTATCTCTAACAAACTAACAGCAACGTCTGGAAAATCAACCTTGGCAAGACCACAGCCTTCAATGATGCCTAGACATGAAATTAAAAATATCATATCTTTAGGAAGCCCCTGACCCTACTAGCTATCGGCTTTTAGAGGTTCTGTAGATTGGCCAGTTTACATCTGCCAGCTATATATCAAAAATGTTTGTACCCAAATTTCCAAAATACAACCGAATTCTTAGAAATGCAAACCTACTTGAGTACCATGGAGTGCCTACAGTAAAGTAGTATAATACCTCTATGACACAAAGTGCTGAGATTAGAGGGGGGGCCTGAGGGGCAGCTGTCCCAGGTGCAGTGTTGTAATATATGTGGTGGGGGGGGGGCTGCAGAGGGGAGGGGTTGTACCATATGCCAAGCTGAGCAATGATGCTGAAACAAGTGCAGTGGCAAGCTAGCAGTGGGATCTGGCAACCACATCAGGGGGTGCAGTTTGGCATCTTTGTCCGAGGCACTGGATGACCTTGTACTGGCACTGAGACACCCAATTGCCATCAAGATTGTCTCCTGATCTACCTCAAAGTGGCTGGACTGGGCAACTATCATTTAATGTCTATGGCCAGTTACATTTTCTTATCTGGCTGTAAACACTCTGGTCAATCATCGCTATCTCATCCCTATTTGGAAAAACTAGGGATGAGATAGTCGATGTCCCTAGTCCCTAGTTGCCTGTCCATAATAAAATCACACACTCTAATATTTTGTTGCACCACCTTTGACTTTGCTTACGGCACGCATTTGTCTTGGCAACATTTCCATAAGCAATGTCACAACATCTATCTCCGTCCAGAGTTGCATTAATTTTTCACCAAGATCTTGTAGTGATGATGGGAGAGTCAGACCACAGCGTAAAGCCTTCTCCAGCACATCCCAAAGATTCTCAATGGGGTTAGGGTCTGGTGGCCAATCCATTGATGGAAAAACCTGGTCGTTCAGTATACTCAGGTAGGCAGCTGACATCATTTTTTGGGCACATAACATTGCTGAACCTAGACCTATTATCCAATGGAAGGCTCTGACCTATTTGCTTAGCTAAATCCAGGTGGTGACTTTTTTTTGGACAGGCAATGTTTATATTTTTGTTAAATAACAACTGACATGATGGTCTTTAATTAAAAGCGATATGGTACCTTAGACACTAATACATGACTGTGGAGAAGCATTTGTAAAATACTCATATTATAGTAACAGGTCTACCTTGCCCGAACACCTAAAGGAACCCTACAATGTTATAGTTGTAAGAGCAAGGCTATGGCTTTACTGATTTACAGAACATGATTGCGTGATTATTTTTTTGGGACAGGCAGTGTATTTATGGAGCCTGCGAACTTCAAATTGTGGTTGGTCATCCCAAATAATCTAGCCACAGTTTCCTGTACAATGATTGTTGCGTAATCACACAAGTTGGCATTGGATAAACTTCCAGGTTGCTACCTCTGAAAAGTGGATGGGCGGCACTACGGGGGCCCAGCCAGGGGCATCAGTAAGGCCTACATATGTACAATTGTCCTGCTTTGACTGGGCGAGTGCTCTATTATGTCTGTAGGCTCCTTCAGAAAGCAGAATGTATTTTGAGAACTCGCATTGCTCGAAGTACCACGCTCTAGCCGTATTCTTGTCTACCTAATAAAGGCAGAAATCAAATCACATCTCATAAAACTGCAGAAAACTTCACTGCTGAAAATGAATATTGGATGACTTTTCCAGATCTGCCAACATGAGCAATTCCACAGAGTGGGTATGTATATTGCAATAACCTGGATCGAAATAAATAATATATTATTTAGGGGGAGGAAAGATCACGGATATCATTCAGCTCAGCTAGTTACCGAAGGAAAGAAGCAATAAGTATGCTGTATTGTTGACTTGCCAGGAAATGCTACCCCGTATGTCATATGACAATCATACTATGGAAGCCATTAAAAATAACTAAAAGGAATAAATATGAAATTTGAAGCCATGGTTCAGAATGTCACAAAATTTGCAGTTCATTAACCATTTGAAGACCACAGGATTTTTTCACTGTAGGGCTGGAATAGATTTTACCTTTAGGAGACGTGGTGGTTTTGAACCAAATACTGTAATATTCCTCCTTTGTAGACCTAACATCTTTTAGTGGGCAATGGCTATGTAAAGTTGAACTCCAGACAGATGTAAAAGACACAGATGAATGCTGCTCTGTATTACATATTATTGCATATACAATATATATTATAGGAATGCAGCTAGCTGTGGCTACCAAATTTACCAGCCTGACAATAGTTACCAATGTACTTAGACCTTAGTTGGACATTTGCTGGCAGTCACATTAGAAATACAGTAAATGTTCCTGGCGTATGTGCAGTGAACGTTGCCGAATGTGCACCTGACAAGATGTATCACTTAACAAATGTTATATAATAAATATGCCCCCATGATAAAATAGAGTTTAGTTTGTACAGTACAGCCATAAATTGGTGCAACACCACTGTTTCCGCAGGTCTGCAGTTGTATAAATTCTGAATGACATTGTGTTCGCTTGTGTTAGCATTTCACTTTCACACCCTAAGCACACATGTCATCCAGGGTGCCCAGGATGTTCGTCATGGCCTGGGGTGCCACCATTTTTTTAATAATATGTCTTGATTTTTTAAAAATCATTCTTCTTCATGGGAGGTTGGATCATGTCTGTAGGGATTATATTTACCCTTCAATGCACCTATGTTCCATCAGATCACCTGTCACAGTGATCTATCGCTGTACTGCTAGTAGAATGCTCCATTATCTGGATTTCTATTGCAACAACAATGAAAAAATATTGTGTTATATTGTCTTTGTTTGGAGATTTCCCACTGGGCTCAATCGCACGTGCTCTATGTAGCACACATTTGCTGCTCATTCACTGCCCTCCAGGCAGTTTACAACTTACCTGAATGTGCAGGGCAAATGGCTGGTGTATGCAGGCAAATCTAGTCCGATTTATGTCTGGTTGCCTGTAACAATGGGACTAGCTACCCATACTAGAGGGACCAGGGGAGACCAACTCTGGAGGGATTGCTGTCACTTGTATGTGATATGTAGTGATGAGGCTGGGCTTGGCGTGAACCCAGTTCTCCTGAGTTTGCCCAAGCCCATTCAAAAATCTGACTGCCACTTCCTTCTGACCCAATCAGTTGTGGGGAGGCACGTTCCTTGCCCCGCAGCTGTACGTTACAGAGGGGTGGGGAATGCCTCCACTGCAACTGCTGCAAATGATCGGGTTGAGAGGAAGGAGCGGTGGTCTCAGTTTAAAGCGGGCTTGGGCAAACTCAGGCGAACTCTCTCAGCTCGGCTTCCCTGAACTTCCTGTTTAGTACAAGATCACAAAAGACAGAACAGACTGAAGCAGCCATCCATCTACTAACTTGAATAGGGGAAAAGAGAGGAGGGGAGAGCTGAGAAGTGTCCTGCCTTGCTGTTCCTGCGTGTTTGTGGAGACACACACAGCTTACTAGCACACACAAGGGTGACTCCATAGGACCCTGCAAGGGAAAGGAGCCACCCTAAAACAGGATATCATGGGACCAGCTGATTCTGCAGGAAAATAAAACTTTTAAACATAAAGGAGCAGCGTCCATTGTAAGTGATTTAATCAGCATTTGAAATTGCTTAAATTTTTTTTGACTTTAATATCACTTTAAAGTTATACATTTATAAAGTTATATTGATTTAAACTTGTAAAGTTGATGTCACACATTATAATCTTATTGTGCAATCACCTCCAGGTCTACCAAAAATGATGATGCGTAAGCGCCAACCTGACCGGATACAAATGTAAAGGGCTAATTAGGTGGGTCCTCACATTACGAAGGAGATCAGACATAGTTCAATCAGACTCAATGTAGAGCAGAGGTACTGGCGCACCGGCTGTGATATAACTTCATTCTTTATTGACACAAGTCAATCATATCACAAAGGAAACAATGTTTCGGGGCCGCAAAGGGTCCCTTCAGTGGCGTAACAATCGCCATAGCGACCCAGGCGGCCGCTATGGGGCTCGGGGCACAGGGGGGCCTGGGTCCCTTTATCAGGTACACACTGAACTGCCTGTTGAAGGGACCCTTTGTGGCCCCAAAACATTGTTTGCTTTGTGATATGATTGAATTACGTCAATAAGGGGCCAAGTTATATCACAGCCAGTGCGCCGGGGCCTCTTTTCTACATTGCTTGTGATTGCGGTGCCATCCGCTAGTCACTGCAGCACCCGCCACGAACAATGGGATCTACCAGTCAG
This sequence comes from Nanorana parkeri, assembly GCF_000935625.1. Lineage (NCBI taxonomy): Eukaryota > Metazoa > Chordata > Amphibia > Anura > Dicroglossidae > Nanorana > Nanorana parkeri. The sequence continues at coordinate 2,093,275 of NW_017306393.1, forward strand.
GAGTGTGATGAGACACATGCAATAGTACAATCAGACTGACACATGTATGGCCAGCTGTAATCTCAGGATAAGTGCCATATCGTAAAGTCCGGGCAATCTGCAGGCCATCAGCTGATCCTGCAGTGAGCACAGCTTTGCATAAATTATATGTCCAACTGTAAATCTCTTCCTTGCTCATATGATTTTGTCTGCTTACATTCCGTTCACCTCTTATCTTTGTTTTTTCAGCAGGTAATTAATCACGCTGAGTGGGATGTTTTTCCTTTTTTACACGCTTTTCGTACAACGCAGTCAAAGTGGTGTTTAGGATCATAACATTCTGTGTCTGCTGTAATGGAAAGTAGAGGGGCTGTTTATCAGTTTCTTTTTGCTCTCAGATCGGGATGGGGTTTATATGTTGTTGACATTAATTCTATAGCGATGTTTTTGTGCTCTAAACTCTTCTGGTCGGTGGAGATGGGTACAGCATGAGACGTTCCAGCCTTCGGATGAGCTGGCCAAAGCTCGGGCCTAGAGAAGCAGCACAGACTGCGTCCTTGGTATGTTGTTGTTGTTGCCCGGAACAATGATCTTTGTGTTTGTGCATCATGAGAAGCCGAGCAGATGATCCTGACGTGACTTCTGTACAATGCAGTCATCTCCGGAGCCAACAACGGTATAATAGGGGCGAGCGCTGTTTAGTACGGTAATCTCACACCATTCATAAACACATTGTTCTTTACAGAGAAACGCCAGTAAGAGCTGTGTACATCTAAACTGACCATGTAACATAAGCCCATTGTCATGTAGAAAAACAATAACCCATTATGTTGGGCAGGGGTAGGTAAACTCCGGTCCTCCTGCTGTGGTGCAACTACAACTCCCACTAGATACTCTGACAGCCACGGGAATGACTCCCAGAAACAGATGCATCATGGGATTTGCAGGGCCATCCCTATAATGAAGCAGCCTGGAGTTGTTGCCTCAGGCAGCATCTCTTTGGGTCATGTGGGGCGGGGTGGCAGGCAGAGCAGACCACAAACCCCCATTCCCATAAAGGTTAGCTTGGACAACCGCCACCCCTCCCTCCCAACCCTCTCTCCCTTCCCACCTTCCCTTCCGCCACCGACCCCCCTGCCCCTGGCCTCAGGCGGCGAAAAAGTTAGTGACTGCCCTGATTTTGGTTCCTCGTGCCTAACATCTAAAGGAGTTTAAATAAATAGCACTTATATGCAATCAATTCACCTCCTTCTTACATCATAGCTGAATGGATCCTAATCAGGGAATTGTAAATGTTGATGCTGTTGCTTCTTGATAGATAGGTCCGTTCATTTCAACTTCCTGAAACAGGAAGAGTGACACATTATGGCACAAAGATACCCCCTTGCCACTGCCTCCGTTACATGGACCATGGCAAAATAATAAACAAAAAGTGATTGTTTTAAGGAGTTGTAAAGTTCTAGCATATCCCCTCCTGATATAACATCAGCCGTGTAATAGGAATACATACTAGAGATGTTTCTGATATTACAATCAAAGCTTACTTGAAACAATTCCTTTTATGTAGTGAGTGCTGCCTTCTATCTGCCCATCACTTTCATCAACTTCCTGGATTCCCAGCATGCTTTGCATCTCTTTCCCTGCTGCTTAATGTGATGCAATCTTCATTTCTGAAGACTACATATCCCATCACGCATTGCTTCCAGCAAGCAATCATAATGTTAGATTGTGGAAATTTCTTGTGTTCACTGTAAGAAAGGGGGAAAGACTTGAATTGTAGTTTGGACAGCAGGCATTGTATTTACAAAAAAATTGCCGCGAGGTGCTACAGTGTTCGGGTTTGGCTTGAAGAAAAGGTGGCAACCCTAATTGTAAGAGTTGTGACATATTCACAAGGCTGAGTGAAATTGTGTTAGTGCATTGAAGTACATCCTTTGGGCATCTGCAATAAGTAAGTTTACAAACTTCTAGATGGATATGGTTATTAGGAGTGGGGATAGGATTTATGGAAATTCTATATAGAAATTTAGATTTCTATGGAGTGTTTGACCATAAATACCCTTTAAAGCCACAGTGGAGTAGTTATTAGCACTCCTATATACCCTGTTTCCCCAAAAATAAGACCTACCCCGAAAGTAAGACCTAGCACTATTTTTCAAGATTCCTGTAATATAAGACCTACCCCGAAAATAAGACCTAGTTTGGTGGTAGCATGTGAGGGGGAACTTGCAGGAGAGATGGTATCAGCCTGCAGGGACATACTGTATTAAGGGGATGACAGGGGACTCCCTCTAGACAGCGCAGTGACAGGGAGCACTCCAGTACCATACTTCACCAACTGCTGTCCCCCTGAAGGCACTTTACCGCTCTGTCCACTGTCTGATGTCCCCACTGCTGCACCGCTGGTACCACTGACCCTGGTGACAAAGGAAGCCAGCGCTGTTGAAACCAAGGCTGCGGCGGCGGCGGAGGGAGCAGAGCCACATTAGCCGATATTCCTCTATAGCCCCAGTTACTGTGACAGGCGGAGTGATACCAGATAACTTTGGATTGTTGTACATTTTGTTGCACATGAAACAAAAAATAAGACATCCCCTGAAAATAAGACCTAGTGTAGTTTTTTGGGGCAAAAAAAATATAAGACAGTGTCTTATTTTCGGGGAAACACGGTAAATGTTGTTTTTTTTTACACTTAACTTTGTTGCGATCATATAGCCCCCTATGTAATAGCAAAGAGGATGTGACAGGTCCTCTTTATGACATCAGAGGTCTATTAGACCCCCAATGTCACCTAGGGCCCCCAAATAAGCTGAAGCAGCGATCTGCTTCCCCAGCTTCTTCTCCGGCTACAGCAGCTGGATAAATGACAGTTGAATGCGGAAGTGATGTCATACACCTCACTTCCGGGTCCAGTGTTTGGAAGGGAGACCAGCAGCTGGGAGTGTGCTGATCTCCGTTTGATCAAAGAGGACAGACCTGCTGTGCCGGTCCCGACACAGGAGGTCAGCAGGGCATAGCGTAGCCGGAGCGGAGGGAGCACACTACAAGCGATCGAGTGGCTATATAGCTGCCCGATCATTTGTATGTGAACAGCCATCACCGGCTGTTTAAAATGGTACCAAGATCTTGGTATAACTGCTTCAGGATGCCACCTTTTATTTACATTGAGCGGTCCTGAAGAAGTTAAAGGAGAAGTACAGAGAGAAAAACAGTTAGAGTCACCATGGGACACAAGAGCTGATCATGTAACCACTGATTGCTCAGCTCACAGTCTCCTCCCTGCAGAGAACGATCACTGTCAATCACTACCCCCCACATGTATCCCCCCTCCCCTGTCTGCTCTTCCAGCTCTCATTGAAGGGACGGACAAAGGTGGGGGCCGGCGCAGCTGACTCTGGCTCTAGTGAGGCAGAGCCATCTGTCAATCAGGCAGCGGATGGATCCTGACAATATTGTCGGGATCCTTTCCGGTTGCCGCACAGCTCTGCACTGTCAGCAGATAGGGGCAGTAGCCCCCTATCTGCTGACTTTGGGTCACACAAGCACATTCGTAAATGTATTCCTGTGACCCAAAAGACAAGTAAAGCCAATAAAAAAAAGATTTGGATTTACTTCTCTTTTTAGAAGGGGGCCAGGCCAGGCTAGTGCATTTTAAGGGAACTTTTTGATTTTCTTTACATGGCACACATTTACTTTTAATGAAGAATTGCTTTACTGGGGACGCAAGCATCTGACACACCTGAAAGTGTATCAGATAAGAACACCGGGACAGGTAAGTATAAAGTCTCTTCTTTTACAGGAGCTTTTTGATTTTCTTTACAGGAAGAGCTTTATTGCACACATTTATTTTAGTAAGAAATTTGCTTTACTGTGGATGCAAGCAACCGACACAGTGACACACCTTGAATAGTGTCAGATAAGAACATTTATCAAACAGCTTTGCTCGGCAACACAGTGAACATTCTATGAAGGGGTGCTGAGACAGGTACATACAAAGCCTTTCCTTTTATAGGAGCTTGCTGAATTAAATTTTTATTTTAGCAACAGATTTGCTTCATGTTTTTTGACTTTAGATCCTCGTGATTGATGTGGGTTTTTTTTTGTCATTAGAATGTAACAAGATATCTCTTGCATACAAATCTTTGGTACACATTGTCCCCGGCTTTTCTTTTTCTAGGAATTGTAGCAAGGCAGTGGCGTAACAACCGGGGGGGCAGCCGGGTCACGGGCCCCGGGCGCCAGCTGGGGGGGGCGCTGGCCGCCGGGCTGTGACTGTAAGAAACTTACCTGGCCGTATCCTCAGAGCGGCGTTCGGCTCCGCCCACTCCCTCGGCGTGACTCCCGAAGCCGCAGCTGTCCCCATGAAGCCGGGAGATTCGAAATGCTCAGTGTCTTAGTATACCTAAAGCACTGAGAATTTCCCGGCCGGCTACCACTGTCACAGTTGCTCCATCCTATCCCTCGGCTCCTACCTTCCACGACGAGGCAGTCTGCCTGTGTGATCTGCAGCCTGTCAGTTTCCCTGCTTGCTGACAAGAGCTCTGCAGTCCGTCCTGTGAGACCTTCAGCTTGTCGGCTCCCCTGTCTGGAGATAGGCAATCTCCTCCCTCTGCATGTTAAACTGGGTGAAGGGGAAGCTGGACCCTGCTGCAGGATTTCTAAGCCCAGATCACGGCACTCAGGATGCGCTTCCTTAAAGGCACAGTACACCAGAACAACCACTCTCAACAACTACCAGCCGTGATCAAGAGGAGCAAGCTGTACATTCAGAGCAACTAATAGCAAGTATCTCTTTATATTTCTATAATTTGGACATATGCTATTTGATGTCTGTATAAAGAAATACTCTTGCACAGGCGTTCAGTTATAGTCTCATTGAACTAAAGTTGGAGTCCCCCTGACACTTGCTCATTATTTCTGCTATACTTTAATCGTACGCTATTGATGTCTGTATGAAGAGAGGCAATTGCCTAAGATTTGCAATCCATTCACAAAACCGTGAGTTTCTCGTCCAAATCCATTTATTACATTGTAAGCGTTACAGTGACAAGCGAGACCCTGCGAATGAAAGGCTGCAGCGGCGTGGAATTCCGGGTGATAAGTTGCTTTAATTTAAAAAAAAGGTGATTAAAAAATACCATGGCCCACTTGTATGATAACCAGTTGATTGTAATATTTTGGGGGGTGTAGCGGGACAATGAGGGTATGCTAGGACTTGTAGTTCAATTATGATATGTCCCAGCATGCTCTCATTTTACCTGTACACCTGCACATATCACAGGGGGGGGGCGCAAAATTTTGTTCTGCCCCGGGCGCCCGTTACTCTGGTTATGCCACTGTAGCAAGGTCCCAGTCTCTTGATCCGTCTGTATTCATGGCAGCTCCTTTCCTAGTCATCAATGATGCTACATTCCTCTAATTGTCATGGAGCGGAGAAGCCTCATTATAGGCACCTCTAATTATGTGTTATAGAGGTTAGCTTGAGGGCCACACTAGAAGGAATACAAACACCAATAACGTTTAGCAGCAGGGAGACCATCTGTGAACGTTACACTTTCCAGATGTGGAATCGAAAACGGAAAAAAAGGGAAAAAACAGACATTCCAAAGCCACCGAAATGCGAATGAGAAGGCAGCTTTAAAGCAGTGACCCATCCATCTCATGCATCCAGAATCCATACATTTGTCTTAACGGCCGCTCAATTTTATGGATTATGGGGCACGGCTCAAAAGACAAGATGCCGGCCAATTTACTGGCGATAGCTGCAGTATGTTCAAGGGAAAGAAAATATTTTCAAGGTAAATGGAACTTTAGGCCTAATTATAGCGAGTCAAGGCCTCGGCTTGTGAAATTACCACCTTATGGCTAAGATACACGATCAGTCATTGTGACAGTCACCATTCTGTGGTTTAATTAAGGATTGTTGGGTAAAACTGCAGCGTGGTGCAAAATAAGGTCACATTAAGGTTTACGATGTAACACACATTACGCTCGTTGGTGTGTTAATTCTGGATGGCACCCCAGCGCACCTTCTTAATGCATTTGCATTGCAGCGCAGTGCAACATGCATTGGTGGATTGCCATGCGCTGAGCTGCGGAAAATACTGAATGCATCTTTTTTTGGTTCGCTTTGGTGTTTTAGGCAGTCAATTCAAATACATATAGAACAAAAGGGGGGCACCACTGCTGGTGGTAGAGTCCAAAAAAACATATTGGACTCCACCACCAGCAGTGGCTACCCCTTCTGCTCTGAAACTGGTTCCACTTGAGATCCCTTATTCAGATCAGGGGCCCGCTGTTATCTGTGGGAGCAGCCTCTCTAAGAAAGAAGAGAATCATTGACAAATCTAGTGTCTCTCCCACAAACTTTAAATTCAAATAAATAGGCTGCCTTAACGTATGTTAACACTGTATGCTGATGCAGCGTGCCAGTGTGATCCAAGCCAAAAGGAAATACACAATTCATGCAATTTGTATTGTTATTTTAATTGTAGCATCTTTTTTGTAAAGCAAAAAAAAATTAGGTAAAAGTAATTGGTAGGATTTCTATGACAGAAAAGACTGTGTAAGTCTTATCAGCCATAAAAGCTTCTACCTGCCATTCAAAAATGTATTTTTCTCCTGTCCAGTGAGCTGCGCATGTGCAGTGCTCAGGCTTGGCATGCTGAACTAACTCCCGTGCACATGGACTCATGGGGTGTGGCCAATCAAGCGGCCAAAGACTTTAAACCTGGAAAAGGAAGGCGCTAAGGATGGAAACAGTGCTGGAGGGGATTCGTTTGACAGGTAAGTCTGTCATAATGTGTTAATGTGCCTTGTATACTAGTACATTGCATCTGAAATCTCCAAGGGGGCTGTTTTCACCCTTATTTTACTTCCACTTCAGCATTTTATCTTATTTATTCATTACAGGTATTTACAGGTGAAACTCGAATAATTAGAATATCGTGCAAAAGTAATTGCAGTAAGTGCTGCAAAAGGGGCCCAAACCAAGTACTGAGTACATATGCATGCTTGTACTTTTCAGAGGTCCGATATTGTTCTATGTACAATCCTTGTTTTATTGATTGCATGTAATAATCTACTTTTTTGAGGTTGTGGATTTGGGGTTCTTGGGGTTTTCATGAGCTGTAAGCCATAATCATCACAATTATGACAAATCACGGCTTGAATTATCTTGCTTTGCATGTAATGAGTCTATCTCATATATTAGTTTCACCTTTTAAGTTGCATTAGTGAAATAAATGAACTTTGCACGATATTCTAATTATTCAAGTTTCACCTGTATATAGGATATGACAACAGCGGGTTTTAGGCCTCCGGAGCCCGGGGGAGAAGAGACCAAGTGAATATATCTGAAATGAGCATTTAACCCTTGCAGTGCGGGAGTAGCCCCACTCCAAGCGTCAACCTTTTACATTTAGGAAATATTTAGCCAATTGACCATACTGTCAACAGCTACCGAAATCTGTTTCTTGCTCTAGTAAAAGATTTTGTAATCAGATGAGGACAGCCATATCTGCTCATTTAGTCTACATGCAGAGTTTTTTTCCATCTAGGGGTACAGAACAATGAATGTGCCCCTTTTTAACTGTAAGGTTATGTACAACTTTGGCTGTAGAGAGTCATTGGTAGTTGAAGAAGCATCGCTAAGGGGTCTATTCACTAAGCTGCCGTAGGCAGCCGAGTGAATGACCGATCTGAAGTGAAGTGAGCCGAACACTGAAATCAGCCGTACATCGGCTTGCTTCGCATGGCTTCGGGTCAGCTCAGCATGTTCGGCCGACCCGAAGTGCAAAAGGAGTTTGACTCAGCGGATCCAACATCCGGATCGGCTTAGCCGAACCTCCGGCAGGCTACTCACTGCTGTTCGGTCTATTCTTATAGATGCCGAACAGCAGTGAGTGAATAGCCGAATGCCGCTGAGCGGCATTCGGCTCGGCTGTTCTGCTCGATCCCTCAGAGGGACCAAGCAGAACAGAAAAATAGTTTAAAAAGTAAATAGAAAACGATTGTGCGGAGCTAGCAATGACAGCTAGCTCCGCCCAACAGTTTTCTATTGGCCGGCGGTTCTGCTGCCGTCAAAAGAAAAAGAAAAAAACAGCTGATGGAGAACTGCAGCAGAGGGCGGGTACAATGCTAGTTTACTATTGGCTATAGCAATGCATTCCAATGGGCAAAATGTTTTATTTTCTATTCTGACACGGCTCCGTGTCAGAATAAAAAAAAAAGAAACAACAGTGTTCCTCTCCTTGGCGGCCAGGAGCGGGAGACTCCCGGGGCGCCAGGGAGAGTTTGCTGTTTGAAGATCAGTGTCCCTGGTTAGCTGGTAACCAGGGACACTGATCTCTGTGCAAGTGGCCGGAGCCAGCCGTAAGATCACGGTTGGCTCCGCCTAGTTGTCCGAAGCAGGCTGTCGGCCGGCCCATGGCCGGGCGCTCGGCCAGCTTCGGCTTTCAGCACGCCTCAGCCGAGCCAATGCATATGCGTTCGGCTC
>NW_017306393.1:2102306-2105714 GCF_000935625.1 Nanorana parkeri
GGCTCAGCCGAGCCGAGGCATATGCGTTCGGCTCGACTGAGCCGCTCGGCCACGTTCGGGAGATGTACGGGCTATTGTGAATAGCCCGTAAAGCACCCCTTCGGTTCTACTGAACCGAAGGGGTCCTGGGGCCGAAGGATCGGCCGAAGCTACGGCTAATTCCTTCGGCAGCTTTGTGAATAGACCCATAAGTAAAACCTTCCCACATCAGTTTCAACACAGCCTGAAATGCATTTGAGAGGGGTTTTTTTTGTGAAAGATGCGCTAGCAAGAAAACTTCTTGTCTCCTATAGCAGCCAATGAGAATGCTTTAAAGCTGAACTGAATATTGGCATGTGTATTCTTACTTGAATTTTGGTGTGGTTTGTGTATTTCTTTCATATCTTTACAGTAATCCAAAGTGAAACTTGATCTCTGTGCAGCAGCTTCCTGTAATAAAAACCGGTCACTGCTGTTCTCTCTCCTTGTGCAGGGTGGTTTAGTCTTGTTTTCGACCCTCCTGTAGTTTTCTGCAGGCAGCCTGTAGTGGGCGGGGACTGCTGGGCTCCTCCCACAGCTCTGCTCTCTGTACAGACTACTTTTAGACGGTCGTATCTGGATTTACAAAATGTTTTTGGTGCACACAAAGTGCATTTATACCATTTGTGGCTATTGAGGATTATATTTAAATGCATGTTTTTTGTTTCGAGTTCAGCTTTAAGGCCTCATTCACACACAAATCGACCCGCATGTACAGCTATGTGCTGCGTGCAGGGCCGTAGTCCAGCAGCTCCCGGGAAGGACAGGTGCTGCGTGTGATTAGTACGCAGCCCTCGTCCTTCTCTATGGGGCTACGCGGCCGTACGCCCCCCTACGCTCACCTCAACTGCCGGTCCCTAGGGGTGCGGGTTTTATGGCCGGGACGCATACAGGATCCATTGCTGTGGCGTATGAATGCGCACACCCGCACCCCTACGGACGTGCAGGGCGGGCCAGCGTAGGGGGACGTACAGCTGCGTAGACCCATAGAGAAGGACGGGGGCTGCGTACTAATCACATGCAGCACCTGTCCTTCCCTGGCAGCTGCTTGGTACGGCCCTGCACGCAGCACGGAGCTGTACGTGCGGGCCGATTCGTGTGTGAATGAGGCCAAAAGGTTACTTCTGCACTGCAGAAGTGACATCTGCAAGCTGGTTGGTTTCTAGAGCCAGCAAAGGATTTTTTTGGGGGGGATCTTTCATCCATAAGCCCCCAAATAGTTTAATCTTTCATTTTTTTTCTCATTAGTTCTTCACATAAGAGGCTCTTCATGGCTTGACACACAGCTGTACCCATCAATAGCTGTAGACCTATATATGAAATGTCACCACGTACAATATGACAGGACATGCATGTAAAAATAGTCAATAGTTTCCCTTTTTTAAAGGCTAGAAATCTGTAAAAAGCATTGTCACATCTGCTCAGTTTCAGCCCTGAGAGCTTTTCAGAGTTTTGCCGACAATTTTCTGAAGTTTGGGTGACCTAAATAAGTATCTCATACAAATTATATGAAGGCAACAAAAGTTTGCTGAATGTGCTGGGTGCAGGCACATTAAATGTGATGGCTTGGTCGTAGAGAGCTCTGCCATGTCTCGTTACTGTCTTGCGGTCACACAGAGCTCATGACAATCCTCTGCTGCTGAGCTCTGAACGCCGCTGAGCCGACTTGATAGTCTAAGTCCACCAGACAGATGTGCCAATAAAGTTACAGCTAAGGCAATTTACACTGAGAAATGTGATGGCGGTGTAGGACAGACTTGCTGTGCCGCTAACGGAGGCAAATGACAATGTGCTTTGAAGGTCTTTGTCTTATCAAGATTCTGTCGGCGTGTTAATACGGCATATATGTTTTCACTTCCTCTTTCTTTCTACTAGAACCTCTTGTAAGATTTTAGTTTGTGCTACCAGTGTCAGTAGTGACAGTAATTACTGTCTATGGTAAAAAAATTAGGAGAAATCTCCCCAATGGCAGCCATCAAAAACTGGGCCAGATTAGCAAGCTTCTCATGGGACTCATAGGGTGGGCAATAATTCAATATTTCTATTGCTATGTGTATCTTGGTTGGACAGATTTCCTCTTGTAGCACCCCCTTGGCAGATTGTTTAGCCAGTTCCTGCACCAGGATCTAATATACCTTTTCAGAGATAGAGGGTCTGAAACTCCAGTAACCAACACTCTGGTTCACTGAGATGCTCAAGTAGCCGCACACCGATGAGGTCACTCTGTAAAAAGCACTTTATTTGGCTTCAAATCATGCTGCGAATAAGACACGTTAGACCAAAGGTGGAACTGTGCGGCATGGTTTGAAGCCAATAAACGTTGTTTTTATGAAGTGACCTCATCGGTATGTGGCTGCTTAGGATTGGTGGGATCAAACAGTCTGGAATTGGGATGTGATCCTTTGGCGAGAACCAGACATTTCTTTGACGTTGATGACTGAACTCCAGAAGGGAGTGGTTTCTTTTTTCATGTTTGCAATGATTCTGGTTCAATACTCTTTAAAGCTTCCCCACTCTTCTCAGCCTTAGACTTCATTGGAATCACTCAATTATATACTCATAGAAAGCTCCTCCTATGTATAGTGGTTCCAGGTCTAGCACACAGGTTGCAGGGCATGTGAGACTACAGAGGAACCTTCCTAACACCACCAAGAAGGCTGACCCTCCTCTACTAGACCACCACCCAATTCCTAACCAGTTGTAATGTCTTTGTTCCCCAGGTGAAGACAACACCATTACCTTCCAGAAGGAATAGGAGACCAGTCCAGCACACTTGTTTGCATAAAAAATGTTTACAATTTGCAAATTAGGCACATCTTCAGATATATGGTATAACATTTTCTCAGTACACAGCACAATGGTTTGCATACAAGAGAACAGAACTTCCTCTACTTAATCTGTCTTCTCTGAGGGGTTTCATACTAGCACCCAGAGGAGAGTTACAACACCCACATTCTACACACAGTCCATAGTCTAGTCTTTTGGCAGTCTTGGCTTGCTGCTATTGCTGTTTGCGTGACTTTTGGCACTCTTTTCCATTTAAAGGCTGCCCCACGCTTATCCCAGAAGGTGAAAACATTACACCAAGCTAGTTCATCATAGTCCGTGAGATCTTGATCATTTCACAAAAACAGACCTCTCCTATCTACCTCTGGTCTCAATGACACCCTCACTCCTCTCACAGCCTGGTTTTATACCCTTGCTAAGCTAGCGTGATGGAAAGACAGAGACCCTGGGCAACCCATAAAATGGCTATCTTTGCTATCTGGGGGTTTTTAGTTTTTTTTAATAACTCTTGATAATTAATATTCTATTGCCCCCTGCAGCAACAATTATCATATTACGGCTGCTGGAAAGGGGGGGGTATTATTGCTGCCTGGGGGTTATTTT
>NW_017306393.1:2105737-2115910 GCF_000935625.1 Nanorana parkeri
GTAGAGGCCCTTCATGGTTTCTTGCACCAGGTTCCTGAGGTTTTTAGTTACGCCTCTGCTGCACACCGAAAAGGCTGCATACATCTAACTGATTACGTTATATATATATCTAAATACTAACAAGCCGATACACAGGAATTCTATTAGATGGAAGAGCTTGTAGTTTCCCAGGGGCTGACAATGTAGATCTGATGCTTTTACAATCACTGACAGTCTGTCATTGTCCCCTCATTTGTCACTTTTCCATCAGGTTGTTTTTTCTGTGTCTGCGTGTGGTTTTTTTCCCCTTCTAAGTCTCTCACGTCTAAATGCATTTTTGTCATGCAGGCATCTTTATTGTATTAGGGTCAAGCTGTAATCACTAGAGCCTGCGGTCCATGAATTTTTATCTGTGTGACTGCTGTGTATTGAATGTATAGGTGCTGGTGGAGAACGAACCACAGAGCTGGAAGAGAGCTGAATGACCCGTGGTCAACAGTCAGATACCTAGGACCCATTCTAAGACCCCGCATGGGATGAGCAGGTGGGTCCCGGAAATACGAAAATATGTGAATACAGACTTGTATATAATACTAGGATATATCATTATCTATCACATTTGAATACAGTCTTGTATATAATACTAGGATATTATCATTATCTATCACATTTGAATACAGTCTTGTATATAATACTAGGATATTATCATTATCTATCACATTTGAATACAGTCTTGTATATAATACTAGGATATTATCATTATCTATCACATTTGAATACAGTTTTATCTGAAAATTCAGCTGTTGTGCAGAAAATGATTGGAATGTAATAAAAGAAGGATTGAATGTGTTTGGACATTGCCCAGTTGAAAACAAACTATTGGTCAGCATTTGGACTCCACATACGAATTAATAGAATTGTGCCGTTCAACAAACGTGCACAGGTAAGACCTCTATGGGTTAACGGAATAATGGCTGTTGATAGGTCTGTATTCCAACCCGTGTAGCTAGTATGAGATTCCTAAGCGGCTTTTGTTCCTGATCACAGCAGGAGCCGGTGACTTGTCCCTTGATGTGAGGTGACATTATGGGAACAAAACTACTTTGACCTCAATTTCTGTGCTTGCAAACAATTTGATTGTGCAGACCATGCAGCAGCAAAGTCTTCGCCAGCAGAGCCCATCCCATAAGACAAACACTTTGCTACCCTGTCTAGAGAAATCCCATTGTATCCAAATCATTCGACCTTGCAGCTCCAGTGAAGGAGGCCCAGCAATCGCTACGGCTGATAATCTGCATTTTGTATAAGAGGACGGTGAACTGCAGTGTGCGAGGGTAGAACAATTTATAACAGTATTTTCACAGTGTCACCACTGATGGGGAAATGCAATTTGTAATGTCTTGACAACACAGAGCTCTTTACGGTATCAATGTGCTTCATCTACTAACTAATGTAAAGTAACAGGGTCTCCTTAGCTGTTACTATAGCAATAGTGCGAGGCTTGCTTTGAGGCACCCATTGCACAGATGGCCCAGCTTTGTCTGACTACATACTAATTTACTATGTCAAGAAAAAAATAAGTGGCCTCCAATTGCTGACCTTCTGAGAATGCTAGCTGCCTGGCTACCATGCTGATCCTATAAACTCAACTTAGGAGTGTGACCAGAATTCCTGATCTGCATACTTGTCTCATGACTGTGAATTAAAGCATTGACACTGGGGGATTGGCATGACAGCCACACAATGTGCATTTTCAGAAGGAGGTCACCAATGGCAGCTCATCTGGGTTTCCATTAAGCCCTCATTCACACCTAAGCATTTTGTAGCTTGAAGCTCAAAGCTCCAAAATGCTCAGCAAGCAAAATTCTATGATCCTAAATTGTGCCTGTTCAGGTAAAGGCGCTCAGGCATCTGTAGCTTGACACCTGAAGTTACAGCAACATGAGCTACTTTTGAAGTAGAATGTGGTGTTTTGGGCCCAATAGACTTCAATGGAAGTGTGTGAAAAACTTATAAGAATGAGAATTTTAAGCCTAAACAACCATCTCCTACTCCTAGTAACTAGCAGTCATAAGCCTGGGCTCGGTGCGAACCAAGGACACACCAGGAGCTGCTGCCACACCACCCTAAAAGTTTCCCCCTGAAGAAGCGGTCATTTCAGAACCAGGAAACACGTTGACCGTGTTTTTTCACTCATGATTTTCGGATAATAAATATCTATGTTAATTGAGAATTGCAACTCCAACTCATCTTGGGGCTTTTCCCTCTTTCTTTTGGCAGAATTGTAAATTTTTTGCCCCATAAACTTTTATGGGAGTGCCTGAAAAATGCTTGAAAAACGCACGTGTACACCTGTTTTTCTGGTGTCCCCATTTAAGAGCCAAAGCCACACAATTCTGCTCCTGTACTTCACATATGGATGTGGAAATGTGTAAAAAAAATGCCTTTAAATCACCTGGTTATGCTCACACTTAGATGTGAATGGGACCTTAGAGTCTGCTGAACAGCCGGCTGTTTCATATGAGGCCATGCTTCTTTAACTCTATAGTAGAACTAGGAAGGGAGGATTAAAGACCATGGGCACTTGTTTACACATTGTTTGGCATCTCAAGTAGATATAAACCCTATCACTGAAATCTAATTTTAGCTTTAGGATTATGATTTTAACCATTTAAAAATGCAGCTTTCATAAAAATAATAGAAATTTATCATGGTACACAGGTCCTTTATTAAAGGGTTATTAAACCCTCCGCTAGCAAGCAGTAGATCTATGCAAAAAGGGTTTAAACTTACCTGTGTCTTCCCTGCACGCTCCCGTCAGAAAATGCGAAAATTCTCGGGCGGCCGCATCTTGGGGCGGGCGCATGCGTAGTTCACATTTTTGGCTGGGACGCGAGGAGAGACACAAGGTAAGTCTTTGGACACGTGCACCCGCATGCAGACACCGTGGGACAGGAAGTGCCAGCAAGCTCAGAGGAGTCAGCACTGGATCGGAGACCCACCTCAGCGCTGGAAGGACAGATGAAAAGGACAGGAAAGAAGATCGGATTAAGAAACATAATTTAAGATAAGTGCTTTAATTAACATTGGGGGGGAGGAAAAAAGATTTTTGACTTTAATGTCACTTTAAGCTCTTTCTGTTATGGGGTGACAGCTATCTCCCTATGGTGCCCCTACATCATCCTGTTACATGCACCCCTGATGGAGACTACAAGTAGCCTTACCAACACACTTTGCACAGGTATGGTCCACTGTTGTCTCTATCATTTGTCACTATATTGCCTCCTTGCTCTGGCTCAGCGATTCATACAGTATTAAAGCAAAAGAATCAGCATACGAGTCAGACAATAGCATTTTTTTTAAGCCTCCAGGTTTTTGCCATTACAATTTTCCTTTAAAACAGATCTGTCTATGTTTTAGCTGTTAACGTAGCCCATTGGCTGACGTTCTCCTTTAAATTTCCAATTCTGTACTCTGTTTCACTAATGTTCTGAAACTCCCCTGGAATTGGGAAAGCTCCCCGCAGTTGCTGAGCTCTCAGAATCCATCAGGACCCCAGCAAGCCAACACATCATATGCCAGATATATAATCGCTAATGTCTGGGCTTCATTCCCTCACTATGGATGTGATTAATTGAGCAATTCCTGAAAGACATAATTGGTTTCAGCCCATGAAAACCTCATCCACAGAACAGGGCCAGATGTTTGCTCATAACACAGAGAAGCTTGAATTCAGATAAATGGCTCCCTCGTAATCGAAGTCTTCAAGCACAAAGCACTTAAATGTTTAAGAAAAAAAAAAACTTCCAGTAAATGTGACATAGATTTTACATCTCTCGCCTTTTTTTATGTCAACAAACTCTTTGCTGTTTGGTAGGATCTTCATAAGGAGACTTTGTGGATGTTAATTGGCAATTTCATTCTAAAATACGCTTATTGGCAGCACAACTCCAAGGTTTCACATCCAGTGTAAATATCCCATTGGATCCTCTTAACTCAGCTACGATAGAAGCTGCCACCTGGTGCCTGCAGTGCTTCCTCCTCAAAGGCTCCCAAATGTATTCATCAAGGTTTCAGATGAATCCAGGATCATTTTAGCTGTCCTATTTAACAATCCTAAGCCCGAGGATACACAATCCTTTCTGCATGCAATGTTCTTAATAGAAGAATGATGTGACCTCCCAGTATTTCCAACACATAAAATACTAAAAACAAAATGCAAGATGCACCAACCATCGCAACCAATCTCAATCCATTCTATGTAGGCATAACCTTAGTAATGGGAGCTCTTACTAGCCGTAGGTTATTGCACTTTATAGAATGCTCCTTGGACTGAGAACTGAATATGTCCATAAAGTATCAATGCTGGAAGCGAAATTGCGAGATTTAATTTTCCTGAAATTTGGGTAAAATGTTGCCATTTTTGTAAATATGGAAGGCCAAATTATGTTTAATCATTTTTTTATTAGTTTTGCACAGAATAGAACCACAGAAAACAAACTTTTAGCAACAATAGCAAAGGGCTCTTGGTATAATAGGAACACATCAGTAGTAGCAGATAGTAGCAGGTAGGGCATAAAACCATAAAAACCAAAGTACAGAGAGCATCCAGGACTCAAAGATATAGCATGTACATAGAAAATTTGCAACATGCGTCAAAAGCCAAATGATGGGCTCCCTAGAATAATGAAAACTCCTCTAAAGCCTGAAGCACTGAGGCAATGTATTTTACTGCTGTTCAGCCAGGCTGTTTTTTTAAAGTGGTATGAGTGCTTTAATACTACTTTAAACTGCCCTGTGTTGGCAGCATGCTGGAGACCCAGACCATTGCTTTCAGACAGAGTGCAGTGTTCTGTACCTCCAGTGGTCCAACATGCCCCTAGGAGTGGGCAACTCTGGCCCTCCATCTGTGCTTCAACTAAAAATCCCAACATGCTTCTGCCTCTGGGAGTCATGCCTGTAACCGGCAGTCTTGTAATATGTCATGGGGGGTGTAGTTCCACAACAGCTGGAGGACTGGAGTTGCCCACTCCTGCCCTAGACAGTGCTACAGTAGACCACAATCATGATTCCTAAGCAGCTTTGTTGATTGGATGCTGGAGATCCGGACTGCTGGATCTTAACAGTGCTTTCGTCTAGTATGCATTATAAAAATAACAATATAACATACTCAAATACATAAGGTGTTAGAAAAAAGATTACTCAATACAGAGATATCTCCAATATTTATAAATGAACAAATAATCATATTGATTAAGGCCACTAGTGTTTTATTAATAAAGCATTTATTATTTATAATGTTTATAAATAATAAATGACAAATGCTAGCACTAATGTGGTAATGTGTATAAATATTAAGACAAAACAATCAATGGAAAATGAATAAGTGTGTACAGCAAGCCCAATGACCCATCCTCAATATTGTATTACTCCCCCATGAGCTAGCTTAGGCATTACATGACGTTACATTGCTTCTGATATTGGAAAGTGTACATGTCCATAAATCTTAAAAGACAACTTCAGATAAACACAGAATTTAGATTGTAGTATGGAGCAATTACTTTAGTAGGGGATGGTAAACAGGGTACTAGCACACTGGACAAAAATAAAATCCAAAAACTACAAGCTGGGGTATAATTGGCTTCCATGTTATTCTTTTTCCAGGGGTAAACAGATCTTTGAGCAAAATGACCTTGATCCAAGGGCATGTGCCTAGGAAGTGTTTCTGTTTTTCATAAAGGTGATTTGAATGCCAGATTTAAAAGTAAACAGTGAAATCACACACATCAAAGAAGCCTAACTGAATGTGTCAGTACGGATCCTCGAGCCTTAAACTGGCCATACTCTGAAAAGTTTCTTTTGTTTCGCCTGTGGGCTGAATGAAAGAAATCTGACAGATTTCTCCATCCATGCTAAATAGCATGGATGGAGAAATCACCCTCACTGTGCTACCGTATTCTGACAGCTGGTACCCACCAGAATACCCCACCAGTATTCAGAATACCCAGACAGGGACTTCAGCTCATTGCCTGCAGTCACTGTTCAGCCAGCAATTTTTGGCCCAGCTTCTTTATACAAATGTCGATTGAGTAATTGACTCCGGTGTGTGGCCAGCTTTAGTGAAAGAGGCTCCTGTCTGTTGGAAGCATAGCATGAGTGGAGTTTCTACTGTCACACTCACGGGATCTTCAGCCAGTCCTGGATGTGGTTCCAGAAGACGTCCCACTCTCCTGCCCTGATTCTTCTGGTAACTGTCACAGCTTTATTGCTGAGGTTTACCTTGACGGAGGTCAATTCAGTCGACCTTGGTTAGTCAGATGTCTGTCTTGAACTGATGGTAAGGAGAAACATTTAGGTAATGTTACTTTGGGTTCCCATAATTCCTCTGTGGCCAGCATCAGCTGGTTCTTATCAATTGGTTGTTTTCAATCGTAAGTTACCCGTTTTTGACGTGTTCTGTAAATCAATAAAGCCATAGCCTTCCTCCTACAACTATAACATTGAAGGGTTTCTTTAGGTGTTTGGGCAAGGTAGACCTGTTACTATAATATGGGTATTATGCCTATGCTTTTCCACTGTCATATATTAGTGTCTAAGGTACCACATCGCTTTTAAGTAAAGACCATCATGTGAGCTGTTATTTAACAGAAAGATAAACTCTGACTGTCCACAAAAAAAGTCACCACCTGGATTTAGCTAAGCAAATAGGTCAGAGCCTTCCATTGGATAATAGGTCTAGGTTCAGCAATGTTTTGTGCTAAAAAATTAGGTTAGCTGCCTATCTCAATATAATGAATGATCAGGTTTTTCCATCAATGGATTTTTCCTTCCCTGATAGCACATTGGACATATTCCAAGATGACAATGCCAGGATTCACCGGGCTCAAATTGTGAAAGAGTGGTTCAGGGAGCATGAGACATCATTTAACACAAGGATTGACCACCACAGGGTCCAGACCTTAGCCCCATTGAGAATCTTTGGGATGTGCTGGAGAAGACTTTACACAGAGGTCCGAATCTCCCATCATCACTACAAGATCTTGGTGAAAAATGAGTGCAACTCTGGATGGAAATAAATGTTGTGACATTGCATAAGCTCGGAACCATGCCACAGCGAATGTACGCCCATTCGGTCCAATTAAATATTAGAGTGGATGACTGTCTTTGTGTGTATATACAGGTGAAACTTGAATAATTAGAATATCGTGCAAAAGTTCATTTATATATATATATATATATATATACACACACACATACTGTATATCTATCATATCATGTTTTGCATGCATTTCTCACCATCCTAACCCATTCCATCCCCAAAATTCAGGCCAAATAACATAAGATCTCATCGAGTTCCCAGAATGCTTCAATCAGAAGGCTGGTAGAGCCAGTTGCCATGTAGCTAATCTCATTCGTTCACGCTTGAATAACCGTTGATGTATCAGTTTCCTGTGGCTGCAGTAGCTAAAATCCAAATTAGAATCACATGTAACACAACTTGCAGCAAACGCAGACTGTTGAATGTGCGACTAGAAAATATCTACTTCATAATTCCACTGAAAATACTTGCTTGAAGGTTAAGCGAAAGAACATTTATATAAAACACAAAATTACATAAGTAAAAGTGTGCTCAAATATCTTAATATCACAGCACTTCCAACTCAAAGACTACAATGGGCCAACATTGATTCTATTGTGAGGGGACCCATACATGAACTATACATGAACTATATTATGTATTACAATCCTGCAACCAATAAGATGAATTGGTGCTCCTATAATATGTCATCAGGAGATGACCTAAAATGCCAACACTTGTGCCACACATACAGTATGTTACAGTGGGAAATTCCTTGACACTATGGCTTTAAAGTGGGATTTCAGAACTGTATAGACACAAATCCTTTGGCAGATAAAACTGCTCCCATGTATGTGTTTAATCTGTCTACTTATCTGTTTACCTAGAGTTCAGGTTTAATGGTTGTTGTTGTTTCCATATCTGGAGTTCAGCTTTAATCTTTTGCGGACCAATTATAGCAAACCTTTAACAATATTATATCCTGAAATTCCTTGGTGCCCTATGCATGTAATTGCTGCAGCTATGCAGACACATGGCCTCGCCCAGTGTCGGAGAAGCATAACTGTGCTGACAGATGCATGTATAGTGTACCATATGTTTCCAGGCTGTATTTGCTTGCCTGGAGAACATAAGTTGTGATACATATGGAATGCAGAGTCAGACACTACGCTTTCGGTTGTACAGAAGAAGGCGGCTTAGTATCATCCTATACAGCTTGTGGACACACGGATATGTCTCTTTGAGAATATTTAATCTTCTCCAGAACTACAGTAATCTATCAAACCCATTTAGCCCCATTCAGACCTGTGAAAGTGGCCAATCACATGAGTCTCACATTTTCCTCCATGGGACTCATGCGATCTGCTGCAGGTCGGGGGGGGGGGGCACTGTACAATACAATGCCTGCAGCTGTTCACACGATGTTCGCCAGTAATTGCCCAGCCTGCTGGACTGGATGTGAGGCCTGCATGAGGAGCAAAAGAAAGTACATACTGCTGCGGAGGAAAGAATTAAAGTGGACCCACTGCACGTTTTGCTGGCTGCATTTAGGATGCCATTAAGAATGAATGGCACTGCAAGAGCATTGCGCATTTGTGCACGTTACCTCGAATTGTGAACAGGGGCTTAAGTGGAACTACAACCTCCTATCTCTTACAGTCACGGAAGGCGCCATCTTAGCCTCTATTTGGATTGCAGTTGCCATGGTGCTGCACATGTGATCAGCTGTGACACCAGCCATTGGAAGGCTTGAAAGTTCAGTTGAGAGCTGAATAAGCCCGCTGGAAACCCTGACAGTAGGCATGCCTTGAAATATTAAATTGGTGGGTCTAGTTCCTCTTTAAAGTGGGCCTTTAGCTAAGGTATTTTAATAGAGTAGCATCAGGAGGACTAATTGAATAAGATTTCCCAACAGGGACAAAGATAGTCATTTTTTTTGCTAAAAGCGGGAATGTTCTGCACTTCCTTAAAATGTTCATAGCCCGAAAAAAGAAAATGAATGCAGTCACCGCATTTCAGTGCTGGTACCTTTTTGTGTTTAGATACGCTTAAAGTGGAAAGGGTATGGGGCCTGTATCAAGCTTTTATTGCTCAATAAAGCGATGTAAACAATAACAGTATATATCAAATATAAAACAATATAAATACAGTACATATCACTTTACACAAATACGAATGATTGTGCAGTGATCAGTTAACCTAATAACATAGGTCCCTGCCCACAGTCTGCAATTTCCAAATGCACTAAGTCAAAACTAATTTGTGAAATTGTCTACTTGGCTTACCACCAGGCAGAAAACATCCTACAATAATGGCGCTATGAAAGGTACTTATAGCATCAACATTCCTAATTATTCATAAAGCAGCACAGCAATATAAGATAATTCTTCTAACTGAATTGAAGGTACACTATAATACATCTGAGTCAATTTTGGTTTAAATTTATTTTAAATGGTTGAAGATTTATAGGTGATCTGTTATATCTTTTTTTTATGCTTACTATTTATATCAAATCTTTGTTTTATTAAATAAACATTTCAAGTCATTTTCTGCAGTTTTAAGCTGCATTCCCTATTCTTTTTTTTTACTTACTGCCTCTGTGCTGTCATTACTGGGACACCAAGAGAAGGAATTCAAAAGGCTTCCTGTTCCTGAAGAAAGTAATGCAGAATGCCGTGAATTCACTGAAGCCGAAGTAGCATTGCCACCCTGCAGAGGAAGGACAGTAGACTGACAGGGTCACCTGATATTTCACAATTGGATGAGGTTTGACAGAAAGAAACATTGCAAATCCATTTCATAGTTATGCAATTGTTACATACTGATTTTAACCCTTAGTTGTACTATAATACTGGGTGCACCCATGACAAATGATTCAAGAGCAATATGGGTTATACGGTATATAGTCACTTGTAGACTCACGTTCTTAATGAAAATGTGTACACTGCCATCTGAACAGAGAAGGCAGAGATTGGGAGGGGAGATGGGTCACTCTTCTAACGCATGTGTTTGTGTGTGGAAGCTGTAGGCTTTTTTTAACAAAAGACTAGCCTGGTAAACATATGAACAATTACAATGGAAATTGCTGACACACACACAAATTATATATATATATA
>NW_017306393.1:2116284-2164212 GCF_000935625.1 Nanorana parkeri
TATATATATATATATATGTGTGTGTGTGTGTTATTTGTTATTTTTTACACAATACATATGTATGATATTTCACATAGAAATGTCATATATATTTGGAATATATTTTTCAACCTGACCATAAGAAATAAAGAAAGTATATGCAAATCCAAACTACTTTCCATTCCATTTAAACATAGACAACACTCTATGTTTTGTCCCCCATAAAGAATCCATTGGTTTTAAAGGTATCTAATAACATATGATCTATACTCAGTATGCATTATATCTCACATAAGAAAGCACAAAAAAAGTGCAACTTCCAGGTATACATCAATTACGTTACAAATTATTGAAAAAAACAATTATGCTCTAATATAAAGCATTTAAGTATGCACCTGTTCACTGAGGTCCTGAATTATGTCCTGCTAGGTTTCATAAGGCAACGTCCACAGAGGACATATGATGTGAAGTCAATCTAACAGTGCTGTAAAGACATGTAACCACGAGTAAACAAAATACTGTAAGATATACACTGCCTGTCCAAAAAAAAAGTCACCACCTGGATTTAGCTAAGCAAATAGGTCAGAGCCTTCCATTGCTTAATAGGTCTAGGTTCAACAACGTTATGTGCCAAAACAATTAGGTTAGCTGCCTACCTGAATATACTGAATGACCAGGTTTTTCCATCAATGGATTTTTTCTTTCCTGAGGGCACATTTGGGCATATTGTGAAAGAGTGGTTCAGGGAGCATGAGACATCATTGTCACACATGGATTGGCCACCACAGAGTCCAGACACTAACCCCATTGAGAATCTTTGGGATGTGCTGGAGAAGACTTTACTCAGTGGTCCGACTCTCCCATCATCACTACAATATCTTGGTGAAAGATTAATGCAACTCTGGATGGAAATAAATGTTGACATTGCATGAGTATGGAAACGATTCCATAAAGAATGTGTGCCGCAATCAAGGCTAAAGGATAAAGGTGGTCCAACGACATATTGGAGTGTGCTCCTTTTTTTTTGGACAGGCTGTGTATATATACTGCATATCACAAATTATTAGATATTGTTGGCCCTGGATAGTTTTAATCTTAGATAAAGGGAGGTAGATAGAACCTCTGTGCTTGATGGAATAATTGCACCTGACCTGTATTTTTAATGGGAAGTTAAGGGAAATCTGCCCAACTGTGAAAGTATTTCTAAACCCAAAGCTAACAAAAACAAATACGTTTTGGCTGAGACTTCACTATAAAAATGGAGTGGCCATCCAACTTTAAAAAAATGTATGCCGAAATACAGATTAGTCAATAAATAGAGTTGCTAGAGGACAATACAATCTGAACGAAAGAAGACTCACTTGTGGTAACAGCTTTCCTAAAATTAACTGATACCACAAAAGGCACGGCGCATTGCCCCCAGCCAATATCATAATCTCATATGGATACATTACAAAACCTCACTGGCCGTGCAAATACTCCACAGTGCAACATTGCCTGTCTGTTGATGAGTGAACGTGCTACAATGGGGATTCTTCCTCTAAGAAAACAGTCGGGTTTGTATTCTCTAATCCTGTCCTGTTCAGCCGTCCACAATATATCCGTTTAGAGGGGGGAGTCTCGCCCAGCCTCCACTGTCAGGTTTAATGTACATAATCCATGCTATCAGCCACCTGCAAACAGTACAGAAAGTTCCTAAGCTGTCATTATTCTTTATGTCATCGAGGGTTGTGTAGCAACTTCCAGAGACAAGGAGGGAGGATTAGAGAAAATAAAACAAATGACATTTCGCCAGAGGTATTCTATAGAAAGGGAACATGTTATTATTTCACTACAATTAGACACAGAGCAGTCTCAGACGGAGGGAGAAAAGGAATGAGTTTGCACAGTACCAGGAAATTGGATAGAAATTTTCTCCTTTGTATTGCTGAAAAGTTTTTCATTGTACTAAATATAGGCCGGAAGAATGTGTCTTAGATATCTTAGTAATTAAGAAGGCTTGAAGTGGAATTTACAAATGATAAAGGAGCTAGCAATCACTTTTCTTTTCAATATATCCATCTCTAAATATCTATCTACCTCTATCTATCTATCTATCTATCATTATTATTATACAGGATTTATATAGCGCCAACAGTTTGCGCAGCGCTTTACAATATAAGGAAGACATTACAATCACAATACAATTCAAGACAAGATGGTAAGGAGGGCCCTGCCCCTGAGGGCTTACAATCTAAAAGGTAGGGAGAAGTGATACATGAGGAGGTAGCTGTGTGGGGATGAATTGTTTGAGAACGTGATGGTTCAGTGGTTGGGTTGAGGTGGGATATCTATCTATCTATCTATCTATCTATCTATCTATCTATTTATCTATTATCTATCTATCTATCTATCTATCTATCTATCTATCTATCTATCTATCTATCTATCTATCTATCTATCAATCTATCATCTAACTTGGTTGAAGCACACGTTGTTTACTTTCATCTCAATCTATTTTGTTATTATGTATATGTTTTGCATTGTATTCAGTTATAACACTGCAAAAACCTATTTCTAACCTGGTACATCTCCAGAGCAATAGAGATTCTGAAAGAGGACATAGCTCTCTCTTTATATACTCTATGGCAGGAGTAGCCAAACTTCAGCCCTCCAGCTGTGGTGAAACTACATATGTTATCATGCATCTGCTTCTGGAAGTCATGCCTGTGGCTGTCAGAATCTTGCAGTGCCTAATAGGTTTTGCAGTTTCACCAGCTGGAAGGGTAGGGTTTGGCCACCCCTGCCATAGAGTATATAAGGAGAGATTTCTCTATTGCTCTGGAGGTGTACCCAGGCCCGGCGCTACCGCAAGTCAAGTCAGGCGGCCGAGGGGGGGAGGCGCAAAAATGCACCTTGCCTACCTTGCCTAGAATCCTAGCACCGGCCCTGAGTGTACCAAGTTAGAAAAGTAACCCTGCTCTATGGCATTGTTCTTCATCATAATGATGCTGGGGCATAACTACAGATCAGGGGGCAACATAGCAAAAATGTGATGGGCTGGCCCCCCTGACAACCTCCCTCTGAGCTGTGACTAACGACACCAAGATCCCAAAGGCTCTTCTTGTGCATCTGACGTCAGCTTTCCTACAATGTAGACTTTATAGAGGATTAGGGTTGTCATTAACTGCAACCACTCCAACCCTTAATGATACAGTACTGTGTTATCTTCACATGCTCTATGTTTAGCTTTCCTCAACAACCTAATGGGGCCCCCTTCCACCCCCTAGTCCCCATAGCAGGAGACTTGGCTGCTATGGCTATAGTTAGGCCATTGTATTTATGACAACAAAAGATAGAGATTGGGCTTTCTGTAAATGGCACCTACACATATACTGGTAAGGGTTACAAAGTGATTTTTTTCTGGCTGATGGAAAATCATCAGTCTACTACGATCATCTGCTTGCTGCAGATCAGCTTAGTTCACTTTGAATCCCAAAATGGGCAAATCAAAGTGCTCATCATTGATAATGTAAGAAACATAGAGAATCTATGTTGACCATCGCAATGAATTGCATTTCAGCTGTCATTTTGTTCGAAAGGAGTTGAAAAGGAAAGCAATATTCTAATTGGTAATTACAATAAAAGCAAACCATGTTATTGTGTTGTAGGGAAGAGTAGGAAAGGTAAAGCCATAGCGAAGGGGGAAATGTATAAAGCTAAACTGGTATTTTTCCCTGAAGGGACAAAGTGTAGATTCAGTTTAATAAAGAAGCCTCCATGACCTGCAGGTTTCATAATTCCTCCCCAATATAACGACAATGGCATAAAAATATTTTATTTCCCCTTTGCATGGATTATTGAGTTTGCTTTGCAGAAGAATTTCTTGTGAAATGCTGAACTGCGGCTCAATGTCTGGTAAGAGGCTGCTTTTCCCTTTAAGACACAAAAAAATGTATCTTGTTTAGTCTGCATTGGACATTTCCAATATTCCGTAACATAAAATCCCCAGGCTGGGGACACACTGTTCTCTCATCTCACAGCCGCTGACCTGTGCATGTCCAACACATCTTTAATATATATAGATGGGATTTTGTTTAAAGCACGGATATTGCAGAATTCATATACTGTAAATGCTACTGACTGTAGAACAGTGAGTGGATCTATACTTTAAAACTTGCTCTATCTGTAAAGCGTCATGTGGTATTTGTGTTATAACGTGGATAACAGTTTTTTTTCTTTTTAATAATGTACTGTATATCTCCTGTGCTGCAGATATTGTTGTTTCCCTTTTTGACCCATTATTTTCACCAACCGTCTTACAAAAACAATGTAATAGGCAGTTTATATTGGGAGTGAAATAGCAGCAAGTAATTCCAGAAAAAATAAGTGTTTGTCCAGCCAAAACATTTTTTAGTCTTGGAAAGGAAGGGGAAGGATTAGAACCTATAAGTGTTTTTTTCTACTTCTATTTGGGCCTTTATTATACAGATTTACCCCAATTCCTGTCTTGCTGACAGCTTTTATCAGAAAAAAAGTGAAGGAAACTCTTTAAATACAACACAGATATAAAATTATAAAATATAAAATTGTATTAATACTCACAGTAATTTTCCTTTCCTGATACCTAAATATGGCAACATACATGTGGTAATGACTCCCCTCCTATTGACCCACAAGACTAGTGATATTTATAAATGTTTCCTTCTGACAGAGTAACTGCATCATCAGTATCATGCCCCCAAGGGTCCAAACATTGCGCCACCTACACTTGTGCAAACTTATCCAGTCTTACCTCCACTGCACAAGTATGAGTGTGAAGAAAGTCCAAAAGATTTTGGTGTTTCTTGGGATGTCACTCCCTGGATTTAGTTTGTTGTACTAAATGCACATGATCTGCTACTATTACAGCCATGGACATAATATGTGTGGATGCACAGCCAAAAAAATGCGCAGTGAATTTCCATAAAGTTGTGGGCCTGTAGAAGAAAAAAAATACTGTTACATAGTTAGTCATCGAGTTCAACCTATAGAGATAAGAGAAGAAAAAAAAAAAGAAGAAACAAAGAAGAAAAACCTAAAACAGAACGCTATGCCCACAGTTACTCACTGTTGATTTAGCGGAAGGCAAAAAAAAACCCCCTATTAAGCATAGTTCAATTTGCCCCAACAGGGGAAAAAACTCCTTCCTGATCCCATAAGGCAATCGGATATTCCCTGGATCAACAATCTCTGATGCTTAATGTACCTAAAAGAACTCAATATCCAGTAATATTCTGTGCATTTAGGAATACTGTCTTAATTAGAGTAGATCTAAACCCAATCACAACTATATCATATAGGTTTTACCAAGTGATCCTGACATGAAGATCCTTGTTTTGGCCACTTCCTGGTATGGGAGGACAACTGTCTCCTAGTTTTGCTCCTCTATTGTCATGCTGCCACATGCGCCCCTGGTGGAGGCTACAAGTGGCTGTGCCAACACACATGGAGGAGGCATGGTACACCATTGTCACTATCTAGAAGCCAG
This sequence comes from Nanorana parkeri, assembly GCF_000935625.1. NCBI lineage: Eukaryota > Metazoa > Chordata > Amphibia > Anura > Dicroglossidae > Nanorana > Nanorana parkeri. The sequence continues at coordinate 2,121,773 of NW_017306393.1, forward strand.
TTTGGGTTTAGAGCTTTTTTCAATGTCTTGCCTCTATGACTTCTGGATGGCAAACTACCCATTACATACAATGCAATTTTCATTCAGCTATAAACTCCTTGCCATCAACATTTAAGGTCTAAGGCTGACTATGGAGATTGGTAACGTGCACTCATGTAGGCAGACTAAAGGCATTAGCCAAGGTTTTTACATGAAGAAGTGCAACAGATATTGACTGTCTTGAAAGAAATACAGATGATTGGTTGGGAAAATTCATCCCAGCCAATCAGTTATGAAGGCTTGGCCAGGTAGCATAAACCAGTGAGAAAGCTACAAACATGCATACGACCATAAACAGCTGGTGGGCACTTTTAGAGTACTGCGAAATTACAATGTAAAAGATATCTATTCTGTTTAAAGCGCAGAAAATTGTCCTAGACTAATATGAAGCAATCAAAATGTATGCAGTATTTTCTTATCCTTTGTTCACCTAAAGTGCTACTAATGATCCAATGATATTGATTCTTTGTCAAATATTTTGAAAAATTGGTCCTTGTATGGCTAGCTTTAGGTACTGGCCTGCATAACTCCCAAATGTTTGAGCTGTGAAAGAGGGACACCTTTTAGCACAAAGTGTGCAAGCAAAGGATACACCCCGTACCACGCCCTAACAAAGATTTAGTTCCCAAAAAGTTGTCACAATTTGCTAATTTTTGAGATCACATGCATCACAATTATAAGTCTCCAAATGTAATTGTAAAGGAGAAATTGTCTCAGGATTGTTAGTATTGTGTGAAAATAACTTCTCAGCTTAGGCAACCTAGGAGCAACACCAGACATTATATTGTTATATAATGAGGAATTAATTAAATTACCGACATACAATTATAGGGTTGGTCCATTCGAAGGTGATGTTTTAGTTACAGGTCAGCAGCTGTTTTTATGCTTGGGATACTCCCAAAGTGAGATCTCCTTTGCATGTTCAGCCTTTCCTGTTACTTTCCTCACAGTATAAATTAAATCCAGCAGGTAGAGCCTGAATCCCACATGATGGCCACAGGTTACTAAAGCTCAGATATCTCACTAATTGTTAGGGAAGGAGCGAAGTCCCCCTGTTTGCTATTGGAACCCAATAGCAGGGAACAATACCAGAAGAAGGGTCCAGGCTGAGGTACAAGATAGGATGATCTAAAATGCGTTGTCAGAGTACAGCCCGGGTCAAGGCAGGCAGTGAGTATCATAAACGGTGAGGCAAGCCAGGGGTTGATAAACAGGAGATCCAAATAGCAGGGAAGGAAGGCAGAAAACAGGAAATGAGGTGTCGTAGCTGCTTTGGCAATGGCAGAATAACTCAGCAACAAGTCTTGGCTCTGGCTGGAATTTAAACCCAGTCTGGGCAACAAGGAAGCCACAGGTCCCTGGGAACCAACGGGATGGCTAGGAGAGAGGGAGAGCTCGCAAGGCCCTCCCTGGCAATGATCAGCAACCAAAGCGACTAAGAAGCCACAGCAGCGCCACATGCGCACATCACGCACGCACGTCATGCATGCGCGCACCCGCAACCTGCACCGGACACCAAATCCCCCCAAGAAGGACCCTACAATCTCCGCCGTACCCGCTGGACCCCAAGTAAGAGGGCACCCCTGGTCCCACGACACTGATAGATATTAGAAATTGTTAGGTAGCATAATTCTCTAGCTTGAACCAAACACTAGTTTTTTGGTGGTTTGAACCTAAAGTATAATACGTGATAAATATTTTCCTTGTAACTTGCAAACATTATCCAACCAATTATGGGACTAGGCACATGCTGACTGTTTTAATCAGGAGTAGAGCTCAAAATATTCCCACTGAATCATGGGAGCCAATTTTTCAGGTTCTGCTCCACTGTTGAGGAGTGGGTATAACCACACACAGAAAGAATACTCCAGTGCATAGGGACACTATTAGCTACCAAGAAGCATCGTAGGTGTCAGTCTATGTTGCAGTCCTCTAAGCAGTTACCACTTGGAAAATGCAGCCAATATATATGTAAAATTATTTTATCTTTTTCTACTGTAAGGTAAACAAATAAAATATGTACATAAAAATGGAATGCTATCTTTGTATTTTGTTTAAGGGTTGAGACATCTTCCCTGTACATGTTCATTGGCTCTGCTTTGCCTGAAATTATTTATTCTCAAACTTGATAAGCCACTTTTGGCAGAGTAAATCAATAACACGGAGTCCCCATTGGTTGGCTAGAGTGAGAGGTGCATGCTAATTTTAAGCACTTGGCTTCCATAAAGATCTCCCAAGGGTACATTAATCCCCCAGCCTTGCTTTCATGCTCGTCGCTCTTGTTCCATATTAAAATGCTGAAGGATTTCTTATAGTTTTCCACATTCAGAATTTAAGAGCGTGAAAGACATACAAATCCTCGGCTATAGAATGTTTTTCCTGTACATAATGCAGAGGCATTCTTCTATGCAGAGGCTTTCGTGGAGATGGTTTTTATCTGTCGGGTTCACATTTGTTGGCTATTGGCTGCATGACCGAAAAGCGCTAAACAGATAAGACTTAAAGACACCACATTGTAAATTAACTGCGCTCTTCTACAGAATGCCTAGTCTATAGTTATTGACATTTTTAGACAGCTATGTTTTTGCCTTGTGTATGCCAAATGGAAAGTATCTGTGCTCTGATATCTTCCTGAAGAGCTGTGATATGCAGACAATGGAAAAGTAATTTATGGTAAAGCTTGTTATGGAACGTAAAGTGGACCTGAACACACAAAAAAAAAAGATTTGCTGTGTTATAAGGAGCATCTCGAAATATTAAATGTGCTCAAGCAGTACTTTAAACATACTTTTAATCTTGAATTCCTCCTGAAAAATAGAAGTGCACTACCTGGTATGTGATTGTACCTGGGTGAGGATTAGTATAATGCTAAATCTCATTTTTGGAGTGAAGGCCCACTTTAAGTGAACCTTAGGCTTTGTCTTGCATGGGCATCCTTGAACCCCTTGTCGATGGTCCTTTAAGTGGTCTGCGACACTAGTGACCAGTAGGAAGTGCTGATTATGTGACCACTGTGATTGGTTGCAAAGTAATGGCATAATCAGGGACCTGTCCTACTAACTCTTGATCATCGGTAATTGGACGTAAGCTGTCTGTGATTGCTCGGTCACAGATCTTGGGGTGCCGATATGGGCATATATGCAGTAGCTTGGTGTTGAGTCCCACCTCCGTGCTTTTGCATATATCTGTAACAACAGAAGGAAGTGGTTAAAGCAGAACTACAACCTCCTATCCATTACAGCCAAGGAAGGTGCCATCTTAGCCTCTGTTTGGATTGGAGTTGCCATGGTGCTGCACATGTGATCAGCTATGGCACCAGCAATTTGAGGGCTTGAATGTTTGGTTTAGAGCAGAAATAAACACAAAGGCAACCTTGACAGTTGGTGTGCCATGAAAGTAACTGTTTTGGGAGACATTAAATTGGTGGGTAACGTTCCTCTTTAAATTGGTGGGTCTAGTTCTGCTTTAAGATGGGGTAGTTTGTGCATCTAGTTTTGAAAGCTAGCATGTAGTGTTTTATCTGTTGTTGTAGCGTCACCGTCACCACTTTTTGGAAACGGGCTTCTGTTACGGCCTTTAATAAGTAGATTACTTTGCTTTGCAGCAAGAAAGAAAAAGTCACATCTGCAGCTGATTAATATGTTATTGGATTTTGCCTTCTCATAAACGTCAGCATGTTTTCTATTAAATCTGTACTGGAGATTTCCAGAATCCGCCCCTGAGACTGTAGGCTCCGGTGATTTCATAGTGCCGAGCCTGCTCATGTTCACATAAAACTCAGAGGAAGTTCACGTGAGCAGAAGAACAACAAGAACAAAGAGTTGGCATTGAGGTCTTGCTCTGATGAAGTACTGGGTTCACTATCCACCAAGGAGAACATTCATAGCAACTGTATATTTTCTTCATAAATTGACAGTTTAATGTCCACCTTACTGAACATATTTCATGTTATGGACCATTTTCAGGGTGTAACATGGAACATGGTCACGATGCAACCACCACACACCCCTCCATATTCAGGGTGTAACATGGAACGTGGTCACATTGCAAACCCCACACTCCCCACCATAGTCAGGGTGCAAAACATGAAACAAGGTCAGATTGCAACGGCCCCACCACCCTCTGTATTCAGGGTGGAACATGGAACATGGTCAGACTGCAACCTCCAATCCCTCTTCCATATTCAGGGTATAACATGAAACACGGTCACATTGCAACCCCCAATAGCCCTCCATATGCAGGGTGTAACATAAATTGCAGCCCCTCCACCCCCCTCCATAATAAGGGAGTAATATGAAACATGGTCATATTGCAACCCCCCACTCCTCTCCATATTCAGGGAGTAACATGGAACATGGTCAAATTGCAACCCATCCACCCCCCTCCATAATCAGGGTGTAACATGAAACATGGTCAGATACCAACCCCCCACTCCCCTCCATATTCAGGAAGTAAAATGAAACATCTTCAGATCGCAAACCCCCACCCCTTTCCATATTCAGCGTATAACATGGAACATGGCCATATTGCAACCCCCCACCCCTCTCAATTTTCATGGGGTAACATGAAACATGGTCAGATCGGAAACCCCCCACATCACCACACTTGCAGTCCATTCATTCTTTTTCCTGTCCATGTTACTGAATGTCCAGAGGAACAATCTGCAGGGGCCAGAGCATTCACCCATGATCTATTGATCAAGGTTACAATGCTTTACTGGCTCCACTGCAAAATATCCAACCTACAATGGGAGTGACTGCACTAACTGATGAAAGAAAATCAGCAGAACAGGGGTGACTGAACCTGTTTGTAGCCCCTTCTACCTGCAGCATAATATGGAGAAAGATTAGGAAGGGTTTACCCACAATTTACAGTTCAGCAGGATTACATAAATGAGGGTTGAGGCTTCATACCTAAATAAACACCTACTTACAAAAAGGAGTCTCAAAACAAAACAGCTTTACAGCAGAGAAAGAAAACTATTTTGCAGGTACTGAGTGTTCACAGCTGTATTTTTTGGCTGGAGCCTCTCTTTTATTTGGTAGTGTACATTTAATATTTCAGGAAACATGACTAGAGAAAGAACTTTGACTTCTAAGCAGCGAACAGAAAGTTTGCCTTTCTCTCCCTCTTATTTTCTTCTGTGCTGGCAATCCGTTCTGAACGGCAGCCAAAGGAAACAGCATTGTGTCCTGTGATGTCTGAGCTCTTTACACCATGTGACTGGGGACTTATTGACACAACTGCAACAACAGAATTTAATTTTCTAAGCGGAAGGGTTTCTGCGCTGAAGAGCGCCATTCATAAACATTTGGACTATTGGGTCCAGTAACAATACAGATCCGCGATTGTGAAGATTTCAAAGTATCACATTCATGAAATGCTAATGGAAAACATTCTCTTTTATTCCCTTAAAGTTCTATTCTTACTTTTACACATTTTCAGGAGAGGGGCAGAGATAGGTTAGAGGAAGCGGTCCTTTATATCCAGAGAAAAGCTGAATTCATTAAAAGACAAATCCGGGCAGATGTAAAAAATGCTATTTGGCCCACGTGTGTATTCACTGAGAGATTTCTCATGTTGGTTTTTAAACTCTAAGATATGTAATGGGAGCTGTAGCTGGTATTTGCAGAACAAAGCTCCCCGTGCGAAATAAAAGACCTCCAGGATGGTGGATGTTCCTCGTGGTATTTTACCACTGTTTATGCAAGTATAGGTTTAGTTTAAAGAGCACCATATAAAGAAAAAAATGTACCCTTGCAGTGGGGCTACCTTGGCACTGCAAGGGTTAAGTGCTCTTTTTGTCTGGGGGCTAAAATAGAGCAGATATACTCATCTGATTGTCGGTATCGCAAGCTCCCTCCGAGCTGCTAGACCGGTTCCAGCAGCCTCTTCTGCGCTCCAGAGGTCTAAGGACCCCTGGCATCATTACGTCTTATACAGCTCCACTGACCTGCATTAGACGTGAGGACACCGAGGAATATTCCATAGCCAGAGTGGACGGGAGAGTGAGTGCTGACCACCACGGGACCGAGGATTAAGTGGAAAATACAGCTTATTTTTTAGCCCCCTAGACAAACAAGCAAAACAAGAACACAGAGTTCTTCTTTAAAGGAAAACTCCACTTTTGTTAAAAAAAAATAATACAGCACATAAAAATGCTACACAAGCCACTTTGTAATTTAATGTTATTACATACTACCTTTTCATTTCAATGTAAAGCCGCTGTCATTTTCTAAAACCGTTCATAACAATTCAATGTAATATGGCAGGAATTGGCAACCTCGGCACTGCAGCTTTGGTAAAACCTATGTCCTAGTCTAGAAGGCATTTCAAAACTCTGCAACCATAGAGGCAAAGGCATGAGGGGATTAATCGTTTCACGGAAGTTGGAGTGCCCAGGTTGCCTTGCAAAATAGAAATCGGGAGACGTTCTGTACCCCATTGTTCCCCCCAGAAATGTAATTTCCTGCGGGACATGCTCAGGACTTTTTTCTTGAAAGGCTGTCCTGCACTAGGCAGGTATGCACAATTAACTACAAAAAAGCGGGGCTGATGGTAATTATTTTGATAAGTGTCTGCCACTCAGGGCCGTGGGGCAAACATTTAAAGGACATCTTCATTTACATTGAACAATCCCTGTGTGTGTGTGTGTGATATGAAGTGCCTTGCTGTTTAGGAACACTTGTTAGGAACTCCTACACACATAAGAGGTGTTTACAAAGTGTGGCCCCATTCTTCTGACCATAGTACAGCAAAAGAGGTTATGTTCTAACACTGAAACAAATCTTCATCCAGTCTGGAGAAAGGGTGCAAATTGTTGAGTGGTGAACGTCATTCTGCACATTCTGTCCTTCCGTGTTATCTTTCAATGCTTTTCCTGGCCTAGAGGAAACATTGCACAGTAACTGTGTTCCTTCCGGGATTCCCTATATCATTGGATGTTAAACAGACTTTTGTGGATAAGGACTTGTACATCAGATGCATCAACCAGAGCTGATTAACACTGTTCCTGCCCAAATGTGTGCTAAAAGGGCTTGATCTTCTGCTAAAAATTCAGTTATGTTCTATGATTGGAAAGTTCTCAGTAAGAGCACCTCAGCATGAAGTGACTTGTATGTCCCTTATCTACAGGAGTGCTATCAAGGAATCTGTGCTGTGAAAAGTGAAGTTGACCCAGAAGCAAAGCGTGCATTCAGAAGTAGCAACACTGAGAGAGGACATCCCTCCCATCTGGTGCTCTGTGTAGGTCATAAGGATGGAGTGGACTCCCAGAGAAGTAGTTAGAAGGTCTTACGTGTTGAGTAGTGAGATCAGTGGGGGAAAGCCGGTTCATGTCTGCTGAGGATAGGGATTGAGTTTCAAACACCCCGGGTCAGAGAGCCTGCTGAGTGTTGGCGGACGTAAACTGGAAAACTGGCTGATTATGTAGCATGGAATCTCCCGGAGATGCCTCTTAGGATGTCACTGTATGTAAATGAATATAAAATAAAAAACAAATCAAGCAAAACAAATGGCAAACGCACTCATCAATTTGTTAACAGCTTCACAGCAAGGTGCACATGGAAGGGCTTTGCTGTTACTGAATATGGAATAATTCCCCTCTTAGATCCACATATGGACTTTGAGCTTCACATGGGCATCTCCCATTTTTCAGCAATGGGGCCTACTCAGGGCCGGATAAAAAGCAACATGGTCAGTCGGACGGGAAGCAGCAGCTCTCTATTTAGGCGGCTGCTCTCTCCTAGCTGGGGCCACGTGAGGCCCCAGTGAGCAACTGCCTAATGTGCCTGATTAGAGAATTAGAGAGCCGCCGATGATCTGCCTGATTTTGTTCCGCCCAGCCGGCCCGGATTGCCATCAGGCTGGACAGGCCTATTTTCAGTGGTGGGCCAGGAGCTAGTACTCCAATAGCCCATAGGTTAATCCGGCCCTGATCTCTGCCCAGCCACCACAAGCAAATATATTGCAGCGCTTGCAAAGTTCAGGCTTCGAAAGCTTCTAAAACTATGCCTGAAATATAAAATATACATCATTTTACTTTCACGTGAAACAAAACCTTCCCCAAATATTTTTATGTATTAGGGAGACACGCCTGTGCATTCCGAGAACATTCCACTTACATTCCACATATTCCGCAAAATGATTTCATGCCAAGCAGGAAAAGTGCAGAATCTTCAGTTTCTTCATGAGTTTAGGTTCTTCTCAGTAAGAGTTCTGTTTTAATAAGCTGAAGTTCTATATGCAGAATGACCTCCAGCTAACAATAATTGTCCTGCTCCCATTAAGATCAGCAAAACTATGGGAGTCATTAAGGGAAATACATGAAAACAGAAGGTGGACAACAATGCCATATAAAATTTGTATAAGATATACTTTGTTGCCTTACCTTCAAGCACCAGGCAAGACACAAAGTTCGGTCTTTAATATGCTAAGTTAATAGCTGTTGTTATGTGTTTGTTTTTGCTTTGTATGCAAAGTTTGTGAAAAAATGTAAAGTTGGGGCATTGGATCTTTAAGAGGTTGTCATCCTTGTTATGAAGGGGTGTTCATGGTTGATGATGTCACCCCAACATTATAAGCCACCCCCACACTATTGGTGTTAGTTTGTTCTCTCCTACCAATAGCAAACTAGCAAGTGAGTTACAGAGGCTATAGGTGAAAGCCGATGTATGGGGTTGAGTATCGGACTTCCCTGCTGACAGAGCATGCTGAGTGCTGCGGAAAGTCTTCCTATTCCTACCTGCAATTCCAGTTCTGATTTATGCTACCCTTTCCACCCCACTCCTTGAATTGCAAAGAAAGGCCTGACATACTGCATGTAGAAATCTCCAATATCCCTTGACTCTAATCCCACCCCAATATATACCTCATAAATCCTAACGCTAACATTAACCCTAAAAGCCAAATGTAGCCATCCAATACCAACCTAACTTTTAAACTAACTCACTAACACTAAGGGCCATAGCACCTTAGACTAGAGTGGGAAAGGGATGGCCAACACAGTAAGCCAGCCAGACCCTTGTGCATAACACTGTGTGATCGATCTAATGCTATCACTAACTTAAAAATATTGTAGTATTTTAAATGATTACGCACAGTGTTTTTACTATCCCAAAACGTTTTTGGCTTCAATGTGCCTTTGAACTTTTTAAACTATTTCAGAAGAATCAGTTCCCTAGCACAGCCCCTTCCCTCTTGCATGTCATAGCCCTCTCCTGTTCTGGGAGTGTCTAATTACTGTCTGTGCTGGACAAGCTCCTTTGCCCCTTCTTTCACCTCACAACATTACTTTTTATGTAGCAGCTGGGGGAGGAGTGAAGAGGAATGCTACTATACAGTATACTGTAGAGCAGGGGTGAGCAAACTTTGACCCTCTTTGGCTGTGTTGAAATTACAAATCCCATCATGCATCTGCCTCTGGGAGTCATGCCTGCTGGTGTGATTTGCTCTTGCAATGCCTAATGGGATATGCAGTTTCACCACGGCTGGAGTTTGGCTGCTCCTGCAATATAGTGACTGCTGACACTGCTGACATCACATGGAAGCACTCATTAGCATTTGCAGAATTTTTGAATGGCTTTTACAGGTTGCCTAAAATACCTTATATGCACATATAATTTTGTTATTGAAATGAATGGTCTAGTGCCAAGGTCTCTTTAAGGTAGAAAAGGACAGAAAAGGAGAGATGACTTCATCAGTGTTGTAATGCCTCTCTGTTGTTTAATAGGGTGGGTTCCTGACCAAGTTGTATTACTTAGCTGTGTGGTCTGGTAGATTTTCAATGACTTTCACTAGTAAATAACTTGACTAAAATACCTTATATCCTTGGTTCTCAACCGGTGGGTCGTGACCCAAAAGTGGGTCGTGACCCAGTGTTCAGTCGGTCGCTGCGTGCCTTCTTCTTTTCTAGGTGAGAGGCTCCTCAGTCCCTTCTTAGAACAACATAGTCAAGTCTTGCACCTAGCAGCCATTCAAAATATGAGCTTGAGGTGGGGTGGGCTGGGGGTATGGCCGTCAGGGAGCTCCATCCATATGTGCATTGCTTACAGCTCCCTGGAATGTCCTGTAGATGTGCCTGGACCACAGTGATGCCATATTCTGTCTCCCGAGACCTCTACAGGATGTGCAGGGAGCTGTACAAGCAATGCAGATATGGATAGAGCTCCGACACAGCACAGCAGCCCACACTGGACCCCAGCCTGAGGATCCACTCCAATTTCCGTAAATTAGGGAGACTGGGTGGATCTTTAAAAAAAAGAAAATCAATTTTTTGGAGTGTGTATGTGTGTAAGAATTTTTGTGAGTGTGTGAGATTGCGTCTGTTGTTGTGTGTGCATGTCAGTGTTTTTGAGGGCCCGCTCCCACTCGTACAGTGCGTTAAATCGCAGTCTCATGCGATTATTGCACTGCACCACTCAATCGCATCTACTGTGCGTTCTGCTGTGGGAGCCGGCACCGGAACACATGGTACCGCAATGCCATATCTTCCATTGTAGTGCGACTTGGGTCGCGACTTAATGGCCAAGGACAAATGTGGGTCCTGAGGTTACACAGCTTGAGAACCACTGCCTTATATGCACATATAATCTTGTTATTGAAATGAAAATGGTCTACTATCAAGGTCTCCTTAAAGTGACACTAAACTCAAGAATCAAATCTTAAAAATGCATTCAATTACTCCAACTATAATCTGTGTGCTATAATCTACTATAATCTAACTACAATCTCCATACAAATTAGTAAACTAAACATAAGATTGTAGTCTATCACAGGAGTGAGGTTGGAGCGGTGGCTACTTTACAACACACACAGGGACCATGGAGAACAAAAGTAGCCCCCTCCAGGAGGAAGGACAGTGTCATCACCAATTCAGAGATGATTGGAGGATCTACAGCCGAGTGATACACCAATAAGATATATTCTTGTTAAGCTAAGTCTAGCTATTTTTTAATAGGGTGAGTTGCTGACCAAGCTGAATTGCTTAGCTGGCTGTGCGGTCTGCTGAATTTGCCTGGATTTAAACACCGACAAAATTATACATCTTTTGGATAAGAACCTCCATTAACATTTATTTCAACTGTGTAATTAACTGTTTTCTTGGAGTTTATTAATATATGTAAAGCTGATAGGTGGCATTTTATGAAGAAAATCTGCCACCAGTTTCCTAAGTGAAGTCATAGAGAGCGTATTGCCGGTACATTTATTTTTTCCTACTTTACATTTACAGCTAAGGAAAAAAAGACAGCCTTGCTTGGCCGCTGGGAATACCTCCAATCTTTCCATCACAGTGATTTTTAGCGAAAATCTCTTACCTCAAAACAAATGATCTGGAATTTTTTTTTCTTTTTTTACTCTCTGGGCCTTTCAGGTCTTGACAGGTTACTTTCAATAGGCCACTGTCATGGCAGGGTTTCTTACAATTTCTCACAATGCCTCCTGCCAACCTGAAGTAATGTCAAATGGCAGAGGATGATGGGCCCTTTATGGGGCAAAATTAAATGTAAAATACGGCATGTTGTCCATTTTGCTGCCGGATGAAACATACCGTAAATGTACTCAATCATTGTGGAAGCGTTGTATGTCATATTTCCACACCGCCGCATCGCGCGGACCTATTTGATAAAGCAAAGAGAGAGCACGTAACACATAAAATGCATACAGGATTCATTGTTCACTAGTCAGACTGCAGTAAAAGGAAATCTATGTTATACCTAGGAGTTCATAAAGGGATCTCCGAACATTAAAGTGGTATAACAGAATAGCTATGCGATGCAGTTTCTGGTATCTTGGATTCCACACTATTTCCTTAACACAGATCACTATGCAATAGCCAAAAACAAAGAAACTAAACACTTATTCAATTTTTTTTAAATTTTTAAATGTGAAAGAGATCAGAGATCTTATGTAGGGTACACACGTAGCAAATTTCATCCAGCTCTTGATGAACCAGCAGAAATGTGCACAATGGGTGCTGCTATAAGCACCTGTCCGGCCAGCAACCCTCAATCGCATGATCGAACAAGTAGGTTCAAAAATTCTCGGTCGAACAGAGCTTGCAGCCAACCTCTGATCGGGTATACTGACAGCAGCCACCAGCCGATATCAAACTACAATGAAAACAGCAGGGGCTTTCAGCGTGGATGGAGGAATCTGTAATATTTCCTTTGTTCAGCCCGCAGGTGGAACAAAAACAATATATACGTGTATGCTCGGCTTTACTGTATGACCTCTAGTTTGCTAAAGCTCGATGTATCATAAACAATGACTTTTTTAAATCAAAGTTTTTTATCCTCTTTTACCAATGCCGGTAATCTCCTCCAGCCTCTTTAAACCTCTTCCTTTCTACATTCACTTACCCCAGAATATTATTGCACTGGACCAGCTTCCTGACAGTGATGGACCATGTCTGCGTAATGTGTGTTGGCACAGCTGCTTATAGTTTCAACCGGGAACCATGTGACAGGGCGACAATTGGGAGATGGTGGTCACCCCATAACAGGTACTGACTAAAAGAGACCCCTTGTGGCAAGGCCACCAGGTATTCTTTAACTGTAATTTGCATAATTAAAACGATTCAAAATGATTTTTGAAATTACAATAACATGTTAAAACTTACATGAGATTTTAGTGATTGGTTTTGTGCATTGGAAATGGGTTTGTAGCACTGGGATGTACATTAAAGTGAATAATATTATCAATGCATGTTCATGCTGTAAAAATGTTGTCTCTGAGTATAGCTTATAAGTATAAATGTACAAAAGGTTTGTTAAACTGGCTGGCCTCAGTATGACACTAGTATGATAAAAAAAAGTTGCAGCTGAACTAAGCACCCTAAGGCTCTATTCACATTTGAGCTGAGTGTCTGGGCTATTTTGGGGGGGGTTCTAGTGTTTCTATGGGCGTTTTTGCAGACGTTTCAGGCTTGAGTTTCTATTTATTATTATCTTTAGCCAATGGAATGCTAGTTACTAGGAAAAAAAAGTGTGACAAATGTTGTGCTTTTTTATGCGTTCTTTAGGTGCTGTCATTAAAGTCTATTGGGGACAAAACCCTCTACTCTACCCCCAAAGAAGCTCATGTACGTTTTCCAGCTACAGGCATTTTGCTGAAAGCAACAGAACACTCAGACGTGTACAGGGGCCAGGGGACTCCTCCTGTTGAGCGTTGTAGCACTTAGGCATTCACACTACAAAATGTTCAGGTGTGAATGTAGCATGTAGTTGGTCATACCCTTATAGATTGTTTTGATTCAGCCCGTGGATGGACAAATCTCCCCTGTTGGGCTATTGTATACTTGGTCTGGATCCTTTTATTGTGCTCAGTCAGGAATGTGTTGCTGGTGTTAATGAAAAAATGTTTTGCGGTGGCTAAGTCATACATAAAGGAAAACAATATGTTCAGTCACCATGCCCATCCTACTATTAAAATCATTTTTTTTTTCTGTTTGGTCAACCTCTGGTTCTTACACCTGTGAAATACGGATGCTTTCTCCTAAAGACTGAGACTTCTCTCTGAGATTACAGTTATTTCTCTAGGGAGTCTCACCCATTTCTGGTTATATCTGCTTTCAGTATTTCTGATTCACACAACCAGAACAAGAATTCTTCATCTCTATTCTGGTCCAGGTAAGTGACTCAAAAGTATCGACACCAGGTTATTATCATCACAGCCATGCAACTAGCAAGTCAGCAATGTTCTCTTACATATCTCTCTCATAACAGCTTTCCATTAATTTCACATGCTGCATTAACTGTACCTTCTTGTTAATGAGGCCATTAATAGATAATCAATATCTATTTGAACATGGCCACATGAAAAGCTCTAAGCATAGCAATATACATAATGGAGGTGGTGATGTTACTTTGGAGGAACCCAGTATAGATGTACCATACAAAACATGTAAAACCAGTATGTAAGCACCACTGAAAAACATGTAAAAAAGAATATCCCAGCACAGCAAGACATTTCTGTCTTTGAGTCAACATCATCCTAAACTATGCATTTAAATAGGAGCCAGACACACAGAAAATAATTGGCTGTATCCATCTGCCAAGGGCAAGTACATGAACAGAGATCTGCTGAAGAAGAAAGTTAACATAGGGAAAATGTACCCATCTGTGGCCGAGGAATTCTTAAATTTCCCTGGGACCCTTTATGTAGGGGACTGCTCTCTCCTGCAGTTTAAGTCTACAATCTGGAAGATTCTCACTAACTTGTCCATCAGTGAGAATCCACCAGTCCATCTTCAGAGCCTCATTTTGCCCAGTTGGAGGTCTGGAAAATCCCCAAACTATGTATTCAAATGAGAATGGTTTGTGAGAGTCAGACTCACACTGTTCCTGGAGAAATGGTGATATTAACTGGGAGGGGGGCTTAACTAGCAACGCAGCAAACTCCCCTACAGTTATGCCCATTTGTATGCGTGTGGCGAGGATTTTACTCCCTCTCTCAGGGAAAAGGTTTTGTTAAGATAGATTAGGCTTTGACAGAATACCTGGCACACTAAGCACTCTATAAGCTTCTGTGTACACCTATCATAGCAGTCGTAGTATCTCTAGTGACTACCTTAATTTATTAAAGATGTGAGCTTTAAGAACCTTCCTTACATTTCTACCTTAGGCATAATAGTTAGTCAGGTTGAAAAAAGACTCAAGTCCATCAAGTTCAATAATTATTATTATTATTATATAACTGTATAATACCTGAGGAAGGAACCTAAGGGCGGAAATCTGCCTTCTTTGGATTGACTGTCCTATGCTCGGCTCACTACTGGTTACTGTACAATCTAAGTTTCATTCATGCTGAATACTGAATACATGGCGCTCTTCTTCCTGCACTGAGACTGATAGTTTCGGTCCCATCACTCCCCGCAACCATTCATAGAAAAAGTCTTGCATACTTTCAATAGAATGCAAGGCATTTTGTAAATGGACAAGGGGAGATTTTGTCATTTAACGGCCCCTCCTCTCAGCTTGTTCATTCACAGAATGCCTTACATTCTGTAAATGGGAAGGGGAGAGGACAGAAAGGTAAAAGTCAGAATCTCCTCTTGACTTTATGCAAAATATCTTGGATTATGTGAATGGGAAGGAGAGATGGGAGAAAGGTAAAAGACTGAATCTCCCCTTCATACAAGACTTTTTGTAAATGGACTAGAAAAGGTGGAGAGGAGGGGACGGGACGGGAAAACGACTGGAGCCCTTTACTATGCTAGGACCAGAACTCTTAGTCACAGCATCAGAAGAATAACACTCTGTGTAGTGTCGGGGATGAATTAAACTAACATTAGTAGTACTAATTTAGTACAGTAACTAGCAGTGAGCTGTGTATAGAATAGTCTTTAGTATAACTACCTTATTTACATTGTGGTGTTTCCCAAAACATTTTTTCTTGCATTCCACTTAAAGTTGGCTAATAAAGGCTATCACTAAAACTCCAAACATTCTGCTTCTGTGTACTATGCAGTTTAGAGATAACATGACAATATCTGAACCAGCAGCTACAATGATAGCTTTCACCTAAACTGTCCCCTGTTGGTGAAATTGTGTACTGCAGCACAACCACAATCCCAGTCATAACAGAACCCAGAAGTCTGGATGGTCCCCCAAGCATTGCAGACTGCGTTGGGTGGCTGGCAGAAGTGACAACAGTAGCACAGAGAGATCCAAAGAAAACAGATTCACATCTATACTGCAAATCCTTTTTAAGTAATGAAAGTGAGAACATTCAAATCTATTAATCATTTCTCTCAGGAATAAAGTTTATCCTCTTATCAAAACTCTATTTATCCACTCATCTATAATCTTTTCTCTTTGTTTTATCTAAACAAACCGAATTTTTATTTAGCATTTTCTCTGTTTTGAAATCACAGCTTATCCTGCCGTCCAAATAATTGAATGCTTTTAAAACATTGCTGGAATTGATTAGGATGTTCAGCGGTGTATTTGCTTCAGAGGCTTTTTTCTGAAAAATGTGAGATAATTACATTTCCGACAAGCTCCCTCGAGATGAACGTGATGGTGTGCAGGAAACTTCCTTGTCGCTTTCTTGCGTCCACGCCAGATTATGTATCTGTAACCTTTACTGAAATGTCAGTCACGACAACAGTTATTAGTGGCTAGAATAGGTCGCCTAGAATTAGGCCCTCATCATCTCTTGTGTGTTCAGTTTAACATCCAACATTTACTCGATGCTGCTGAAAAAAATAAAAAAATGTATCATGGTTTTGTTTTATTAATTTATTTATTCAAAAATATGACACTCTAAAAGAAGCTAACACACTAAACAGCCAAAGGTTTGTGGTCATCTGACCATCATACCAACACTATATGACTAAAAGTATGTGGACATCCCTTCAACTTATTCCGTTCAGGTGTTTCCAGTGAAAGGTATTGTTAATGTGACAGCATACTAAGACAACTTAGACAATTGTGAGCTTCCAACCTTATGGCAACAGTATGGGGAAGGCCCTATTCTGTTCCAGTGACTGTGCTCCTGTGCGCAAAGCCAGCTCTCTAAAGACATAGTTGTACCAGTTTGGTGTGGAGGAACTTAAGTGGCCTGCACTGACCTCAACCATATTGGATATACTGGAACACTGATTGCAAGCCAGGTCCTTTCCTTTTCCATCAGTACCTGACTTCACAAATGCTCTATTGGCCGAAAGGGCACAAATTCTCACATACAAACTAAATAAATCTTGTAAAAAGTCTTCCCATTTTCACGCCCATAGTTTTCGAATGGAATGTCCAACAAGCTCATTGGTGTCATGGTTATCTGCATTAGCTGGCTTCACCACTTGCCACATCACAAACGTTTTAGGATTGAGGAACACATTTATGACATAGTAACCAGCAGATGTAGGCAACTGTCAATCCCAGAATTGTCACCCAGCATAGCTCAGCAAAGATCAAAGACATGGGCAGCAGCTGATATCCCGCCCATTGGTGCCTGAATAAGTGGGTCCCAATGTCACTCAGCAGAGCTGTGGTGCAGTGGAAGGAGCCTTCTGTCGCTTGCAAGTAGTACATACAGACCTGGCCGCACTCCTTACCGGACTTTCCTTCGTTCAGAAAATGGGTGCTGAAGTGACTGTGGATGGCGCTGCGCAAATCACACAAGCAAGCAGGAACGTCACCAGCACACCTTGATAATGTGTCCAAGCACGTCTTCTTTATTGATGCATATTGTCACATATGCAGGGCAACGTTTTGGGGCCATGCAAGGTCCCCTTCATTAGGCTCAAAATTACCAATATTCATATTCATCAATAATCATATTGAGCCTAATGAAGGGGACCCTGAGTGGCCCCCAAACATTGCGCTGTATAAGTGACATGATGCGTTAATAAACAAGATGTGTTTGGACACATTATCAAAGGTGTGCTGGTGATGTTCCTGCTTTCTTGTAAGTAAGTAGTTCCCAGGGACTGGGCTCCATGTATTGTCACAGTTGTTACTGCCATTGTCATTACCTTATAATTGTTACAATTGACCTTTTGTTGACCGTGTATTACAACAGTTGCCCTTTGATGTCCATGTATTGTAGCAATTGACTGTTTGTTACCCATATTGTATACAATTGCCCATGTAATGTCAGGATTGCCATATTTTTTCTAACATATTGTCAAGCTTCTTCTACTATCCCCATGTTTCATTTCTATTTATACTTTTGAGTTGTAATATATATATACACACATCAGCCAGATTTGCACTGTCTGTTTCTTCTCCAGACATTATTATTGTTTAGTTTTATAAATTTATAACTGCTACTGAAAATTAGTTTCCATATATGCTAGGTGCACCTTTAGACAAATGTGAAGCTGCACACTGCTGATCCCATCAGCAAGTTTATAATTTCTGTAGTTCTGCACCCTACACTCCATCCACGACTTCTCTCACATCAGAACTGGGGGCTTCTTTCACTCCTACTGGGGCTTAATCATAGAGCTCAGAAATCAAAAGATCTCTCTGCACTCCTTACCGAAGTATCAAAAAGACCCGGACGGACGGGTGAGACCAGATAGAAAATAACATCACCAGCACTCCAAAGCATAATCAAGCAATCGTCCATTTATTGGCACATTGCCATTCAAATGCCAGCGCTTTTGGGGCCTCAGAGGGTCCCCTTCATCAGGCTCAGAATGACCCTGATGAAGGGGAACCTCTGAGGCCCCGAAAGCGCTGGCATTTGAATGGCAATGTGCCACTGCCAATAAATGGACTATTGCTTGATTATGCTTTGGAGTGCTGGTGATGTTATTTTCTATCTAATCATAGAGCTCTTCACCACTGCATCTATGCCCTACATCTTAGTACAGTTTCGCAATATTGGACATGCTGTTTTTGTGCATTTACACTTATCACGCGGCCCACTGAAATGAATGGTAAATGCTTCATGTGTTGTGAACTTCTATGAGTTTTTGATGCATTTTCACCATGAAAAAATGCCTGCTCTTAGTGACTTTCCCTGACTTTACATAATGATTTAATAAAATAAATAAACACATAGATATGCAGCACATAAAAAAATACGGCTTACTGCAAAAACAGAAGTGTGAAACGGTCATTGTCTGTCCTGCAATCTAGCAATCTCTCTTTCATAAAATGAATGCTTAAAGGACATCTGTTCGTAGCTCAATACTGCAGCCATCTGATTTACTAGCTAATGTACTTAAATAATTAAGCAGAGGCCAGACAGATACAATACAGCTGATAGTGGCGAGGAATGTTTTCCAAGATTAAACTAATAAAATTGTCTGGAATGCCGAAACACCTCTACCGTCTGCCAATAGATAAGATTAACTTCAAGTAGTGGTTTTTACAGCCCTATCAAGGCCCATCACAGCCATGTAGAAAATAAAAATTGTACTGTTTATCATTTAAACAACACAATAAAAAATGCAGGCAGGATTCACTGACATTTTAGCTGGTCTCATCATTTTCATTAATGTGCAGTTCATGTTTGGAAATGGAACAGTTAGCAATAATGAAGCGTGAAAAGCACTGGGGAACCCATTTTGTTAGATGACCCAATGTTTATTAGAATTGAGATTGCAGATTCATTAGATCTTATGTGTCTTTAGAACTAATGGGCCCAATACATGTTAGGTATAGAGATGCTCAGTGATGTCCACTGAAGAAGTTACACTATATGTGGTCATCACTCCGAATTATTGAGTTTGGGTGTTGGGTACTGTTGATGCTACTGGATACAAAGACATTTTGTGCAATCTTCTGGCAGCAGTTTGGGGCAGGCCCTTTTCTGTACTGTCATGACTGTGTCCATGTGTACAAAGTAGGGATGCACTGATATATCGGCCGCCGAAACATATCGACTGAAAATGGCACTTTTAGCAAAATGCCGAAAGTGCCATTTTCTTGCCGATACAGCGGTGCATCTGTTCTTTCTCTCCCCCTCGCTGGGCGCTGCTCTGTGTCCCAGCGGGGAGGAGAGAAACTGTCACAGGTGGCTTAGCGCTACGGGAGGAGAGTACTGTGAGTGGCCGGCGTCTCTCTTCCCACACCGCTCAGCCTCCTATCACAGATCAGAGGATAGCAGTGTGGGCGGAGACAGCCAGCGCTGTCACAGGAGGCTGAGCTCTCCTCCCGCTCCGCTTGCTCAGCTTCCTGTGACAGCTGTTAATGGCCTGACATTTTTTTTTTATTTCGGTTTTGAAATTTTCATTTCGGTGCACCTCTAGTACAAAACCATCTCCAGAAAAGACCTGGTTTGATGAGTTTGGTGTGCACTACTCAAGTCGTGAGTCCTGACCTCAACCATACTAAATACCTTTGGGATAAACTGGAACACAGTTGTGTAATGTCAGCATCTGACCTTTTAGCTAAATGAGCACACATTCCCACAGACACATTCCAAAAATCTTGATCGAAGCTTTATCAGTGGAGTGGAGTTTGTTACAGCTGAAAGGGGGGACCAGCTCCATAATAATGCCCATAGTTTTCAAATGGGATGTCCAACAAGCTCATGTAGGTGTCATGGTCAGGTTTCCATACAGTGTACCATGGATGAAGAGGTGCAGCAGAGGAGTGCTGCTTACCTTTGGTAAAACTGAGATGAGCCGTCTGGTGTTTTATATATTTTGTTTGATTATTATATTTTTGTTTTAAAATTAACATTTAAAGTATATTTAAAGGCACACTGTTTTAAGTAGTGCATGGAAGAATTAGAACTTCTGCTAAGTTTGTATTGTTGACTAGGGAGAGTCACCCTCTCTATTTGTCTTGGTGACCATTGCCACCGGGACTGAAAGTGAGGGAAAATGTAATATTTTGAGGTACCAGAATAGGAATATTGAGGAAATCGTCCAATGGGGGAGACTATTCTGGTGACAACTGTCTAAGCAGAGATGTACTTCACTTTGAAGAGATTTGCTCTCACTTCCTTTTGTGTTGACAAGACAGGAAGTGAAGTGAAATCTAATGAACGAGGCATCGATGGCAACAAAAACGTTTCACAAGGCTTTTACCTATTACATTCTCTCTCCAAAAGTATTTAGTAATACTCTCGTGCATTAAAGACTATCAGTTGGCAGGGCATACTGGCCTTTGTAATTGCTTCTTGGCAGCCTATGTATAAGTGAAAAAATTAGATAACCAACCTCTATTGACAAAGAAAGAGGGATTGCCACCCTCCTCTGAGTCATTCAGGTGCCTGCATAATCAGATCAATTCACTGTTTATGACAGTTACACGGTATAGCTGTAAATTACACGGTATAGCTGTAAATAAAAATTGAGAAGATTGCTGGAGCTTAACACCTGGCTGTAAGTAGGAAATCTTAAAGTGCCCCTTTTACTGAAAAGAAAATTTAAAGTGACACTAAACGCAGGAGTTAAATCCTAAAAATGCATTCAAGTACCTTAACTATTAACAAAAATGTATCTTATTTTTGTATCACTCGGCTGCAGATCCTCAAATCATCTCTGAATTGGTGCTGACATTGTCCTTCCTTCTGGAGGGGAGTACTTTTGTTCCCCATGGTCCCTGTGTGTGTTGTAAAGTAGCTCACTCCCGTGATGGACTACAATCTCATGTTTAGTTTAATAATTTGTATGGGGATTGTAGTCTATCATGGGAGTGAGCCTAGATCGGTGGATACTTTACAACACACACAGGGACCATGGGGAAGACAAGTAGCCACCCTCCAGAAGGAAGGACAGTGTCAGCACCAATTCAGAGATGGTTTGAGGATCTACAGCCGAGTGATGCACAAATAAGATAAATTTTTGTTAATAGTTAAGGTACCTGAAGGGATTTTTAAGATTTGACTCCTGAGTTCAGTGTTACTTTAAAAAATGGTACATTACTGTTCTGAGCATAATAAAGAAACAATGGAAATTATGGTATCAGTCAAATAATTTTTTTTTTTTACTCCAAGTCCTTAGCAGGCAAAACTCAGTAAGCTGTGCCAAAAGTTATTTGCTATAAATTTCTTTATATTCAATAATGAGAACCAATGAGAGTCGCATGGCTGGGAATAACAATCGTTATGGGAAATAAGACAATCCTTTATAGCTGAGTATATTGAGCCTTTTGTCTGAGATCAGTAACAATGTATAAAGGCTCCAACAGCAAGCCATCCATGACGGAATTGCTAACAAAAAAAAAAAGGTCCGTCTATATAATATCACATTCCAGCTATAAAGTTCATTGTAATTATTACAATACTCCTCGTTTAATCTATGAAATAATTAAAAGACAACATATTTTTAGATTGCTAAATTAATTATAGCTACTCTATTGTTTTATGGGGAACCGGGGTATTCAGGGAGATAACATACTGAATATGCCTATCTAATCAGGTTGCTGTAATCTAATTAAATTAATTCCCAGCTGCACTGCGATGTCTCTAGGCAATCACTTAACAAGCAAATTAATTTCCAAAGTTTCTTAACAACTTCAGCCACTCAAGTAATCAGTGTTGTGAGGTGCAGCACCTTAATGGTTCCATTAAAGTGACACTTTTTTTTCTTGAAGGTTAAATGTGCTTTTTTAGCACCCATCTTCAGGTACTGCGAAAATGTCAATTATTATTTCAAGCAATCAAGTGGATTTTTTTTTTTTGCTAGGATACACTCTGAAATATTCCCTGCTCCCCTGCCGATTATCTACTGCTGGACCAGAAAAGATTTAAAGTGTATTTCTATTTTTGCAGTCAAATTTGAGAAAATTCCTCCTCTGTGTGTTTATTATGTGTTCCTATTCACACAGCATAAAGAAAAAAAATATGTCTTACCTTTTAGATGTTTTATTGCAGCAGGCAAGATGGTTGAATTCAGGTTTTATTGCAGCACCTTCACAGTGACCTGTCCTCATAGAAAGACTTAGGACTGAAATTTAAGGATGGTGTTTCTCTCATTAACGTCATTGACATACAATGCAAACCCCTCACCACTCACAAGACCTCCTAACATTAAATATAAGGAGATGCCAGGTAGAAATGTTAACCTTTTAGAAGCCAAGAACTCCTAACCCAAGTAAAAGCACTTTAAACGGCAAAAAGCATTTTTAAAATATATTTTAGCTTATGTGATGTGAATGGGAACATGTAACAAATATACAATAGGTGTTATCCCAGTTTGGTTGCAAAAGTGGAAATACACGTTAAAGTACAAAGTATTCAAAGCAGCATTTCAGCCAAAATTAACATGATAAAATGAATATCTTATTAACCACTTGAAGTCCGCAGTGTTTAGACCCCCTTCCTGTCCAGGCCATTCTTCAGTGTTCAGCGCTGCAGTACTTTGACTGACATTTATTCCGTCATGCAACGCTGTACTGAAATTAATTTTATACCATTTTTTGGGGACAGAAAGGGCTTTCTTTTGGTGGTATTTAATCACCACTACGTTTTTTTTTTTTACTATATAATGAAAAAAGTACCGACAATTTTGAAAAAAAAACTGTTATCCCTACGTTTTGTTATAAAACATTTATTATTACCCAATTTTTGGGTAAAATATAAAAGTCGGGGTCACATCGGGTAAATAGACACCAAACATGTCAAGCTTTAAAATTGCACGCACACTCTACATCGCTAAAAACTACCATACTCAAAATTGACCACAGCCGACGCTTTAAAAGCTTTTACCGATCATCAGTTTAGTGTTATCAGTGATTGATGGCCCTACAATTATTGCTCTCACTCCGACGTTCGTGGCGATATGTAACATGTGCGGTGCAATGGATGTAATCGGCGTTTTCACACGTAGGCGGACTCGACGCATATTTGCGTGTGCATGTGGGGGCGGGGGACTTTAATTTTTTTATTTTAATTTTTGTTATTGCTTTGATATGTGACTTTTAATTTTTCTATTTTTTTTGTAACTTTAATTTTTTAAACCTTTTTTTTCCACTGAACTTTATTGCTATCACATAGGGAGCAAACAAGCTCCCTGTGTGATAGCCAATTTGCAGTGACAGGTCCTCTTTATGGAGACATCAGGGGTCTTTAAGACCCCTAACGTCACCTTGGGACCCCCAGAAAGCTGATAAAGCAGAGACCTGCTTCACCAGCTTCTCTCCGGTTTCTGTACCGGAGAGTGGCAGAGGAATGCAGGCAGTGATGTAATACACATCACTGCCTGCATTCCGAAGAGGAGGAGGGTTTCAAACGGAGCTCGTGTACTCTCCGGCCGCAGAGCTGCTGTGCCGGTCCCGGGCTCACACCGGGCACAGCAGAGCTCGGGATCGGCAGCAGCAGCTGCGCCGCACGCATATTACAAGCGATCGGGCGTCTCTACAGACGCGCGAACGCTTGTATTTAAACAGCCATCGCTGGCTGTTTACATTCAAAGCCGATTTCCCGCTCGTGCCCGCCGCCTAGCATCGGGCTCGAGCAGGACGGGATGGGACGTCTAAAGACGCCCATCCACTCTCAAGAAGCTGCTGTCCGGCCGTTTAATTACAACGGCCGGACAGCAGGTGGTTAAATGAAAAAAAAGCTTTTGCTCCAATATTTACCTTCAACCTTGTCACTCCCAGTACTTCTTTTCTGCATCCAGATTTCCTAAGTTTGAAGGTCAGCATTATTCAACCCACTTCCTGAGAGCCCAGGCTGTTATACTCACCTGAACCATGGAGCTAACTTGTTCTTACACTAGTCCTTCCAGCCTCTCTTCCCCTCCACTGCAGAGCTCTTAGGTCCTGTAAATCATCACGTTCTACACACAGTGTATAGACATGAGGACACTGGGGAGCATTGCTGCAGTATAGGGGGGGGGACATGCTGGAGGGAGTGCTGTCACAGCTGGCCGTCTCAGAGCTTCAGGTGAGTAGAACGTTCTTATTTTTGTACCTAGACAAAAACGAGCACTTGCAGTGACGGGGTAGCCCCACTGCAAAGGTTAATAAAAACCTTTTCCTGGACTTCCCTTTCTCACTTTTGGCCATTGAGGCCTACTATCACATTAAATGAAAAATGGGCAACTCAGAAGATAGAAAAACATGAGATTTGATTAAAACTTCAACTGGCTAAATCATGGGTATACTGATCATTTTGACATTTACAGGGTTATTCACAAAAGGATGAAGAGTTTGGAGAAGGCAGGAGAAGTGAACAATCTTCTCCAATTCAGCTCACTTTCCTAATCAGCTATGTTGTCCAAGATTGTTCCCTTCTCCTGCCTTCTCCAAACTCTTCACACTTTTCTGAATAACCCTGTTAGTGTTCATTGATGGTAACCTCCACTTAAGCCTTTTTTCTTCATATGTTCAGTTTAAATTGCCGGGTTTAGGACCAATTTACTTTAAAGAGAATCTGCAGTGCTCCAGTTTTAGAATTTTCAATACTGCTAGAAAAATCTCTGGAGTGAACTTCCGACAGACAAAATATGAGGTACATCATTTATAGAAGAGTCTATCATTTTCTAAGTTAGGACATCGAAAACAAAACAATTATTCAACAAACAGATATGAAATATGTTAAAAAAATTAAACCTAAATTTACAACAAATAAAAAATGAGCCCACCGCCATTATAGTTTACTGTAAACATTTTGCTTTAAACCAATATTTGATTTTTGTTTTTATTATTTTATGCATTACAAATTCTGACTTAACAAAACCACCAGACCAGTTTTATTGTCAACATGTTTCATTTAACCAAACCACCAGACAGGTTTAATTTTATTTCTCAAACAATTTTCTGACTTGACAAAACCGCTAGACGTCACATTTTTTTACCCTAAATCAGACTATACAAAACCACCAGGTATTCATTTTTTTATCCTATTCATCAAAATGTTGGCTTTACAAAACCACAATGTTTTTTAGTTACCATAAATATGGTCTTGATGAACAAGCTAGATATTTTTTTTTCGGACTTAAAGGAGAACTGTGGGGTGAGTGATTTACACTCATCCTCATAGTTCGAGCCTACGTGTGACAATGAAACTGTCACACGCTGGCTCTATAGAACGGGAAGTGAGCAAATACATACCATCGCTCGCTCACTTTCCGATCATCTCCCTGCAGAAAGCCCGCAGGGATTCCCCCCGCCCCGCTCTGATCCTCCAGCACTGACTGGAGGAACGGACGGGGTAGGAGGCGGGCACAGCAGGCTCTGCCTATAGATAGGCAGAGCCTGCTGTTATTCAGCCAGCTGGACGGACAGTATTTTCGGGATCCGCCCCTGCTACGGCGCTCTCAGTATATACCGAGCAATAGCATGCTATATACTTAGTGGGAGGAGGTTAGTATATGTCCTCCTGTGACCCTAAAAAGAACTATAGGATAAAAGGTTTACCCCATAGTTCTCTTTTAAATGAACAGAACTCTCATCTCAGCTCTATCAGCTAAAGATAATATATATTTTCTTCCTTGTAGCCAGTGCAGAAATCTAAACAATATATCAATACACATTTCAGGGATCACTATAGTAAACAATATTGTATTATAGGAACTGATTGGGGTTAATACTCGTAATGATAATCTTTAGTATACAAATTCCCTATTTTTATGTATATTTTCACATTTACATGTAAACCAACCTGTCCAGCAAAACTCACAGGGGTTGAGACAGGAGTTTGGGGATGCTCACAGTGGCCAGTTTTTATTAATGTATTTTTGTTCTGGCAAGGAAAGCCATTATTTTAAATAGAAGGCTCCCATGACCCCCTCTCTGCGGTTTTGGAAGTCCTAAGTCAACATGGCCATACCGTACTAAAAGGTTACATATAAATTCAGGGGATGTATGACAAAATTTTATAAAGTCTGGGATTTATGGTTGTCCTCACATCTTACTGCTGTTCAGTTTCCCAAAGGTTGAGTTTCACATGAACAGGCTTGTCTGGGATTTTATATGAGAAATCTACTTATCTATCTGTCTTCCATATTTGGTATTCCGCACCTTATATGTATCCTAATTTTGTTTAAAATTATTTAATTGTATCGACTGGGTTCCCTCCCACTGACCTGGTGGAAGTGGAGTGAGCATTTCCTATTCTTATTGTTAATTCTTAATGTATAATGTGCTTTTTTAAAGCTAATTCCATTATAATGTTATCTTTTGGTAAACTTGTTAGGTTGGCTGCTTGGCTGGACAAATCAAACTGACTCACTTTTCTTTGCCTCGTTTTTGCTGTTAGTGCCTCAGTTTGGGGTGTGATACCTCTTTGTTTCCTGTCTTTTTTAATTTGGCCAGGGGTATGCCCCATATTGCTGTTTTGTATTCTATTATAAAAATTGTTTTAATAAAGAGAATTTTTCAAAAAGAAAATTGTTTTCTAAAGGAAGAAAACCTCTAACTGCTTCCATTTGTTTGTTTTTACTTAAAGTGCAACTGAAGCCACAACTTTTTTGGATGGACTGGATGGAAAGGGATTAGAACACCTGCCAGTTTCTTATTGTTGTCTGTGTGCCCATTAGGGACAATCACCCTCTTGAATTTTTCTGGTGAAAGTTATCACCGAAGTGAAAGAAAATCCCAAATTTTGAGGTGTCCTCAGAACAGGAATAGATGAGAAACCTTCCAATAGAGAAACTAGTTCTGGTGACCCTGATGACCACCAGGGATTTCCTCTTGCTTGCTGTTGTGGCTATTGGACAGGAAGTGAAGAGAAATCTACCCAATGTGACCCAGATGGCATGCAAATTTAGCATATTGAAAAAAATATGTGCATATAAAACACACAGAAAGGTGCATGAACAATTAAAACAATGCATGCAGTAACACACATCAAAAAAGCATAGCAACACGTGAATGCGTGTAAAAGGGCCTTTAGCATGCATTTAATGCCAAGCTCTGGCCTCTAGCCCTCTTCTCCCCCCATCCCCCGGGAGTATGTTATTTATTGATTTACTAAAGGCAACTAGGCTGTTCACTTTGCAAGGGAAATTGCACTTTGCAGGGGAAGTCTTCCCTTAGTTCAGTGAATGAGGTGAAGCTCTGCTGACTTCCATCATCCAATCATGTGCAAGAAAAAATATTTTTATTTTTAGCTTCCTTTCTCATGATTGGGTATCCTTTGCAAAGTGAAACTACATTCACTAAGTTAAGGAAACTCCCCCTGCAAAGTGCATATTCCCCTGCAAATAGCCTTTAGTAAATTAACCCCACAAAGCCTTCTTCCTCTTCAGATCGTCTCCTGACAGTGGGCATTTTCCGATGATGCAGAGAGTGGGGCTGACATGGTAATGTCACTGCCATTTTCTGTATTACATTGTGAGCAAAGGGTTACGTGGTGACATCCTTTCAGGGGGCGGGACCTTGACACTCACATGATCTCCATAGTCTTCTAGGTTTAAATGTTGCTGGGTGTCATTCCACCTGGAAGACCAAGAACATCTTGTGGTGAAAATGTAAATGGTAGCCCTGGAAAAAAAGATAAGATGGCACTAGCAGCAATGGAGTGCATGCAGGGAGCTCAGACCTCACATCACTGGAGGAGAGCAGACCAAGAGGTAAGTGTGTCAAAAAGTAAGCATACTGTGCATATTTTTACATTAACCACTTGCCGTCCGGGGCAATTTCTTAATTTTTGCACACACATGATCAAATCTGAATTTTTGCCTAGAAAACAGCTTAAACCTTCCAAACAATTATATTGTCTGAAAGCAGAGGCCCCGTAGAATAAAAAAATGCTAGTTGCAATTTTTTATGTCGCATAATATTTGCACAGGGACATATCAGAAGGCCAGCACATCGCAATGGCAGGTCCTCTTTATGGAGACGTCAGGGGTCTACTAGAAATGCTGTCTGCCCCACAACCTTTTACTTCCACTTTAAGTACCATCTAGGCTAGGGGGAACATTTGATTGTCTGGGACCTAAAAAGCTTTTTGTTGGCTTGAGCTATAAATATACACATGTCCACAATGTACTGTGTACCGTTATCACTACAAACATAAAACCGACCAGCAAACAACATGTCAGTTATGTTATCAAAATGTCAATATGTCTCCTTCATAGTAAAAGGCGAGCTGGGAACACGGAACAAAGGGGGACAAGCGATACGCTTTACATAAGACAATGTAACATTTACACAAGCTTGGAGGGGAGATCAGCTGAATTCTATTAGCATTTGGGTGCCAGTGTAAACATACAGTAGACTTTAATAGGACATGTGTACAGCGGTGACATTTTTTATCCCGCCTCTTGTGAAAGACGCACGTTCCCTGCCCGCTGGCTCGGCCTGATTGCTTTCAGAAAGAAATCATTAGCTACAGAATATGCAATCAATTGCGCTCAAGTAATTTGGATGCACAGATGATATTTCAGAAGCGCTGCGGGTAATGCAATTAGAGGCAGACAGGTAAAGATGTTTATAAGACGATGATCGGGAACATTTATAAACGCCGGTGTGGAGAATTTTGCTAAAATTATGGTTTAAAAAGTGACGTGATTTCTTCACATTGGCTGGTGGAAATAAGAGACTTCTGACAGGTTACCAATGTGTTGAGTTTAAGATTCTGGTTTTAATATAGATCTACACCAAATCGTTCAATGTTTTAATTATTTCAATTTAATTTAATTATACTAAAGTAGTAATAAACTCAACTTAAACGTTTTTCAATAATAAAACCAGATCAAACAAATATATATTACTCATCAAAGTATTTGTTTACATTTTTATCCACGTACTTACAGTCATGATGTTTCTGAACAGCTCCAACTCTCTCAGCTCGTCTTCCCTAAACTTCCTGTCCAGTACAAGATCACAAGTGACAGAGCACAATATCCAGCATCTGTTCATCTACTAGACTGGAGATAGGAGGGGAGAGGCGCAGAATAATAACTTGCCTTGCTGTCCCTGTGTGTTTGTGGAGACAAACACAGCTTAATAGCACACACAAGGGTGGCTCCATAGGACCCTGCAAGGGAAAGGAGCCCCCCTAAAACAGGACATCAGGGCCAGTGCTCAGGGGACCAGCTAATTCTGCAGGACACTAAAATGTTTAAGCATCAAAGAGCAGCATCCATTGTAAGTGATTTCATCAGCATTAAATAGTTTAAATACCTTTTGACTTTAATATCACTTTAACATTAACTTTAAACTCAATTACTAAAATCTCATTTAAATAAAATCTGATGAAAATAAACAGCCCAGATTGCTGTTCAGTCATTATTAAACTCTAAAGCTGGCCATACTCCTATACATTATCTGCAGATTTTCTATGGTCAGATGGAAAAAGTGCAACAGATTCCTCCATCTACGCTAAACTGTGTGGATGGGGGAAACTCCCACTGGGCCAATATACAGTATCTTGCTAGTCGGCTCCACTGGCTCTCAAAATACCTGAACAATCTGATTGGATGCAGGCACTCTTCCGGTATTTTGAGTGGGAGATTCCTCCATCTGACCATAGAAACTCTGCAGATAATATATAGGTGTATGGCCAGCTTTAGCAAGACTTTCTTTTGCTTACAGTTTAATTATATTTAAAGAAAATAACAGACATCTCCTTTAAAGAAGTTTTAATCCCTCCCCCTCTCAATCCCAAACTAGAAAAAATAACGTTTTGGCTGAAGTTGGGTTTTATATTCATGATTCAGAGGTGTTTTGCTTGCTCTGATAGAAGTTGTCGTACATTTCACCCTGCTCTTCCCAAGGCCATTATCCTTATTTAACATTTGAGTCATTTAACGTCTGAGTCATCCTTGTGCATTTCACTTACTTGCCAATAGTTCAGTTCAATGAGTCTGTCCAGTCACCCTTAGCTGGCAAAATGTCACTGGACACATGAAAACTCTGAATATCAATAGCTCTGTTGTATTCTGCACCGCTCATCTATAAAACATTTTTTATCCTTTACATTCATTTTGATTGCAATTTTGTCGCATTAAGTTCCACAGAAAGAATTTTTTCAATATAAATAAATATTATAGAAGAAAAATGTATTTCTTCTTTTCAATCTGCTTCCAAATCCCCCCCCCCCCCACCTGCACGTTTCTGTTAGATTAGAAGCCGCACATTTAGATTTTGCTTACAGCACCACCTGTAGAGAAAGCCTGATACTGCAGACAGGATATTTAGATAGGATGGCACTCTATGGGTAGATTAAATAGTAACATACTGTCATGACTATGTTAAGGTGCATATTACCGATGGGTGGTTGCTGCCGGTACCTCTGGCTCTGGCTCTGTCCGGCATCTCACCCAGCTCGCTGACCTCACTGGTTGCCCGCCAGCCAAAGCATTCCACTCCTGACAACTGGTGGTGACAGTGAGCTGGGCAGGAGACTGGCAAGAGTGTTAAAAGTTGCTCGGAACTCTTAATAATCTGGAACACTCTGGCTGGAAAGGGGGCGGCAGGTATGCCCCCACATGACCCAATGAGGTGCTGCCGGAGGCAACCACCTTGGGCTCCTCCATTATAGGAACGGCCCTGATGTACTGTCATCACTTTCAGCCAGGAACTATGAGGGTCAGTTGGGGGAAGAGTGGAAAGTTTGGAAAGCAATGTATTGTCAATCAGTAACTAGGGGAGTCAGATGGGAAAGAGAAGAGAGGATGAATAGTAAGGTCATGACTTTTGGCTAGGAGTTAGGAGTGTCAGACAAGAAAGAATTGAAAGGGTGAACAGTAACGTATTGCCATGACTTTGAGTCAGTAACTAGGAGAGTCAAATGAAGAACAGTGGAGAGGATGAATAGTATTGTCATGACTTTCATTCAGGAGTTAGAAGCATATGGGGAAGAGAGGAAAGGCTGAATAGTAACAGTCATGGATTTCAACCAGGAGGGTCAAATGGGGGAAAGCGGAGAGGCTGAACAGTAATGTGTTACATGAATTTCAGTTAGAAAGTTAGAAAGGTCATACAGGGGAGGAGTGGAGAGGCTGAACTGACATATTGTAATTAACCTTAGTCATGAGTTTGGAGGGCCAGTTGAGGGAAGAGTGGAGAGGCTGAACATGACTTTCAGCCGAGAGGTAGGTTAAGATTGTCAGTGGAGGGAGGAATGAAAAGTCTGAACAGTAACATGTTGTCATGACTTTTAGCAAACAGGAGGGTCAGTTGAGGGTTAAGATTGCCAGTTGAGGGAAGAGTGGAGAGGCTGAACAGTAACATATTGCCATAACTTTTAGCTAAGAGTAAGGAGGGTCAGATGAAGTAGGAGTGGAGATGCTGAATACATACTGTTGTTATAAATGTCAACCATGTGATAGGGGGGCCCTTGGGGAAAGGGTGGAGAGATTGAGTGCTAGCATATGGGGATGACATTTCTGGGAAGTGTAGCGAGGCTGCACATTGTATATCGTCATGACTTTCAGTTTTATGCTATAGAAAGAGGTGATTCTGAAAATCATCTTTTAGGGCAGATAATTATAATATTACATTTTATAATGTGTTTCGGATTAATAAATAAGATTATTTCATATGAGACAGATGCTCTTTAACTAAAAATCAAATTCCCTACAAAAGCATTTTTGCACTGAATCATCAGTCATGCTGACAGGTACAAAAAAAATAAGAATTATTTCTCCATAGAGCTTAACAAGGATGTTAATTATCATGCCATTGTTTTTTATTAGTCCTAGAATGACACTGCAGCACCTCAAACTGATGACATACATAAAAAGCAAAACTCCGCTTGTATGGAGTCTAATTGGGTCAAAGCACTGTCGTGCTGTATAGGGGGCCCAAGCACAAAACCATAGTACCCTTTTATAATTGTTTTACAAAATTGCTAACTGAATAACCCTGTGTTGCTTTTATATTTTTGCATCTATTACCCAATTTATAGATACAATGATGGAATTTGCTGGTTGAAGTCGCTGAAACATTAACATTCCCACATTATGTACTTTACAGCTATTTACATAATTCAGTCTTCCATTAACCGGAATGACAGCGCTCACATACAATGTTGATGTGAAAACCTTTCATGTGTGAAAGACAAGACATCGCCTGCTATGTTTCCAGTGTAATGACAGAGACTCTGTGTGACTTTATATTACAGACACACACCTAAATTAAATTGCTACAAGATTCATTGAAACAGACAATGTATGCTACGAATATTGTGAATAATAGCACATGCTTAAGGCAATAGGAGCGCCAATCTGTGAAGTTAATAGGGCTGATTTACTAAATCAAATAACCAAGAGCAGTGATAGATGTTATGGCCTGTGTTCTTGCACAGTTCTCCGTGCACATAGTGATCACAACCCCTGAACTGAGGTTTAATGCATATGGTATCGTCCTAGTTCGCAGTGTGCATTGAACTTCCAGTGGCCTATAGTTTAAATCTTTTAAGTAGATCAAAACTCACTAAAGTCTCATAAAAGCTTTAACAAGTTTATGCAATTCAAAAAGACATTTTAATTATTTTTAAACCTGCAACTATTATTAAACTAATTCCTGGTGATCCTCCTATGAAGGCCTTTCTGTTACGGGAGTGACAACTGTCTCCCAATTGCTCTCCCATGTTGACACACTGTCACCATAGTTGCCAACATTTCAAAATAACTAGGAGGGACACTTAAAAGGTTTCAAGAGGTGAAAAAATTCAATGAGAAATGGCTTCCGTGGGTTCAATGGTCCAGCACATCTATACCGACAACTATTCTGTGAGCGCAGGTTGAGTCTTTCCTGGTGCTATGTATGCAAGAGTCCGAAATGTCTGGCCACTATATGTACATTGTATTGTTTGTATTACCTAATAATTGAGCCTAATTGAAACTGAATAATGGACAGCTACTATGTTTTTTTTAACTTGCATTTTGGTCATTGGATTCCACGCTATTCCTACTGACCCTATACTGCTTATTTTCCTTGTATCTCTTTATTTTCTATTTCTTTTGCAATTTGTTTACTTTGTCATACTGATGAAACATTGTCAATAAAAATCTATTGAAGAAAAAAGGTTTCAAGAGGCCATCTGCAGGACACATGGGAGTGAGGCCAAAAAGTGATTATGGCCAGTAAAGTGGGTGTGGCTTTATTGTGTATGGGTTGTAGTGTCACACCTTCCTACCATGCTTAGCGTGATGTTAAGTAAAACAGGGCCTGGGAGTACACCAAAGAGAAAGTGGAAAGTCCTATCATTGGTGTCAGTGAGAATAAAATACACCCCATCCTTGGAGTCACTGTGAGTAAAATAAACCCCGCCATTACATAGTACATAGTTACATAGTATTTGAGGTGGAATAAAGACATTAGTCCATCAAGTCCAACCTATAGGATCTCATTCTTAGGAGTACTTGTACCCCTGTATATTACGGTCCCTTAGGAAATCGTCCAAAAGTTTCTTGAACAATTCCACACTCTTAGCTGAAATCACTGCCTGTGGCAGTGAGTTCCAGACCCTAACCGCTCTAACTGTGACGAACCCCCTTTGCCCCCTGTGCTGGAATTTTTTTCCCACCAATTTTAGGTGATGGCCTCTAGTTTTTGTAATGGAGTTAATTTTAAATAGTTTGTCACTGATGTTGCTGCCACCATTGAACATCTTGTACATATCCCCCCTTAATCTCCTCACCTCCAATGTGAACATGTTTAAATTTAGTAGCCTCGTCTCATAGCTCTTGTCCTCCATACCCCTAATTAGTTTGGTTGCCCTCCGCTGGACTTTTTCCAGCTCAAGGACATCTTTTCTTAGTACTGGTGACCAGAACTGGACCGCATACTCCAGATGAGGTCGAACCAATGATCTATAAAGTGGAAAAATTATAGACTTGTCCCTGCAATACATCCCCTTCTTAATACAGGACAAAACCCTACTAGCTTTGTTTACAGCAGCCTGGCACTGCAAGCTACCTTTCAGTTTGTGGTCTACAATGACCCCCAAATCTTTCTCTATTTCTGACTTCCCTAGCGGCATACCCATAATAGTATAACCCATTTGTTTATTTTTATTTCCAAAGTGCATTACTTGGCATTTATCGACATCAAACCTCATCTGCCATATTAATGCCCACTCCCCTATTTTATCCAGGTCCTCCTGTAATGTTAATTTTATTTTATCCAGGTCCTCCTGTATATGGTTTCAGTGGGAGTAAAAATAAGCTCCATAGTTGGTGCCAGTGGCAGAAATAGTGCCCCATTGTTAGTGTCAGTGGAATTAAAATGAGCCCCCCATCTTTGATGTCAATGGGAGTAAATTAAGTCCCATCATTGGTGTCAGTGAAAGGAAAGCAAGCCCCATTGTTGGTGTCAGTGGGAAGAATAGTGCCCCATCATTGGTATCAGTGGAAGTAAAATGAGCCCCACATCTTTGGTGTCACCGCTAGTAAATTAAATCCCATTGTTGGTGTCAGTGGGAGAAATAGTGCCCCATTGTTTGTCAGTAGAATTTAAATGAGCCAATGGTGTCAATGGGAGTAAAGTGAAGTGTCAGTGAAAGGAAAGCAAGCCCCATCATTGGTGTCAGTGGGAAAAATAATGCGCCATCGTTGGTGTCAGTGGAAGAAAATTAAGCCCCATATCATTGTTGTCAATAAAATGAGCCACACATCTTTGATTATCAGTGAGAGCAAGAATAAGCATTGGTGCTCAGTGGTTACTTACATATTAATACGCTCCCACACAGCTGCCTCTTTTCTGAAGCAAAACCTATACTTTGAATGTTGAGCAGGAGATCTCCATGCCCAACAGTACTGGCACCTTGCTGCCACTCTGCAGTGTCCTGGGTTCTATGGGATGTGGACACTGTGGGCCGGTGTCCAGAATCCTAGGACTATCCTGCAGGATCCAGGACACTATGTTGTCACAAGGGCTTTCAAAGGAGCCCCCAAGTGGCCACACCAACACATATGACACAGACATGTTCTGCGGTTGTCACAGGAAACCTGAATGAGGCAGAAGGACATCAGCAGCAAAAAAATTTGATGAATGAGATAAAAAGTAAAGGAAAATGGCAGTTGTATATAATACACAGTGCTTCAGAAAACTAAATGTCATCCACTTTACAGCTACTTTAAAACTGAATGATGATCATGTCATCTGATCCTGGACCAGCAATTGTGTTGGTAGGCAGTCATAAATCTCTACTGATTTCCCTCACCTATCCTTTTCTGTATGAAATGAGAAATATGAAAACAGCAATCACCAGCTGAATATAGTAGCTGGCCATTATTCAGTTTCAATTAGGCTCCATTATGCACCGCATATAGAATTTCACATTAATGAAAATGTAATGCTGAGATTAGGATGAGGTGACATAGAACTCATTATCATTATCACAGGTAATAAGCAGAGCACATACACTTCGCACAGACATGGTGTGCTATTTATAGGGAGTATCCAGGGAACTGGCTTTCTCTTTCAATAGTAATATATAACATATCCAGTCACATAATGTCTTGCCTTTATTACCGCCATTAAGTGACGGAGAATGTACAAGCTGCAGAAAGGTCAATTTCATCACATCTTCAGAAATAAATAGGATTCCACGCTTATTTGGTTCCAGCCCTCATTGTCTATTGGATATCAATTAAAGAAGATCTAAACCCTAAGTGAATGAAATTTAGTTTGCTGAAACACAGTGAATCATAAGCAATGGACATATTTTTTTCATAAAATACTGTTTTCACTTTTTTTCCATTCTGTTTTTCATCTTTTTAAGCCACTTCTTGTATACATGCATTCACTCAACGGCACATTATTGCTCTGGACCATCAACAGTGTGCCATGCCTGCACAATGTGTGTAGGCACAGCTGCTTGTACCCACCACCAGTGGTGCATGTGACAAGTTGATAACCTGGAAGACAGTTGTCACCCTACTTCAGGAAGTGCCTTTACAAGGACCTTCATAGCAAGATTTTAATGATTAGGGTTAGATCTACTTTAAACAACACACTGACTTCTTATAGCTCCAGGACTCCAGCAACAAGATGTTTCCAGTTGGGTTCCCAGAGTCCATCTAACATGACTGTTACACATATATATATACATACCCCCCCCCCATTTATCTGCTGGCTAGATCCTGCTATTGGCTATTTCAAATTGCCATAGCCAATAGCGGGCTGACTATTGCACACACCCACTGCCCATTGTTTACATTCAACTGACAGCTGAGGAATCTAGCCATTGGCGGCAGCAAAGATGTAAACAGAGAATTTCATTAACTAAATAAATGTAGTTGCTACCATTGCACGTCTATCAAGCAACTGGTCAAAAAAAAACTGAGGAGATATTATGGTCCCTGTGTGTGTTGTAAAGTAGCCACCGCTCTAAGCTCACTCCCCATGATGGACTACAATCTCACGTTTAGTTTACTAATTTGTATTGAGATTGTAGTTCATCATGGAAGCGAGCTTGGAGCGGTGGCTACTTTACAACACACACGGGAATCATGGGGGAACAAAAGTAGTCACCCTCCAGAAGGCAGGACAGTGTCAGCACCAATTCAGAGATGATTTGAAGATCTGCAGAGTGATACACAAATAAGATAAATTATTGTACACAGCAAAGGTACTGGAATGTATTTTAAGGTTTAATTCCTGAGTTTAGTGTCACTTTACCCTTCAACCAAAAATTGCTGCCACTTTTCTTTTGATCAGTTGCGATCTGATATCTGATTGGTTACTTGTGGTTACCATGAACGATTGCTTTTGAATTGACATTTAAAAAAATAAAAGTGTGTTTAATAACGATGTAACGCCCAGTTAACGGTACATGAATCACTGGTGTCTGTCACGGGTAGATGTATTTCTGGGTAGCGATGCTTTTCAGAAATGTTTCTCCTGCTCATTCCAGGGATGAAATGATTTCTGAATAACATTTCATCACACAGCTATCATTATCTGAGCTCTCCCTTGAAGTCTTCTTGCTGCCTACACTGAAAGCAGAAGGAAAATTAATATTTCAAAAAGCTTATAATTATGAAAAATGTCACATTTCTTTTTCTTGCTTCCGAGAGATCTTTTTTTATGTTTGTATTAAAAAGTATTTCTGGTAACGTCTGCTGGAATGTTCCTGTGGAACAAGAGGCTTTGCGGCTTGTACAAATTTGTGGAAAGCGTGACAAAATGGCTGCTGCTACAAAGACAGGATCTCCTCTGAGTTTATTAAAGGCTAAAAAAAAAAAAAATCCTAAAAGAAATGTCTGTGCAATAGAGGTGGAAATATACTCACCTCTCTTGTGGCCCTGTATTTCCTGCTTACACTCTATTCCTCCAGTTTATTTAGTATTCAACACTTCTGGGAGTGTCGGATGCCAGTGTCCTCCACCACACGCCATGGTTCCATCCTCCACCCCTACATCATTGCTGTGTGCTGTCATTATGTAGGGGCTGAGGATGAAACAAATGCATGCAGTGGGGCCACATACATTAAACACACTCTAGGGATGAGACTTTGGTTCCAGTCAACCATGATTTCACCTGAAATCAAGATGTTCACAGTTCACCAAACAGGCAAACTATCTGCCCAGTTTACCCAACCACTGAACCACACTAGGGGACCCAGCATCTTAGAAACCAATGATGCTGTGTGGCCCGCTAGGACACACACTAGGAGACAGATGTCTTAGCGGGCCACACAGCATCACACAGCATTGGTTTCTAAGATGCTGGGTCCCCTAGTGTGGTTGGTGGTTCACACAGTATCATTGGCTTGTAGGACACATCCTAGCAACCAATGACGGCTTGTGACCCAGCTGCTTTTCTTCCAGCACACAGGCAGCCCTAAAGTGTCAAGGGTTGTAATGGAGTGTCCACTTGCATCCTAGCAACCAATGCCTATCTGCAGGTTGCACAGCGTCATTGGTCGGACGGGCCTGAGTTTTGTTCGCTTGGACTTATGCCAAACCCAGATTTCTGTCTTGTTTCTGTGAACATGGAATAAAATCAAACCCAGACATCAGTCAGTGCAGTTCCTGATTGCATGATCACCAGGTGACAACTATGACATAGTAATCACATGAGGTTTGTTAGTAAACAAACATTGCAAGCTGCGGCTGTCAGTTATATTCTTTTTGTGTGCAATGTGCACAGAGAAAGAAATATCATTTTTAAAGGAGAACTATGGGGTTAGGGCTTTTCCCCATAGTTCTCCTTAGGGTAACGGGAGGACACAAAGTAGCGTCCTCCCGTCACCCTAAGCTCAGTATCCTGCAAGCCATAGCTCGTGGTATACTGAGACGCCGCAGCTGAAGCGGATCCTGACAATTATGTCTGGATCCGCCCAGCTGCGTGAGTGACAGCTGGCTCTGCCTATCTAGAGGCAGAGCCAGCTGTGCCCGCCCCCTCCCCCGTCCGTTCCGCCAGTCAGCGCTGGAGGATCAGAGCGGGGAGGGGGGAATCCAATCCCTCCCCTGTCACGGCAGAGAGCCGTGACAGGATCGAGAGGGGAGCGAACACCGGTATGTGTTCGCTCACCTCCCGATCTACTGAGCTGACCTGTGACAGTCTCATTGTCACACGTCGGCTAGAACTATGAGGTGAGTGAAAAGCACTCACCTCATAGTTCTCCTTTAACAAGTCACCCCAGTGTTTTAAAAAAAGAATTACTTAAATGATTTCTTGATAAATAATATATATACACTGCCTGGCTAAAAAAAAAAAGTCACACACTCTAATATTTAATTGGACAACCTTCAGCTCTGATTACGGCACACATTCGCTATGGCATGATTATTCAACAAGCTTATGCAATGTCACAACATTTATTTTGATCAAAATCTTGTAGTGATTATGGGAGAGTCGGAGCACTGCGTAAAGTCTTCTCCAGCACATCCCAAAGATTCTCAATGGGGTGAAGGTCTGGACTCTGTGGTGGCCAATCCATGTGTGACAATAATGTCTCATGCTCCCTGAACCACTCTTTCACAATTTGAGCCCAATGGCATTGTCATCTTGGAATATGTCTGTGGCATCAGGGAAGACAAAAATCCATTGATGGAAAAAGCTGATCATTCAGTATATTCAAGTAGGCAACTGACCTCATTTTTTGGCATATAACATTGCTGAACTTCGACTAATTATCCAATGGAAGGCTCTGACCTATATGCTTAGCTAAATCCAGGTGGTGACTTTTTTTTCTTTTTTTTGGCTAGAGTATTGTTATAATATATATGAACAGTGTCTATTAAAATGTTGTACAAAATGAATGCCTTATACATCTTCAAACAAAGTCAAAATTATTTAGGTAAGCAAAATAGTATTAGAGATTAATTTATAAATATATACACTGGAAGGATGCTGTTCGCATGGTACTAGTGCCCCTGGATGGTGCTGATATTTATAAGAGGAAAATACAAGGTATTCTGTGATTGGAGGAGGAAAGGAAGAGGCGGGGATGTGACATCATCTCGCCTCCTCCAACCACCGAATGCCTGTATTCTTTAAATTAAAAAAAAAGAAGCATGTTGTGAATAGGTAATGACAGGTAATGACACCGGAGCACTTCATTGCTGGAGTCGTATCTCTCACTCCCGCAGTGCCAGGAAGCTTGGCATTTTGTGCAGGCGATGCCATGCTTCAAGGTAATATGCCCCAGGGGCGTCCCAAGGCTGGGTGTCCCCCAGAGCAGATACCGGGTGACACCCCGCCGTGACATCATCGTCCATGCGGTCACCACGAGCGTGCATGATGACGTCATCATGCATGCGCTGTCATCTTTTTGATACTTGCCGGCAGCCATCTTGGTGATGGCATCCCCTCCTCTAACTGACTGTCAGTCATTTTGGTGTCACCCCTCCAATGGTGTCACCCAGGTGCGGGCCGCACCCCCCACACCCCTCTTGTGACGTCACTGAATGATCCTCTGCATATAACACACAGCATTTTAATGATAATTTACACACCCAGCGCTGTGTGAAAAATATATTTTTTCCCTGGATTTGGCTTTGAATCAAGCCAATCTCGTTTATACATATATATGAAAAATTATTGCAAGGCGACTACAGTCCCTTTAACACAATGCATTGTTCTCCTGGTTCTGTATAGAATACAACTGCAGAGTGTGTTGATTGCAAAGTCATTGTAATCTGCTGGGAATTCCGTGATTCACCCTCCGCTTGATTGTGCCAAAGCCATGACTGAGAAAGGCTTGTTATAAGCTGAAGAAATGACTTCATATCTGAAGACATACAGACCCCCAGAAATCACCACCCACATGACAACAATTGTAAACTCTGTGCACTTGACCCTGGGTTACACCACCCACAAGAGAACAAGTGTTTAAGGAGATTTGTAAATAGGTTGCAGCTCAGATTCCTATAGCGATAATTCTTTCCGTACAACCGCCGTTGCGCATTTTAGGAATTATGACTCTCAATGGGGCTCCTTATCAAGCACACTTAAGCGGATTTAGGAATTACGTATTTGTTGGACTTTTAGTTCAGAAGGAGTCATATTCGTCTGTTTCAAAGGTTTCTAATGAATAATGGATCTTGATCAAAAGGTGTGTGCAGTGTATAATCAGGACCAGTGCAAGCGGAAGTAGCTGTTAGTTTTTGTCTACTTGACAGCAGCGTGGGAGCAGATTATTATTTGTCCCTATTAAAGCGGCACATTTCCTCTGTATCTCAAGGAGAGTAATCAGCCCTCCTAGTTCCTATCCTTGGGCTACAGACTGATAGGCTTTTATGTTACATAGATGGAAGAGTGAAAGGGTTTGAGTAGTTCAACCAAAGACAACTGGGCAGGGCTGACACCACTCAGCTCACAATAATACTGTGTGTTGTCACCCCATAACAGGGCTTAGGAGCTGTGTGCATTTCTGTCAGAACAACAGGTAATTGTCTGTACTTGTAGGATCTGTATAGGGATACATCATGGGGCAATGCACATGTATTACAGAGATGTACTGCATATGTTTTTACTTTTTTTATTTGCCCCGTGAGTTGTTTACCCTTAACCTTAAAACAACCCCAGACCGAACTCTTAACCTGAATCAAATTTTAAATCTAACATCTAATCTTATTCTTCACTCGCCCTAACCACAAGCTAAACTCTAAACCTGAACCCAATTCGTAGTGTATGTCCAACCAAAACTTTTTTTCTGCTTTGAATAGAGTGGGGTTTGAGCCCCTGTCTGGTGTCCACTGATACCTGATACAGAAATTCTTCCTTAGTTCCTGCCCTGCTGACAATGTTTTCAAGTGGCAACACAGATAGAAAAAACATGATTTTCTTTATAAACACAAAGCACATAGACCCTACTCTTTTTTCATTGACGTGTTTCACCCCAACAGGGGCTTATTTATAGAGGCCATAATGGTTATTATTATTGTTATTATTACATAGTATTTATATAGCGCCAATAGTTTGTGCAGCGCTTTACAATATAAGGAAGACATTACAGTTACAATACAATTCAAGACAAGATGGTAAGGAGGGCCCTGCCCCTGAGGTTAGGCTCCTGTTGGGGTAAAAGGAGCAGGATCTGGCAGTGAGCTATGTGCTTTGATTTGACTTTGTGAACATGTCTGTGTTGCAATAAAGCCTTTTTGATGCAAAAAGCATGGGTGGAGGGGATGAGGGAGATAGAGAGCAGGAGGTCTTGAGAGGAGCGGAGAGGACAGTTGATACTTTGATATGAGGTTGGAGCAGGGACGTGTGGTCTGGGGAGGCACGTGAGGCAGAGCCTCTCCTGCCACTACAGAAGAAATAGCTGTCAGCTTCAAGTCTGAAGCTGACAGGTTTTTCCCCATTCAGATCGGCTTCTAACAGGTTACACAGCAGGGAAAGCCTCCCCGCTGTGTAACCTGTCCTGGACGGAGTGCCGCCTTTTAATTACAGGCTGCTCTTCATACAGCTTTTGACAGCTGTACTTCCCTGCTGCTGCTGTGTGTAACCTAACACAGTAAGGTCAGAGGAACAACAAGCCTCTGACTTGGAGTCAGAGGCTTGAGCTCTGTGGATGGTTTGGACCAATGGCAAAGTGCCATTGGTCTAAGTTGTTCAATTAAAAAAAGAAGAAAAAAAACACTGACAGCATGCATCTACAGGGCTCCTTCCTGTCTCCATCCACACCCCGCAGGCAGAGCG
>NW_017306393.1:2165137-2186781 GCF_000935625.1 Nanorana parkeri
CCCCCCCCACCTCACAGGTTGTGAGTCACAGTGCTGTGGACCACTCTGTCGGGGGGTGCTTCACCTGCCGCTGGCCTCATCGCATATCCCTGGGTGGGAGATGTAGCCGTGTGCACAGTTGTGGATGGCTATGTATGTTGTTGTTAGTATCTTGAATTTTTTGCGTTGTGCTATTGGAAGCCAGTGCAGGGATTGTCAGAGAGGGGTGGCGGCCGCTAAGTATTTGTTGAGGTGGATAAGTCTAGCAGAAAGTGCACTTTTATAAGCAGATATAATGAATTGTGAAAGAAACCATGATATCATCACTGGGTTGTACGCACCCTGTGCAGAAAGCAGAGCTGTGGGAGGGACCCAGTTGCTCCACCCACTACAGGCTGCCTGCAGAAAACTACAGAAGGGGGCTGAGACAAGACCAGTCTCCCTGCACAAGGTAAGTGGGCAGCAGTGGCCGGTCTTTATTACAGGTAGCTCCTGCACAGAGTCAAAGTCAGAGGCAGGCAGTGTTTCATGCTGGATTGCTGCACAGATCTGGTAGAAATACACAAGAGCCCAAGATTCAAGTAAGAATGCACATGGCTCTTGTATTTAGAAAATATTTGCTTAGCCTTCATATGAGCTTCAATAAAATCTAATTTAATACAAATGTAATGTAACAATTAAAATATCTGAATCGAGCACAAAGTGTTGTTTTTCTGGAACAGGTCGCTCCCTCCTTCCCAAACATCCACCCAACACGAAAGACAAATGATGTCATTCCGCGGGAGGCCTTTATTGTTCATTATTGTGATTAATGACAGCAAACATCTCAAGGAAATATTGGCGGGACCGCCGTGATGTCTGAACGTCAATAGACTCTCCTCTAAGTGTCACAAGGTGTTGCCTATTATTGCAATTCAATTACGGCTTTTGTTGGCGCTGTATAAAGTAACGTTCGGAACTGATGAGGAGTGTGTGGGGCGAGTGCACCGGCTTCAATCTATCGTGTTTTCATGTACCGGCTACGCTTTGTGTAAGAGCTAGGTAACTGCAGGTCAGAAATCTTCACGTCCGCCGAATCGCAGACTGTCACTCCGAGACAAATAAATCCCAACAATGGAGGCAGTCAGCTGAAAATAATAGCTTATTTCAAGATAAATAATGAGCACTTAGTTCAGTCTATGAACAGAAATATTTCCTTTTCAATGCAGAAATTTCCCCTCCTGCGCCGGGTTCGGCGGGTGAGACGGCGGTGAGATAAAAGATCCCTCGGCAACAACGGAGCCCATTGTGGAAGTGGAGAGTTTGCCGGTTGGATTTATTGGGAGGGATGGGCAAATCTTTCAACATTAGATCTGAATGATAATGCCATCAAAGGTTGTTATGTAAGGATCGGCACCGGTTTATTGCTTTTAAATTGCATTTTAATAATTAAGCGGTGGAGGCCTGCGTTTAACAAGTGAAATAAAAACTAATTTCATCACTTGTTTTTATATAAACATTCTGGAAAGGCGCATATGGATCGTTTTGGGTCTGGACTGCGATGGTTAAAACATGATACGATACAGTGGCCTAATCGTACAGGCCGTACAATAAAACTGATCAACCTGCATAATGGCTCCAATAGTATAAAAGGTTGGCTTGTTAGATGCTGAGAATGTCCTGAATGGCTTTTAAAAATGCACTGGTACAAGAACCACCCACTCTTGGGGGGCTATTTATAAAAGATTCACAGAACAATTAGCCTT
Organism: Nanorana parkeri; assembly: GCF_000935625.1. Taxonomy (NCBI): domain Eukaryota; kingdom Metazoa; phylum Chordata; class Amphibia; order Anura; family Dicroglossidae; genus Nanorana; species Nanorana parkeri. Next base: position 2,166,862 of record NW_017306393.1, read on the forward strand.
CGAATCTCTGTGAATCTACGAATAGATGCACAAAACAAATGTTCTTGTATATTTTATTTATAACTCCAATGTATTTTTGAATGTCATCTTGTAATACAGGTTTAGGGCCACTAGATGGAGCTAATGAGCTTGGAAATAAATACTTATTAGCTAGGCTCCTCAGCTCCATCTAGTGACTATAATGCTGTATTACAAAATTACATTTGAAAATGGATTTGACTTATAATAAAGAATGTTTGTTTTGTGTATCCATTTGCACAGGCTGGACATTCACAGAGATTTGCAGGGCCAACTGATCTGCGAATTGTTTCGAAATAGACTTCTTAGAGTCTCCTGCTGCCTTGCTCAAAATCAATGAAGTAGAAGTGGAAAGTTGAATGAAATGATTTAAAACATAAAATATGTCAGCATGATGATGGCCACCTGGCGGGATGAGGTATGCTGCCGGGTCCACTCCTCTCTCCTGCAACTGCCGGGCTCTCGGTCCATGACCGAGTGCCTGACTTTTCAGAATGGGTGACACCAAAATGACTGTCATTTTGGTGTCACCCCTCTAATGGTGTCACCCCGGTTCGGGCCACACACCCCGAACCCCCATAGTGATGCCCCTGCCCTACATTACCTTAATGTAACCCCTAATCTTAACCCCTAAGTAAACCCCTTGAACTCCATTCCTATTTTCTCAATGTAGAAAATATTGGGGCATCCTGTAAGAGGATCAGCCCTCCAGACATTGCATTGTAGAATGCTGGAGATGAGGTGGTAGTCCCTATGTTCTCCATACTATTAGCATATGAAGCCTAGGAGGCTCCCAAAATGCTATAAAGGACCAAAATATTGGGCTAGGTGTGTGCGCATACTGGTTTTCAGTTGTTTTTTTATGGCAGCCTTAGTTAGAAGACTTTTAGATAATTGACAAATATAATATCTCCTGGTTGATTTTACTTCTCCTCTGGAGCTCCTTATTAACACTTGCTGCGTCCTTGAACTGCCAAACTGTAATTATACCCATTTTCCCAGCTGATTGCCAGTCCAATGTATCATCCCTGATACTGTATCTCAATTTGTAGCCGAATTTCCCAAACCCAAGTACGTTGTCTGAAAGTGAAAAGTCTCATAATCCAGTTTTAGTTTTGCAGGGAAGTTAATACATTCATTAATATGCATATGAAAGTGTTCACCCACGCTGGGATTCATCTTAATTAAAGCGCAGGTCTCAAACGGATCAGTGACCTTTTTGTTTGCTATTGAAGTCTACACCTGCTGACACACAATTTTGCTTGTTTTCCGTTGGCGCGTTTGAAGCTCAGACTGCAGATTGATTAGTATGAAAGTCAGAGCTTTTGGGAGGCAGGCGGTCACCGAAGGCCTCAGCGCCGAACCCGCCGGCGAGACGCAACTCTTCCGTTGCGGCCCGAATGTGTCAATTTTGCATCCTTTGTTGTATTCTCGCTTGATCTGCTATTCTTTCCGACTGTTATGTTCCTTTTTTTTTTAATTTACATTCGATTCAGTCTCGCTAAGTAGGTGAATTGTGCAACTGAGAAAATCTCAGTTTTTTTTCTACTAAATCAGTTTTCTCCCATGAGAAATTATTTCTGCTAAAACTAATTTATTATTTAAGCTCATTTTTTTTTAAATGTCAAGCAGCTATTTTACAATCACAGTCAAATAATTTAAATAAGTATTCTGCTAAACCCTAATTTCATCTATAAGGGAACCCTGTTCCAGAAAGTAATGACAGCACAGCCAGCCTGGTGGCCTGACTTTTCTCTGCTGCAGCTAAGTAGCACAATGAGGTCACCTCTCTGCCTCCAGCCAAGCCTTGACTGGACAGTAAATGAGCAGCAACAGATTAATTCGGTCATCTCTCTACTCTCTCCTTGTTAACACATGTAAATGCAGGACATCTGATTGGCCCCCATTACTGTCCCTCTATTTCCCTTCAGCTTTGAAGTCAAAAAATCATTTTGTTCTTTAGGAAAATAAGACAACCCCCTCCAGGTGTACACATTGCAAAGATTTAAGCACTTACCATGGCCTTTTTTATTCTGGCTGCTAAAACAGGAGGAGCCTCCTTCATTATCACCACCTGATCAGTCTCAGTGTTAAACAGGGGGGCCTCCTTCATTATCACAACCTGCTCAAAGTTGTCACTCCAACTGGAAACTAAAGTCCTTGGGCCTACAGCACATGTCCCAGGCTGAGGCAAGGCCGAAGCAGTGATCCTTTAAACATACATCTTTCCCAGGCAGACCATAGGAGGAGAAAGAACCCTTTGGAAAAGTGACCCAAATATTTATCATCTTCCCAATCCATACCTCTGAAGAAGGACCTCAGAGATTGGTTGAGCGGGATACATATTCATAACTTCATAAGCGATTGTCCTTCCCACTTTAATTACTGGATCCTCCTTCACGTTAACAGGCAGAGACAATCAACCCACTGTGATTGTGGAAGAAAAAAAGGTTCTGAAAGAAGAAGCCAAGGAAACGCGGACTAAATATACCCGTGTTTCCCCAAAAGTAAGACACTGTCTTATATTTTTTTGGGCTCAAAAAAAACACACTAAGTCTTATTTTCGGGGTAGGTCTTATTTTTTTTTAATGTACAACAATCCAAAATGAATGCAAATCCAAATTAAATAATCCAAAATAGCAAAGTCAAGAATAGGGTGATCAGGGCAATCAGGGGTGCCGTACCTTTCCAAGAGCAATTTGGTAATCAATCGCTGGCCAGAATGAGCAGAGCGCACTTTCACTATCGATTCCTCATAGGCGGAGTGCATTTGGTATCACTCCGCCTGTGACAGGAGTCGGCGCTGTAGAGGAAACATTGGCTTATGTGGCTCTGCTCCCTCCGCTGCCGCCTCACTTCCTCTAGCGCTGGCATCGCTGGCACCACTGATTCTCTCCCGTGGCTCTTCAAGTTCCCCCTTATGCCACCATCGGCCCTGGGAATAGACACAACTAGGTCTTATTTTCGGGGTAGCACTTATATTTTAGCAATTCCCAAAAATAGCACTAGGTCTTATTATCAGGGTAGGTCTTATTTTCGGGGAAACAGGGTAGTTAGGGACATACCAGAATAGGGCAGGGTCATTATATTGGTATTAGTGGGTGGTGATGAAAGGGATGCTATCATCTTAGGGAGGTGATATAATGATTTCCAATTCATTGTTAATAATCAAAACCATTAATCACCAACACTGGGTTTTAGTGGCCCCCAAACAATGTACTGCAGTCTATGTGTTTCTTGTCAACTTTAGCAGACAGCTTCAGAAGCTTAGCTTAAGTTGGCTGAACACTGTAATATTTTCTTCCTTCAACCTGCGGGCTGAACAAAGAAAATATTACAAGCGTTGATCGAGGAATCTCCCACTGTCTTCATTGCCGGTGGCCCCTGTCAAAATACTCGAACAGAGCCAGCAGTTCATTGGCTGCCCGCTCTGTTCGTTCACACAGTGTATGGCCACCATTAGAATCTGATTTCTTTATATAGATAAATGCTGCTACACACAAGCATTTGATCAGTTCACCTGATGGGAGATGAATTCTCACGGTGTCACCCCTTTTAAGATAAAAATAGTTGATTACAGAATGCAGAGTAGATAGTATACATTGTAATATTCGGGGCGGATATGACCCGTAGCCAGCCGTATCAGCTAATAAACTTGTCAGCAAATACAAGATTCGGCTCAGCACCTGTATACTAAGTCCCACCTCAGGGTTAGAGTCCCAGTCTCAGGGTGAGAGTCCCAGTCTGCTCACAGAGGGTTCCAGTATGGACACAGGTGCCCCAGCAGTGTCTTGGTAGACTGTATTCCACAGCTTAACACACACAGCCATGTGTCCTGCTCCAAACACTCCTCACAGACACAGACTGACTGGCTTCCTGTTCCGTTTTAACACACCCTCTGGCTGGTGGGTTAACCCTTTCATTACCAGAACTGGCTGTAGTCAGGGATGGAGACTCTGTCCCACCCAAAAATCTCTCTGAGCCTCCGGATTCCGGGACCCATGTATGTTTAACAACTCTGGGAAGACTGCCTAGCAGTTTCCCTTACAAGTCCGACCCGGAACCGCTCACCCTGCTTGGCGAAAAGCCTGATTACAAGGTGACCTTAACGGGACCACCACCTAAACAAGGGAGGGATATACCGTCCATCCAGGACCCATTACATATAGTGGGTACCAGAGTAAGGCTGGACATACACTGATCTATTTTTGTTGTTCAACCCGTGAGCTGAATGGAAAAAATAGACCCGTTTCCTCCATCAACACTAACTGAGCTTCGATCAAGGAATCCCCGCTGTTTACAGCGACATCCGGCACCTGTTAGAATACCTGACCAGAGCGGGCAGAACATTGGCTACTGGCTCTGATCATTCAAAAGTTTTCAGCCAGGCTTCTTCGCCGATCGAAAACGGTGCCGACAGCACCACACACCGAAATTTGCACAGTGTATGGGCACCTTAACAATAACATGGTACAATGTTATTTCATTTTGAATTCTCGCTAATAAAAAACATTTTGAAGAATCTCTTAGGATATTTATATCATTTCCATTTGATCCTAATGCAGACCCTTTTATGTGGCTCTGTATATTTACAGTACAGGGCATTGCTTCTCTATGTTGTTATCAATAACACACACATAAAACTCCCATCTACTTGATATGTTTTTATTTTCATTGGCTGTAGAGATTCATCCGCCTTGTGGCTTTTCTCAATAGCAGCGACCAGAAAATGACCCTAACTGGCAGCCAGATACAAAAATGAAAGTTATCCTGAGTGAAAACAAAGAGGAGAAAAATATGAACTGAGCATTTTTATTTAAGTAACCCAAAATAATATTCGGTTCAATTAGTTCTTTCTTCTCTCAATGTCACGGAGTGTTTAGACCCCATTATGATGTCCATGTTAAAGTTTATGTCAGGGCAAAACAAAAATTGAAGGTAGATGTCTCCAATACATACACATTTCCCCGTGTTTTCTAATACACAATCCCAATGACCATCATTTTTTTCTTGAATTAGGCATTGCAAGGCATGGTGTAGCTTTGGATAGCGGAGAAGACTTGAAGTGACACTAAACTCAGGAGTTAAACCTTAAAAATGTATTCAAGTACCCCAACTAGTAACATAAATGTGTCCTATTTGTGTATCACTCGGCTGTAGATCCTCAAATCATCTCTGAATTGGTGTGGACACTGTCCTTCCTTCTGGAGGGTGGCTACTTTTGTTCTCCATGGTCCCTGTGTGTGTTGTAAAGTAGTCACCGCTCCAAGCTCACTCCTGCATATCTAGGCGTCACCCCACGGTCAGGAGTCGCCCAGGATTGCACCGATCGCGCTGTGAGTGCCGCGTATCGCAGAAAAAAGGTACAAGTTGTTTGGGGTGCCATTAGAAATAATGGCACCCACAGCGCAATCATTGCACACCTGGGCGACTCCTGACTGCGCTGCAATCTGCACGGAATCGTGCACGATTGCCGCGCGGTGGGGTGTCGTCTAGGTGTGCACCAGCCCTGAGTTGGTGTTGACACTGTCCTTCCTTCTGGAGGGTGGCTACTTTTGTTCCCCATGGTCCCTGTGTGTGTTGTAAAGTAGTCTCTGCTCCAAGCTCACTGCAGTGATGGACTACAATCTAACGTTTAGTTTACTAATTTCTACTGAGATTGTAGCCCATCACAGAAGTGAACTTGGAGCTGTGGCTACTTTACAACACACACAGGGACCATGGGGACAAAAGTAGCCACCCTCCAGAAGGAAGTACAGTGTCAGCACCTACTCAGAGATGATTGGAGGATCTACAGCCGAGTGATACACAAATAAGATACATTTGTGTTACTAGTTATGGTACTTGATGCATTTTTAACAATGAACTCCTGAGTTGAGTGTCACTTTAATACCTCTGTCAGGTTTTTATTGCTATCTATGTCCCCAGAATTGAGACTGCCGGCTTGCCTGCACTTTATGTCTCCGGAGACACCAATGGATATAAGTAGAAATCTCCCAAAAGTGAGGGGAATTCCCCCCTTTGATCGCTTTCACTGGAGCAAGTGACTCCATTCGAGAATAGCCCCCCTGTTCCTTGAACAACTGTAATATTTTGAAATCCTATTTAATTTCTCTCCTGGTAATAGTGGTCATTAAGACCAAGGGTCAGGGAAGACAGGGGTTACACTTTTACCCAATCTATCCCAAACTATAAAAAGAATTGGGTGCAGTTCTAATAAAGGTTTTCAAACTGATGCTTTATATCTCTATATCTTTTTTACTATCCCTATACAATCTTTGTTTTATAAATAAATGTTCAGTATATGGCAAAGGATTCCCATAGAACTATGGGTAAGCCCAAGAGAGAGCAGAGCAGACAGTGCCTGTTTTAAGGGCTGTGGCTTGTCTACCTGGAACTTTACACTGAGCTGTCCGGGTGAGTCACTGCATTGAGTCATTGCTCTTAAAAAATTCACTGGAGTGTGTCAATTTGAGTTTGAGCTATTGATCTCTATTAACATTAATGAAGGAAAAGGTGCAGATGAATGTCATGATCTCACCTCCTCCAATTACAGATCACCTTGCATTCATTGAAAGGATGTAAGGCCTTTTCTGAATGGTGCATTGGTTACAGCGAGCAGCTTACTGTACTGCAGCTGGGACTAGATATCTCACCCAGGGCCGGATTTCCCACAAGGCCAACCAAGACCCGACCTTGGGGCAGCAGGGAGTAGAGGGGCAGCAGGGGTATGGAATGCCCGGGACATGCAGTTCTGGGTGCTGAGCGGGTAGTTTTCTACATTTAGCCCTGATTTGGGCAAGCAGAGCTAAATGTACAGCACGGAAGCCGCCAGTTGCTTTGTACAAGTGATCCCAGCGATGTCGCCGAGATCACTTGTATGCAGCCTGCAGGTCTGCTATTCTCCATGGGGAGAAGGGGGGAGGGGGGGGGGGGTAGGGGGCGCATTGAGGAACCTGGCCTTGGGGCAGCATAGGGAGTAAATCCGGCCCTGATCTCAGCGCTGGACATTCAAAGCCAACAGGAAAATGCAGGATGAATGAAATGAAGAAATTGAACAAATGCTGCAGCAGTCACGACTTTGGGCACACTTCAGCATTGGTCATTTATTTTTTGTGTGTGCAAATATAAAAAAATTGCTTTGGAGTTCAACATACCAGCATCTAACAAAAACTAAAATGGCAATTTCAGCGGATTGAATATAAGTAATTCCCGTAAATACAATCTAAATGATAAAGGGCGTGGATCCTATTATAAAAATCTCAGACCAAAGGTACCCTACCTTGACCCCACCAAATACTACCAGTAAATGCAATAATCTCACCCATAGGTATGAAAATAACATCAAACATATATTATCCACAACCAATAAAAATGTGATAGCGTTCCCTTTTTTGTGTCATATTTGGCACGCATATTAATGTATTAATGTCCCTGCAGCACATCAAAGCCACGGAGCTTACTACAGCAATGATCTTGAAATACACACAGTCCTAGTTAAGCATTTTAGTGGAAAGATGTATGGCCTGTCGGGCTGTGATACAGTGACATTTTTATATCTAATCCCAGCTTATCCCACTCATGGGTAGAGCAATAGTACTGTGCAATATGTAGGACGGCGCTTATCAACGCAGACACGCTGCCATGCTGTTTAGTGTCAGACACTCATGACACAGCTAAGGAAAATCTTCCAGGCTGGCACCCGAAAGCCGGACAATCCACACTGTTACATTTCACACCCAGATAACGGCCATACAGAAAAATGCAAGGAATGCCTTCATATCCAAGGGAAGAGATGGAAAGTTGGATAAGATTTATATCTCCATAATGAAAACTAATGGGAGCAGATGTCAGCCTTTGTGCTGGAAATCACAGAATTACAAAATATAAATGAAGATGTGTGAAATGGGAGCCCTGGAATGTTTTTGCAAAAATGTCACAATTTAGTGGAAAACTAATCCATTATGTGTGTATACAATTTCAGAAATTCCAATTTATTTATTTTTTTGCTTAAAATGAACCTCTGCTTTGCTAATGCAGGGTAAGGTGACATGTTCACCTTAAAGAACAACTCTACTTTTAGAGACATTAGGGGGAATTCATCAAAACTGGAGCAGCCCACAGTAACCAATCAGATTCTCTCTTCTGTTTGTTCAGGTAAGCTTTGGAAATGAAAGATAACAGCTGATTCGTTGTCATGCACAGATTCTGTCTGCTCTAGTTTTGATAAATTCCTCCCAATGTCTTTAAAAGTATAGTTGTTAGGGATGCGCCAATACCGATAGTAGTACAAGTGCGTAGCCCAATACCCGAACTTCCGATAACTTGATGACGAGGGAACATGGAGCCGGCTTCCCGGCCAACTAGGAAGCTGGGCATTGTGTAAAATACCTTGGCAGGTAAATATGGTAGCATATAACAGTAATTGTCTCAGAATAATCTTACCATAGGCATGTATCATCAATCAGTCTCAGAAGTCACCTGGAGCTGATTATCCTCCCTGGACAGGAATGAATAACGAGAGGAATTATACTGAGGTTCCACAATCAGTGAGTTATCTGGAACACTAATTAATCAGTGTCAGGTACACTTTCAAAAGCTAAAGCCTACCGCTCATTCTCTAAATGTGTTTCTAATGAGCATGACCACAATCAGTTAATGAGAGCATGATGCCTCCTAAAATTTACATTGCCCCTGTCTTCCCTGTGACGGGTATCTAATATGCAGCTTAATACATACCTTATGAGTGCCGGATGTGCTCAAAGATTCTTTGAAAAAACTCTGTGCTTGGTTTGCTAATATGCCTAAATTCAGGAAACAGCAACTCAAGGCTCAAACCTTAACCAGGTCTTCCTCCATCACTGACAACAATGAAAGATTAAGATAGATATGAACCCTAACTGAATGACATGCTGGAGCACTGAGTGCCATAAACCAGTGGTTCTCAACCTATGTAACCTCAGGACCCACATTTGTCCTAAGCCATTAAGTCACGACCTAAGTCGCACTGCAATGGAACGCACGGCATTAGGGTACCCTACGTTCTGGTGCGGCCATACGCATTGTGGGTGGGAGGTGTGCTGCGTTGCTATTCAAATGAATGGCAACGCAACACACTTCCCACGCCAGAATGCACGGTAGTTGTCACTGTGTGGTACAGTTTGACGCACTGTACTAGTGTGAACGGGCCCTCAAAAACACTGAATGATCATACATACATATGCAGACACATTTTCACACATACATGCTTTTTTTTGGTAAGGTCCACCCAGTCTCCCTACCTTATGAGAACTGGGGTCCACTGTGGGCTGCAGTGCTGTGACGGAGCTCCATCCATACATGCATTGCTTGCGTACCCTGTAGAGGTGTTGGGAGCCAGAATGTGATGTCACTCCATCCAGGCACCTCTAGAGGTTACGCGAGGGAGCTCTAAGCAATGAATGTATGGATGGAGCTCCCTCACGCCCATAGCCCCAGCCTGCCCCACCTAAAGCTGACACTCAATGCTGGGCAGCATATTTTGAATGGCTGCTTGGCGCAAGAACTGACAGTGCTGCTCTAGGGGGAGACAGAGGAGCTTGTCACCTAGAAAAGTGGAAGGCATGTGGTGACCCACTGAATACGGACCACCAGTTGAGAACCAAGGGTTTAGAGGGCAGTGTGAAATAGGGAACGGAGGGTAGTCATATTTTTTCCCAAATGGGGCTTTAACTTCAGTTCCCTGAAGGACCCCACAATCTGATATTCCTACAAAACTAATACACACTAGACATATAAACATAGGAAGAAGAAGTGTTAATTTAGTGGACGGAAAATTTTCGGGCTTTCTTTATCATTTGGATGTTTTCCGTTTCAAAAACTAAACAAAAACAAAATACTAGGGCAGTTAACGGGATGAAAATGATGATGAAAATTTTCGTCGCTGAACGAAAGAAAATTCTGGGAACAAAATGAAAATTAATTTCCAGACTAGTGCATTTGGCTTTTGGTTACCTGAGTACTTCCTGCAGTAGGGAGATGTTAACAACCAATAAACCTATTAGATTTTAGTCAACTAAAATTGACTTTGATTTTCATCGACTAAAATCAACTTGAATTTCGTTGACTAAAATAAAAATTAATCTGATGACTAAAATGCAACTAAAAATTAAAATTAATGTTCATCAAAAGACTAAGAGGGTTATTCACTATTGAGCCGAAGGATACAGCCGTAGCTTCGGCTGGTCCTTCGGCTAGCTTTGGTTGCTGGAGCCCTTCGGTTCAGTCGAACTAAAAGGCTGCTGTACGGGCTATTCACTATAGCCTGTACAGCAGCCGAAGGCGGCATATCGGCTCAGAAGAGCCGAAGGCATTTGCTTCGGCTCGACTGGGGATGCTGATCTGTCATTAAACAATAACAAATAGGTGGAGCCGACCATGATATCACGGACGGCTCCGCCCAGTTGTTGTTCATTGGCCTGGACAAGCAGGTGCCGGCTAATAGGAAACAGTTGGGCGGAGCTAGTTGTTACTGCTAGCTCCACCCATTTTTTTCTTCTTTTTTTTTCCTTTATCAAAATATATTTATTTATTTTTTAATTTTCCTATTTTTGATCATTTTAAAAATAATTTTTCAACCTTTTTTTTTCTCTGCACTTTTGTCACTTATTCTCTAGCAGAATGCCGCTTGGCTATTTACTCACTGCCGTTCGGCCCCTATGAGAATAGTGAGTGAGTGAGCTGAGCTGCCGGAGCTTCGGCTCACCTGATCCAGATGTTGGATCGGCTGAGTCGAACTCCCTCTGCACTTCTTCAATGTACGGATGATTTCAGCCGATGTCCGGCTGAAATCAGCCGTACTGAGCTGGAGTGAATAGCCGAACCTCGTTCGGCTCTGCTCACTTCGGCTCGGTTATTCACTCGGCTGCCTTCGGAAGCTTTGTGAATAACTGAGCCGAAGTGAACAGAGCCGAACTGGGTTCGGCTATTTACTCCAGCTCAGTACGGCTGATTTCAGCCGTACATCGGCAGCTTTGTGAGTAACCCTGTAAAGGTGCCCATACACCTGCCGATTATCGTATGATAATCGCGGGAAATCCCGTCTTTTGTCTCCCGAGCAGGCTTGAAAACCCGCCGAGAATCGTACGATTGTCGGCGGGTTAGTGGCGTTCTCGGGAGACAAATGGGCCGGTGTGCGCAAGCGCACACTGCTCGTGCGCCATTGGAATCATCGGAAGCCCTCCCCTCAGCGGGGCGGGCTTGCGATGATCGCAAGTACGATCTGCCTGTCCAAGATGGACAGATCGTACAAGCTTTTAATTACTTTACAACCATCGCAAGATGAAAGTCGTAAAGTGTATGGCCAGTTTAAGACTATGACGAAAATTACATTTGGTGTCAAAGTTAACACTGGGAAGAACATACAAACTCCATATGGATAATGGACCAGGGCCTCAATACTTCAATGGAAAAATGCTGACCTGGCTTATACACTGCTTACTGTATGCAGCCATGTACAATTGTAGAATAATAAATAAGATAATAACATGAGATATGAAATCACAGAGCTACTCGCCTCTCTTATTAAATCTTATAAACACAATGTCTCATAATTTAGTGTTAACATACGTGTAATATTCCGCATAAAAGATCCGCATTGTGTGAAGTGATTATCGGTAATTGTACATGATTTGGTGAAATTGAGGGTCACCTGTCACAGTTTTTGTTTTTTCATTTGATCTTTCAGAAACGTGTCGAGTTTTTTGACATTTGCTTAAAAAGATTTCCTGACAGCTGTTCACTTGCCTGTGGTGATTCCATATAATTAGAGTCTTTATGTACTTACACTGGCACTGTCCTGTCGCCCCCTCATTCTAATGATGACAGCTTGTCCTGGCTCCTGTTTAGGAATACTCACTGTGGACTAGTAAAATTTAATTAACGCAGCTCCAAAAAAAACACAAAAAAGGAGTTATAACTTTTGGAAATGTGCCACGCATGCATTGCTGGATGTGCCCATACGCAGCGTGAATATTCTTGACATTTTAGACCCGATCTTCCAATAATCGCCCTATCTTTTGTGAACAAAATGAGTACCCCTGCGGACCAATCTCCAGCTGGTATTTTGACATAAAAAGAACAGGATAACGAAAATGGTAAAAGGGAGATTAAAGCCATTTAACGCAGTTAAGTATTCATTGCAAAAGGCATAATTAAATATAGTTATTATAAGTGTTTATGTTCTGTCTTTATATTAGCTTCTTGTGGTTTTCTGCACAACAGGGTTTAAACTGGCCATACACTGCTTTAATTTCTGACTCCTGCCAGAATTCCATCTGTGGAAGGTCTTAGTCGTACTCCATAACTGTAAGAGAGAAAGGAGAGCTCAGCTCACTGACCTGGCTGTCATGTCTGGTAGGTATCTGGGTAAAAAGAAGACTAACAGAACAAATTTGCACATCTTTTGGCAGGTAGAACAGGTGTATCCATAATAGCCTTTAGAGCCCGTTCACACCAGTTGCAGTGCGTTTCGGCCTAATTCTGGCCAGAACGCACTTCCTCGCATTGCGGCCGGCTCACTTTTTAGTGGGCAGGAGGGGGCGTGGCGGGCCACTCTAAGCACTATTTTGATCACACCGGACCGCAGGTACAATGTGCCTTGCGATCCCATGCGGGCGATCGCATTGCGGCCGGAGGGCGTGGCTACGTTGCCATTCACTTCAATGGCCCGCCTCGCCCCCTCCTGCCCCACTAAAAAGTGAGCCGGCCGCAATGCGAGGCAGTGCGTTCTGGCCAGAATCGGGCCAGAACGCACTGCAACTGGCGTTAACTGGGCCTTTGCGATCTGCTGGTCAGCACTGCAACTCAGTTCTGTGCAGCACACACCTGCCCTAATCAGAAAAGTAGACTTCTGGACATTCACTCTGTGCCTGATCAACAGCTTAGTCTGTCTGCTCATACCCTAGAATAAGGTGTATATCTCTCTGTTCATGCCTTGCATTACACCTGTGATTGTATGAGCTGTGTGTGTTTTCACCTTGTCTGTGCTTATCCTGGTCAGCCTGTTACCTATGTCTGTGTTCTGTCTGTGAATCTGGACTGTTTAGGACCTGTCTTTGTTTTGTTTGACCATTAGACTTTTCCCAGTTGCTGAATACTGTGACCATCTGTCTGAGGATTTTCTCTACTCTAGCATCTGTACCTGTCAGTGGGTCCAACAAACTCAATTACATAGCGGTAATTCGGCTCTAACGGGGTCCCCCAAGCTAAACTATACACTTGTAATGAATATTCATAGAGTATCTGAACCTCAATCGACTGATTATGGCGCCGTCTTTCAAAATCCTTTTAATGCATTAGTTTATCTAAAACTGGTAAGCATGTTAGTAGGCCAAATCTCTCTCTTTATCTTTCTGGAAATACAGCTGCCATGTTTCCCTGATGCAGATCCCACCCTGCCACCAAATCCCAATGAAACCGCTTTTTTTTACTCTGTATTCTCTCTCAAAGGAAAAACGTGGGGAATCTGGGAACCTCCAACCAGAGTGAAAGAATTGTAGTGAAAACTGTTTTTCCTTGTTAGCATCACTTTATAAACACAATGTAGAGAAGTCATTATTAGCCAGTAAAAAGGACCTATAAAAAATTCTTCTAATTTATAATAAATACAGAGGGCGTAGATGCAGGCATTTGCAAATATTTATGATAAGAACAGAACATATCGAAATGCGGATGCCTTATGTAGTCCTAGAAAGGTACAACGCTGTCATAAAAAGAGTAATAAGAAAATGGAGCATTGGCTTACTTGAGAGGTGTACCCCATTACTCATTGTGTTACTACAAAACATAAGACATCCAGACCTGGAAAAGGTAGCTGATATTCTCTTATCTGTGAGCTTTAAACAGCAAATAGTAAAAAAGACAAGCCACTTTATTCATTTATAACCAGCTAAGCAGGAGAGCAATGGGAGGGTTATTTCACTGAGTCCAATATACAAAATTCCCCAGTGCTCAACCCAACTAAACAGCAAAAATGCCAAATAAATATTTGATATACACATTCAAATAAAATCTTTACTATAAATATTTATCATTACACCATCATTATATCCTCAAAGGAAAAATACAGATTGAATAAAAATTGATGTAGCATATATAACTTATAACTGGTGTATATGCCAATTTGGAGCTTGGGAATTTTTGCCACTGGACACCTTTTGGAAGATTTGCTGCTTTTATAAATCCCATTCGATGGTAGAATTCACCCCAATACATGCTGTATTGAATCTATGTTACTGCCATCTCATTGTTTATTGGGAAAGCCACATCAGTAATTTGAGCCCAGGTTGCAGTGATGAATGATACACCCCAGGGGGCGGTGCCATGACACCCTGGGCTCACAGAAAGGGGGATGATGGCACTGGGAGGGAAGAATAATGGCATTGGAGGAGGACGTGAAGGCTAGTGATGGCGCATGTTTTTAATTCAGACTACTCCCCAGCTGACGATGCCACCCGTCTGTCACAATCCTAGAAACTCCCCTGGATCACATGATAATTCCATGTTGCAAAATTGGTAACTTTGCATCTTCCCAGCATATCAGTCTAGACTGTTTCAGAATGTCAATAGAAACTTTTGGTGGCAGGTTACATTTATACATTTGGTCATATATGCAATCAAAAGTGAAATGAAAGTAGTTGGAATTGGCTGAAAGTTGCTGTGTGTAGCCAGCACTAGTACACTAGAACCTTGCAGAGAATGCTTATAATTTAACCCTAAAGTTTATGTAAAGCAAATTTTTTTGCATTGCATAGAACAGTAAACAATTAAGACCACATCAGGTTTTTTTTCGTTTTTTGTTGTCTGTGTTCTGTCGGGGAGATTCCCCTTCTCTTCCTGTCCACACAGCAGAAAGTAGTGGAGAGTCTCTCCAAAGTGATGGCATATCCCCTTTAAGACAGAACAATTTTCCCCATTGGAAGATTTCCTCTCACCTCCTGCACTGGTAACAAATTGTAACATTTTAGATTTCCTAATCCAGAGGTTCTAATCCTTCTACACTCTATCCCCCAAAAAGTTTGGAATCTTAAGGTGCCTATACACTGTTAGAATTTTGGCCAGTTTTTGAGGAACCAGACGAAATTCGCACAGTGTGTGCCGCTGTCGGCACCCTTTCGATCGACATCCCTTGACCAGCTGATTGAAGGAGCCGGTCGGAAAATCTTCGATCAGAGCCGGCAGCCAATGAGCTGCCCGCTCTGGTCGGGGATTCAGACAGGTGCCGGCGGCCACTGTATGTAAACAGCGGGAATTCCTCGATCGACACTGTTTGTGTTGATGGAGGAATCGGGTCTATTTTTTCCGTTCAGCCAGCAAGTTGAATGAAAAAAATAGATCAGTGGATGGCCAGCCTAAGGAAAGGTCGCAGCCAACAAAAAGAGTATTGCTGAGCATTGTTGCTGTGGTTTATGATTCGTTTTGGAAAATATATTTTTTAATAACAATATGACTGGTGCAGAAGGTACATATATTTTTTTTACAGCCAAATTGAAGCTTTCCTTTGTGTTCCATCTTTCAGCATCTGAACGTTGTTTGCTGTTTCTTGTTCTCCTCCTGGGTATGATTTGTAAAAAGTCTAAATCAAGTTCCCTCTTAGTGGACCAAGAAGATATTTACCAGCCTGTCTAATCTGTGCAAATACTGGTCGGGTCCCAAAGACAGCACCAAATATCTAGGACACAGCACCCTGTTCTAGCCAAACACGGTCTACAAATAACACTGAGAAATAAGGACAGAGGGACGTGTTGTGTGCGCTCCATCCATATGGGCTTTAGTACATCTGGCCGCCTGTCACGTTGCAGTCCCAGCAACTGGCACACTAGCTGTCACAAAGGATTTGCTCGGTGTTGTGCACACACGTTACTCGAGGTCCCTCGCTGTCATCCTTCGAAACCCGGGAGCGCAGGTTGAAGATGATCGAACGGCAACCTCACACTTCAGCCCCGCAGATTGTCACTTTGCGTCTCTTTATTCTGGTGGCAACACCATGTTGCCATGCAAGATGTCTCCTCCATTCTTGTCTGGAGGAGGCATCTGGGTGTAAAGGCCGTTTAAAAGACACAGCGGAAGAGCCCCCCGTGCCCGCCACGACAATAAGCATATAAATACTGAGGCAAACATGATCCGCTGACAGAAATAATTAACTCTTCAGTAATTGAAATCGTTTACTGTGACATCGAGAAATAGAAATGACAGAAATGTGTAATATCCGCTAGAATCATTTAAAGTAGATGTGAACGCTAATTGAATGACAATTACTTTGCTAAAGCACCGAGTATTATAAACACAGGAAGACATTTTTGTAATAAAATACTTGTTTTCAACTTTTTTTCATCCTTTGTTGCATGATTCTAGCTGCTGATCTCCTCCAGCAATGGGTGAATGACATTTCCCAGGGTGAGTTTCCTGATGGTGACAACGGTGAACTATGTCTGCATATGTCTGTTAAAATGGGAACTTGAAGCCTCCATCAGAAGCTCAGGTGACAGGGTGACAACACAGGAGTACAACTGGGAGGCAGTGAAAGAGCGCAAATTTATTTAAAATAGCCAATAGCAGACTGGCTATTGAAAACCCACCCCTTGAGCAGAGGAGCGGACCTGAGAGAGAAATGTGCCATACAGTTCCGCTTCTCTGCTCAGTGGGTGGGTGCCATAGCCAGCCTGCTATTGGCTTTTGCAAATTGAAATAGACGGGGGTGCCATGGGGGGGTGAGTGATCGAGGCTGTGCCCTAGGCAGCAGTGCGCCCTAGGCAGCTTCCTAGTTTGCCTAGTGGCAGCACCGGCCCTCAGTATTGTTTACATGAAAAGCTACAGAATTGCAAAGATGGAAAACAACTTTTGAAATTCAGTTGTTTTCTTTGGCATTTACTAAAACAGATTGAATTGGACAATCATAGTAGCGTGAGTTTAACTTATTTAGGTTCAATTGATATAACCCCGGCATTTCAAACTCAAATAAAACAGTGGACCAAACTGAAGGGGCCTCATTATGTTTACTGTCTTAAAAAAGAACTCTGGGCAAAAGTGTTCTGAACCCTTGCAGTGGGGCTACGCCCACACTGCAAGGGTTAAGAGCTTGTTTTTGTCTAGGTGCTAAAAAAAGAATATATAATCACCCAAACCACAGAGCTGGCTGGCTGCTACTCCAGTCTCTGCAGTCTGTCTCCTCCTCCTCCTCTGCGGCGATTAAATCTCTGTTGGTGTCCTCAAGTCCTATGCAGAGTGTATAGAACATAATGCTAATACGCAGATTAAATACTTTTATAGAAACTCTTTTACCTGGCAAAGGATTTTTTTTTCTGTCCATACAGTCCTGAGGTGTATATACCTTTGCCGCATGGCACAGCCCTGTCTTGCAGGGCAGGAGCACCGATTTGTCTCTGCTGCAGTAAAGTATCACTGACTGGTCAGTGAAAGGAGAAGCAGCAGACTGATGAGCTTATCTTTTACCCTGCTCTTGCCTCCTTGCCTTGCTTTTCCCTCTGCCAATCTGAGCACTGCCGTACAGGGACTGCAAGAGGCTGATACCAAATAATATTCAGGTACTTGCACAGGTTATATTTAAAAAATATATATATTAGATAATGTAATAACGAATACAGAGCTACTATAATTTGCATCCCATTTATCTGCTTGAGGTTCATACAGGAACATTACAGGAACATTTGTAAAAAAAAGTATATTAGTACATTTTATTCCAGCGAAAAGGACTACATTATTTTTCCTAGAGATATATATATACATATAGATATACACTGAGTGGCCAGATTATTATGACCACCGACAGTAGAAGTGATTTTTTTTTCTGAAGATACGGGTAAACAACGCGATTTAACAGCCTTTGAACGCGGGATGATTGTTGGCGCTTTGAGCCATGGAGCGAGTATCAGCAAAACAGCAGAATTCGTTAAATGTTCAAGAGCAGCTGTTGTTAAAGTGTTTAAAGACCGGACTGTCAGCCGAAAATCTGGGTGTGAACGTGCAAATTGTGGCCGTCAGCAACTAGTCAATGTTAGGGCAGAACGGAGAGTGGCAAGACTGGTAAAAGACAACAGAAGGGCAACAGTGCAGTGTCAGATTCCTCGCATCACCTTTCAGCATCTCGTGGAGTCACGAGGCGGCCCAACGAAGTCATCTCGTGGAGTTATCTCGTGGCCCAACAAAGTACTGATGGGTGGTCATAATAATCTGGCCACTCAGTGTATATATCTATATATATAGATATATATATTTGAACTTTTATCAACTGAAGAACAGCTGGGTCCTCAATCAATTGAAATTCTTAAAACAAATCAGGACTGCGAAGAGGAAGTAAGAGCTTCAGAATATCCAATTGAAGTCCAGACCAGAATCCCAGTAAATATACTTCAGTGGGTGCTGTGATGACCTGCGGATGGGGCCATGTAAATCAAGATATATGAGAATTAGTCACCAGCACATCAGAGGTCCACTTTATTGTTCAGTCTTTGTTTCCTGATGATATGTCCGTTGAAGGTTCTAAAACAGGGGTAGCCAATCTCCGGCCCTCCAGCTGTGGTGAAACTACAAATCCCATGATGCAGCTCTCTCTGGGAGTCATGTCTGTGGCTGTGAGAATCTTGCAATGCCTCATAGGATTTGTAGTTCCACAGCTGGAGGGCCGGAGTTTGGCTACCCCTGTTCTAAAACGTTGCATTTGCATGTGATGCCATGCCTGTCTGACGTTGAATAAAGATGGAAGATATAAGAGGGCCACCAGTGGCCCCAAAAAAACATGCCTGATATACTGTATATCTCCTTCTTGTCCTGCAAAAATGGGCATGAAACATATACAGATGTGTTCCAGATGCTCTAGAATTCTACATAGACTTAGATCACATTAGTGGTAACTATACCGATTTAACTGGCTGGACAGTTGGGTACCATCGGTGAACAATGCAGACACTCAGCAGGTAGCCTGGCCCCTCCAAGTCAATGTAAATTCAGAATGTTCACGTTTGATTGAAACGTACATTTAAATGCCACCAAACGTTTCCAGGCTAGGCTTCCATGTTCAATCCCGTATAAAGGGGAAGACAGAGTTGCAATAAACGCAGTCATTGAATCAGAAGTGTGCATAGATCTAATTGGTGTCAAAATTGCAATTAACTTGAATGTGACCTCTAGACAAGAGACGCAGAGTATAGATGGAGTAGTAATTATCTAGAGATATGTATGATGACCTAGTGCTTAATGATGGTAAAATCAGATTCAGGTGTTAGAAAATGAGGAAATAACCCAATGCAACTTATTGAAAATGGAGACAATGTGATTGTAATTTTTATTAACTCTAAAGCGCCAACTTATTGCTGGTATTAGATGGCCGAATATGTCTGTGAAATACACTAAATGGAATTTATAGTGTATGTTCAATGAGTATACATGTGTCATTTTATAGTTTACCTGAAAGTCATTTTGGATGAGATGCTTCATTATTTTCCACACCCACTGTTCCATCGTTCCATGTTGGCACATAATATTCAGGCTTGTAGATTCTGTAGGGTAGGGGACAGGCTCAACTGGTAGTAGAATTGATAAAACCATGTACGAGACGGTGGCACCCAGGATCAGTCCAAGCAGATTTGCCCTGCACTTTTTTTGGCAAACAGCAAGTCCGTAACATGAAACAAACTTAACATCTGCGCATCCAAGCCGCTAACTAAACTCATGTCAGTTCCTGACTAACAATCTGTCCTCTAATGAGTTCCCCAAAACAAACAGGCAGCATTTGTATCTTTTAGGGCTTGTTCACACCATTTTCTGGTCCATATCTGGTGCAGATCTGCAGACGCGGTGCTATGTGCGCAGCGCGTTTTTGACGAACGTGTTTTTATACTATATATA
>NW_017306393.1:2186909-2199232 GCF_000935625.1 Nanorana parkeri
TATATATGCTTGAGGACAGCTGAGACTAATGAGGTCTGGCTACCAGGTAAGATGTGGACCTGGAAATTAAGGTTTCTCCCACCCAAAGCTCTACAAAGCCCCCTTTGCTCCAGGACCCAGAACAGAACTTATCATGATCTGAGAAAACAAAACATTTGTTTTCTCCATAACACACACAAATCCTGAAGCACCTCATCATGTATATGTCAGAAACCTAGGTGACACATATACACCATCCACAATGTGTGTGTGTGTGTGTGTGTGCGTGTGTGTGTGGGTGTCTGTTTGCAAAGAGCAACTATGGCTGCTCCCATGTACATATTTAATCACTAATACAGTATATATACAAGCAAGAGATAGGCAGGTATTACAAACTTTATAATGCCCAGAGAAGATTATTTATATTCATCTATATATCTAAATTAAACCTCTTGCTGATTTTAATGTGTACATTAACATTCTTCAAGCACAATTCCTGTGCTGGGGGAACTTTAATCTCAGTTCCATGTTCCTCCTTACCCCAGGAGCCCACTGCCACCGGTCAAACCATTCAGTTCCATGTGTTCACAATTATTTGGTCCCTATGAGAGCTGTTACATAAGGATCACATACTGTACAAGCTGTGCAGTTTGTTTACAGCAGTGGCAGGGAGTCTGTGTTTAATACTCTAATGGCAATATACAGTTACAGCATTTAAAAAAATATATATATTATTTAACTTTTTTCAGCCTATAATAAATAAACAGGGAGGGGCATTTATTAAAACAGCATACCAAATAAAAGACTGCATATGTCCTCATAAAACTGTAAAAAATTATTTTGGTAGGGCAACAAAACTAATTAGGGGAATGGAGGACAAGAGCTATGAGACAAGGCTTCTGACCTTAAACATGTTTACGCTGGAATTAAGGAGATTAAGGGGGGATATGATTTTTATGTACAAGATGTTCAATGGTGACAGCAACATTGGCAACAAACTGTTTGAGATTAACTCCATTACAAAGACTAGAGGCCACCACCTAAAGTTGGTGGAGAAAAAATTCCAGCACAAGGGGCGAAGAGGGTTCTTTACAGTAAGAGCGGTTAAGGTCTGGAACTCACTGCCATCGGCAGTGATTTCAGCCAAGAGTTTAGATTTGTTCAAGAAACGTTTGGCCAATTTCTTGAGGAACCGTAATATCCAGGGATACCAGTATCCCTAAGAATGAGATGATGCGTGGACCTATATGGGTTGGACTTGATAGACTAATGTCTTTATTCAACACCAAATACTATGTAACTATGTAACTATGTAAATTGGTCAGACTTATTCTTAAGTTAACCAACGCATGGTTATGCTTCTAAAATTGGTTGGCACATCTTGGCGTCAACGACCTGTGATCATGAAGGTATTAAACAGATTCCCTTTACCAGGAACAAGATTTTACCTAAACCTGACTACACTTGGGATGAAATTGTGACATGATTCAAACATTTTCAGCACAATGATGGAAGCATTTCAACATGTATGGAGCACAGAAAATCCAACGTTGGGACCCCCGGGAATAGTATGCCAGGCTTTCTCTTTGGTCCAGGAGAGATAATCAGATGATGTGCTGCACTGCTTACAGTATAGGAAAAACAATCAGTGGGTTATCCTCACATCAAGACTAATCGAACTGACCCACATGTGGGATATCCTCACATCAAGAATGACCCACATGTGGGTTATCCTCACATCAAGACTGTAGAACTGACCCACATGTGGGATATCCTCACATCAAGAATGACCCACATGTGGGTTATCCTCACATCAAGACTGTAGAACTGACCCACATGTGGGTCACTCACCCTCACAACAAGGCTTCAAGGCTGACCCACATGTGGGTCACTCTCACCTCACATGTGGGTTGCCCTCCTGCCACAAGAGGCAGGACAAAATAATGGAAACAAATGATCAAAAAGGATATCACTGGTGCTACCCCCTTTGACTCTGTCTCCCTTGGTATTAACTCTGACTTCTGGGAAATATGGCCCTGTCCCCTAGACACTGCTTGTAACCAATACAAGATGGCCCTCATTCATGTTTTATGCTTCCCAGGCACAGGAAAGGGTTAAGTGTCTCCCACCCTCGGCACAGCAGTGCTTGCCTCCTTCCTGTGTCGCCTCATTTGCATCCAACTGTTTTGACACGCAGACAGCTATGGATATATAAATTACAAAACACGCTGCAAATGTCTGTCGAATTTCAGATGCAAATTCAACAACAACAACAGAAAAAAAAACTGGTGTTTGCGTTTAACAACTGACAGCTTCATTAGCATGAAAAACATAAAGTTTATGGAAGTAATTATTCTAAATGTCATTAGTTTGCAGTGAAAACACTTTTGAAAAACATCGAGCCCCATCTCCAATTTCCCATTCTGGGAATTGCATAACATTACTGGAATGAGCTCACACAATGCACGAAATGTTGCTAGGAAAGCTACTGAACCGGCTTTTCTACCTGTCGAGGTTTTGTCCTCAACAACCCATATTATTCTTCCTTAGATTTTTATGTAGAAAAATAATAGAGAGACTGGACTAGGACACGCAACACACTTTTCATTCTGTCAGCTCTCATAGAATCCCATCTCATGCTCAGTAATAAATGACATGTACTATAACAGTAGACTCTTTCTGACTGCTCTTCCTGATTATTATACAAGTATTTTTCTATTCTAGTATCCACCCAGCAAGTAAAGCTTTAGGCTCCTTTTCATCAATTACAATTTCTCTGTACATCCCATTGTAAAAAGCCTGTTGTTTACAGAGCTCAGTAACTCAAACTGAAATGTCTATACAGAGGTAAATGTGTTAGGGCAGTGCCTTATGCATCCTCTCTCCATCTCCTTTCAGCTGGCATGGTGCAATCCAAAACAGAATAAAGGGAATTGATCAAAACTGGAGCAAAATCTGCAGCCACCGTGCACGGCAACCAATCAGCTTCTCTCTTTCATTTTCAAATCTTAACTGACCAAACTGAAGAGAGAAGCTGATTGGTTGCCATGCACAGCGGCTCTGGATTTTGTCTGCTCCAGTTTTGATAAATTCCCCCCATTGTCTGAAAGGTAACAATGTCACCATGTCGCCCTGAGGAAGCTGTTTATCTGTAAAACAAAGATGATATATATAATAAAATGGATATAAAGCATCAGTTTAAGAACATAAAAACATGTCAAATGAAAAGCATTAAACTTTCACTGTAAGGTTCTTTAGAACAGACATTAAAGAATGTTCACATGATCCAGCCTTTTATGGTTAGACTGTGGAATCCCTGATGCCTGGGTGTCACGTACCTTGGTGTGAGCCTGAAGTGACGAGGAAGGCCTTCCCTTGCTGCTCTCATCTGAGCCCCACTGGAGATGAGACAGCAGATGAACAGACAGAGAAGGGCACGAGTGCCTGTGGCTGATATGAGTGCTTGACACACCGGAGATGATGGTGCTGATGGCTGGATGCCGGAGGTAGCTGGTGGCTGATAGCAGATCAGGCAGTACTGGTGTGAGAAGCTTAAACCAGGTCAGGAACAAGCCGGATTGGTAATGTGCAGTCAGCGTGGTACAGAAGCAGGAAGCAGGAGCGATGTCAGGAGCAGGCCGGGTCATACACTTGCAAGCAGAATGGTACCAAATCAGAAGACAGAGGGGAGGTCAGAAGACAAGCCGAGGTCACAGGGTAGGCAGAAAGCAGGAAGAGTCAGGAATCAAGCTGGGTCAGGCGGGTATCAAAACAGGATCAGGAATGCAGACTACAGCTGAAGATCTCTCAGCAAGTTGCAGATGCAGGAGCCATCCTTAAATAGCCCGGCTGGTGCCAAGAACAGGCATGCACACATGCAGTGTGCATCAGTTTGGCGCATGCTCATTATTATCATCGTAGCGTTGAATACGCACATGCAAATGGGCTCGTGCAGCAATCGGGGCAGAGGTTGTACTATGGGTGCTGGCTGATGCACCCTGACACTGGGTCTGCTTAAGGTGGAACCACTGTATATACTCACCTCCGATACAGCAAAGCAACGTCCAAATGCTCCTTCGCCAGCACCGGCATCTTCACCTGGTCTTCTTCTGGGTTCAAGATCTTAAGTTATGAAGCCATCTTGGTTGGCCAGGCTGGGATGATGTAGCTACTGCACATGTGTGAGACTTCATGAATCCCAGGAGCTGCCAAAACATGCATAGCTCCGTGTACTTTGTGAACAGGCAGGGAAGGATCTTTTATCACTGAAGAGACATTCCTATGCTCCTCAGTGCTATCTAGTGGCGGTAGTGCCTTTCAAATGGTATCCGCCCAGCTATACGCTTGGTGGAAGAGTAATAAATCAGCCCCATGCTATGTCTCTACTGCAATAAAAGGTTTGCCTGTTTGCAAATGTCTTTGTTCCATTTTCTCAACCGATCCGATCACGATCAGAGCCCCTATTCCTGTTAAGTTCCTCTTCCCTTTCCCATAGGCACAAACCTGGACGCTTCCCTGATGCAAACTTTCATTATTCATAATAATGATCAATGAGTGGTGACCAGATTGTGCATGCTTAGCCAACCATTGTCTAGTGTCTGTATCCACCGTCAGCCGCCCTGCGAATGTTTATTTTATAATTAGAAATATCATTAGTCCGGTCAACATATGGAAACGTTCACATTGGCCGATGTCACCAGATAGCGCTTCCTATATTGCAGTTATAGTTTTCATAATAAACAAAAATTATTCCAAGTGGTTCCCCTTTAATCCGGTAACCTATCCCATCTCACCTTCATAATAAACAGCGGTGAACCCGGTGCTTGGTGTGAAATTGGATGCGGCCTGTGAGGCAGAAAGGAATGTGACCTCCCGTAGCCTGGAAACTGTATCTAATTCCATTAGACCGCTCCGCGCTAATCTGTTAAACTGTGATCTAAAAAAAGGCCTTTTAAGTACAAGAAATGCGGGATTGGCAATTACAACGCTGCGCCCATCTGGCCGCTAAGTCTCCTGACTTTTCATAATGCAATTATGTATTCCAAAGCCGTGTTTGTGCCGAGTATTTCATTAAAATAAGGATCTGTTTCTACAAAATTATTTCACTATAAATATTCTACAAATACAATAAAGAAACCTGGGGCGTAGAAAAGCGATCATGCTTATTTACATGGGGTGCAAACTATCAAATGAAAGACCATTTGTTTTAATAGTGAATCTCCGGAGACTCTCCGATCAGTCAATAGTTCAGTTTCAAAACTGACCCAACTGTTTTTGCAGAGAACATATGACCAATGGCTCGCCATTAGCTATATGAGCAGACTCAGATGGGATTCCAAATTTAACTTTTCAGGGCACATGGTAAACTTTTGAAGCTCGCTCTTCACATATTATTCCAGAGGGTTGTTAGTTAAATAAATGTATTTATGGGTCCTATTAAAAGTGAATGTAGATATATTTGATGTTATTATGCTCTGAACTAAACAAAAATAAAAAAATAAAACAATGGAAAAATATAATAATAATAAAATAAAATTAAGAATAATATTATTTACTATTTGCAGACAGAGGTTGTGTGGTAGAGGGTGGTGACTAGTAGACATGTGCACCGGCGAAAAATTTGTTTTGTTTTGTTTTCATTTGGATTTTCCGTTATTTCGTTTTTCGGAATTCAGGTCCGAAAGTCAATACGTTTCGGGATTCGGAAGAAATTCGTTAGCGGTAGTCTGTATGAATTTCCGTTTCTGGACGAATATTCGTTGCAGCAAAGTGACATTAGACAAAAGAAAAAAATTACCTTTTTTTTAATCTGCAGAAGAGAAAAAAAAAAAGCGAGATGTACCACCCCCCAATTGATACCAGACCCTCTAGGTCTGGTAGGAATGTTAGGAGGGACCCCCCCAAGTTAAAAAAGAAAAAGCGCGCGGGTTCCCCCCAAAAATCCATACTCTATTGGTGACATGAGGAAGCATGGAGCCGGCTTTCTGGCCAGCTTCCTGATTGGCCAGCTTCTGTGGCTGTTTTAGCCGCGATCATATGCACAGATGCATGCACAGACGGAATCGCGCGGCACTGGGGTGCCATTAAAAATAACCGCCTGTGCTGGGTGACTCCGTGACCGCGTGGCAATCCGCGAGCGATCGTGCACGATTGCCGAGTGGTCAGGAGTCGCTTAGGTGTGCACCGACCCTCAGGGTAAAACAGGCCATTCCTGGAATGTGAAGAAGTGCGGGCTTTTTTTCCAGGTCATATTACAAATGCCTAGTGGAATTTTGTAAGAGCCGACGATGCGTATACATTGGACAGTCGTCACAGACACATTTGTGTTTTATGAGCAGATTCTCACAAGTGTAAGTTTCTTCCTCTGCCATTAATAAGGTAACAGATACATAAGGAGGAGCGCGGTGCCGGTGCACTGTGCTTTGTGCCCCTATGAGATGTCTTGTCCTCCCTTTAAATACTTCTGTTCCTCATCCAAGAGTCACATTCCTCCTGGCTTCAGATCGCGTTTCACAGAGATGCGGAATATCTCACGAGCGGCATTTATTTTCTGCAGCGCTATCTAGAAACATCTCTTTCAAGCGCTGAATGTTTCCTGGGAACGATCATATCACCGCATTCCGGAGAGTCCCTCCACCTGATTCCCCTCTGCTTATTGACCAACACATTCCTGCTATTCACTGCTATCAGTCTGAGACGATTCGCCATCCACGGAATCCTCCGCCGCGTACAGGGAAGAATGATCCTTTCACCGCGAAATATGTGCCTCTGATACGTCGGGTTCATTCGCACCAGGTGCGCCGTGAGCCGGGTTAATCCGCATAGGTCAATGCAGGCTCAGCGTAAAGACAACGAGAATACAATTGTCCTCTATGTGCCCTCTACACACCATACAGGTGCGTCAGCGCGCATTGTGTGATACAACACAACACACTGTGCATAGAAAGTGTCAAGTTAAAAAAACAGTAAAACAAAGTAAGCATTTAAGTAAATGCAATGTGATGTAAAAACGCACCGCAACACCCTACACAATGCACACCAGTGTGTGTGTTTTATACAACGCATAATGCGCATGGTCTGCTGTATAAAGGGGAATTCTAAAAAGCTTTATGAAACTTTTCTGGAGGCATGGCCCCTTTAAAACAACCTGCACCGAATTCATGAAAGCCTTTTGACAGTTTCAGTTGCAGTTCCGACACTTGCGACAGATTCAGGTCATTCCAAATTGCGCCACTTTAAGAGTCTGTTGCTATGGTTGCGACAATTTAAAAAAAATGACTGACTGTTTACAGATTAGGAAACCAACGGTAATCAAGGCCAACTCTGAGTTGGTGTACAGAGAGATACAGGTGCGCAGAGCAGGGAATGTTGGTGCTGGGAAGCTGATGGTTTGTTGGTTGCCATTTCCCTGGCATTCGCCAGTGTCCTGGCAACCAATGATGCATCCCTGCCAGCATCCTACCGATCAATGATGCATCCCTGCACGCATCCTAGCAACCAATGATGCATCCCTGC
The DNA here is from genome assembly GCF_000935625.1 of Nanorana parkeri. Lineage (NCBI taxonomy): Eukaryota > Metazoa > Chordata > Amphibia > Anura > Dicroglossidae > Nanorana > Nanorana parkeri. Next base: position 2,194,404 of record NW_017306393.1, read on the forward strand.
CAGCATCCTAGCAACTAATGACACATCCCCGCCAGCATCCAAGCAACCAATGATGCATCCCTGCCCGCATCCTAGCAACCAATGATGCATCCCTGCCCACATCCTAGCAATCAATGCACATCCTCAACAGCATCCTAGCAATCAATGATGCATCCCCAACCACATTTCCCTGATTCCCCGGTTGGTAGAACGCAGTGGTCCTCTTAGTCAGTACAAGTCATCTTGGTCTGTACTGGTCCTCTTGGTCCGTACAGGTCCTCTTAGTCTGTACTAGTCATCTTGGTCCCTGCTGGTCTTCTTAGTCTGTATTGGTCCTTTTAGCCTGTACTGGTCCTCTTAGTCCATACTAGCCATCTTGGTCCGTGCTGGTCCTCTTAATCCGTACTTGTCCTCTTAGTCCATACTAGTCATCTTGGTCCGTTCTGGTCTTCTTAGTCTGTACTGGTCCTCTTAGTCCGTACTGATCCTCTTAGTCCGTACTAGTCATCTTGGTCAGTACTGGTCCTCTTAGTCTGTACTGGTAATCTTAGTCCATGCTGGTCTTCTTAGTCTGTACTGTTCCTCTTAGTCTGTACTGGTCATCTTAGTCCGTACTGGTCTTCTTAGTCCCTACTGGTCCTCTTAGTCTGTACTGGTCCTCTTAGTAAGTACTGGTCCTCTTAGTAAGTACTGGTCCTCTTAGTCTGTACTTTTAATCTTAGTTCATGCTGATTTTCTTAGTCTGTACTGGTCCTTTTAGCCTGTACTGGTTCTCTTATTCCGTACTAGTCATCTTGATCCGTGCTGGTCTTCTTAGTCTGTACTGGTAATCTTAGTCCGTACTGGTCATTAGAACTGGATATTTGGAAATTGGGACACAATTTGGAATACAATTTGGATTTGTATTCGAATTCGGATGGATCCAAATTTCGTATACCGTATATACTCGAGTATAAGCCGAGATTTTTCAGCCCATTTTTTTGGGTGAAAAGTGCCCCCCTCGGCTTATACTCGAGTCAGTGCCAGGTGTCATCTTACTTACCTCGCCGAGCGTCGCGTCACTGCTGCTCCGGTGTGCGGCGCTCCGAGCGGGGTCATCTGGCAGTCTCCGGGTCCTAATTGCCGCCCACCGGAGCAGCAGTGACGTGACGCGACGCTCGGCGAGGTAAGTAAGAAGAAAAGAAACAAAATCCCGCAGCGCCAGTACAGCAGGGGAGCAGAGATGAGTCAGCGGCGCGCTGATCAGGCGAGAGGAGCTCCAGGTGGGGTTGTAATTATCGGGCAGGCACCTCTAAGCCAGCTAAATTAGGACCCCACCTGGAGCTCCTCCCACTGGACCAGCGCGCCGCTGACTCGTCCCTGCTCCGGCACAGTGAATCACAGTAAGTGAGGGGAGATTTGGGGGGATTTATTACAGTAACCAATTATGTATTGTCTGCACTGTATTAGCAGTATATACTCTATATGGAGTATATACTGCTAATACAGTGCAGACAATACATTTACAATTATACTAACATGAATGTATTAAATGATCTGTATGTAGCCCTGTACTATGGATCATTTAACCCATTCATGTTAGCAGAGGATCATTGTAAATGTATTGTTGCAGGCACTCTATATGTACATGTACTATATACTACATATAGAGTGCACTGAACAATAGATTTACAATTATCCTCTGCTAATATGAATGGGTTAAATGATCCGTAGTACATGATATGTAGCCCTGTACCCCCTTTTCCACTTACAGAGCTAGGTTATTTTTCTTTTAAATAAATATTAATGTAATTTTATTGGTATCTATCTACCAGTAGCTGCCTCATTTCCCACCCTCGGCTTATATTCGGGTCAATACTTTTTCCCAGTTTTTTTTGGTAAAATTAGGTACCTCGGCTTATATTCGGGACGGCTTATACTCGAGTATATACGGTACATTAGAATCTGGAAATTTGATTGTTTTAGAAATCAGGATCAATTCGAAATCGGAAATTCAGATGCAACTGAATGTCCAGATTTAAAGAAATCCATCCCAATTTCGATTTGGACTGAAACAAAATGTACATGTCTAATTATAATAACATGTTGAGAAGTATATGAGATTGTAGTGATTGGGTTCATTGGCTTCAGGGCACTTTGCCTGTTTGGTGCAGAAATCTCCAAAGTCTGGCTTCGAATAATAAATGTATAAACCATTCTGAAATAGCTAGAGTTACACTTTAAATAAACTTTTTTTTATTTTGACTGAAAATATATCACTTCAAAGAAGGAGCCATGAGGACCCCTCACCGGCCCTGCCACTTCTCTTTCCTGTGGTTGTGACATTGACGTGACCCGGGGGGGCAGACTTGGAAAAACACCTCCTATGAGGTATGCAGAGTCACCGTCGAATGATTGTTTCCTGAGATCGAGACGTGACGAGAGAAATTGGAGCAATTATCAGACATTTTACAAAGCACAACCCGAAAGAGAGAAAAAAAAAAAGTAATTGAAAGAAAAACAAAAAAAGTTTCTTTTCGCTGTCAGTTGGCGGGGAGGTTTCCCACCGAGATCATAATTGCAATTTCTGTTCCACATCATCACGCGTTCCCCCTCCTGGAGAGATAATTGTATTGATTACATAACGCTCTTGTCGTGCCTCAGACAGGTCTACCCATCTTCTCTGCCGTGCAACGCCTGTTTTACACAGCCTTACGTGTAAATTGCCTTTCCAGGTTTCGAAAGAAGATGTGTCACAACCTAGATTTCAAATGTTGCTCTGCGTGGTTAGAAGCTGAACTCTGAAATAAGCAAATATTGTCTAAATATGAGAAACATGTGCATTACCACTGGAATCATGGCGGCCTATTTATAAACAATTCACAGAGCCCTTCCCCCTGGAAATCTCTGGAAATGTTCATTACGGCCACTAGATAGATCTAAAGTGCCTAGGAAACAAGTATTAAAGGAGAACTATGGGGATTTTCCCCATAGTTCTCCTAAGGGTAACGGGAGCACTCAAACTAGCGTCCTCCCGTCCCCAAAGCTCAGTATATAGCGAGCTAAGCTTGCGGTATACTGAGACGCCGCAGCCAGGACGGATCCCGACATTACTGTCGAGATCCACCCAGCTGCATGATTTAGCACAATGCTTGGTATAGTGATGGCAGTCACTTGTCAAGCTAGAGAAGGTTCCCATGTCAAGGATGGGCCTACCTTCAAGTCAAGGATGGGGCGACCTTCAAAGAAAATTTGTAGGCAAGGATGGGGCTACTGTCAAGGCTAGAGAACGTTCCCACATCAAGGATGGGGCTACCTTCAAAGCTAGAGAAAGTTCGCACATCAAGGATGGGGCTACCTTCAAAGCTAGATAAAGTTCCCACATCAAGGATGGGGCTACCTTCAAGGCTAAAGAAGCTTCCCACATAATGGGTGGTGCTACTTTCAAGGCTAGAGAAAGTTCTTACATCAAGGATGGGGCTACCTTCAAGGCTAAAGAAGCTTCCCACAACATGGATGGTGCTACTTTCAAGGCTAGAGAAGATTCCCTCATTAAGGATAGGGCTACCTTTAAGGTATGACTGCTCTCCGTTTACTCATTGCTATATACACACCAACACACCTTTGAATAGTTTTATAGCAGATTTAATGACAAAACCAGATATAAATAGATAAAAGGCAATAATAATACCAATAGTCAAAAAAAGGATGTGAAACAACAGACTAAGGCACTCTGCAACTCAGCAACTGCAGCTATCTGCTACCAGCACTGACGTGCGAGAGGCTAATTGTCTTAAACCGTTTCCCTTGAATGGGGTGTATGTGCCTTTAAGATCTCCCTTTAACAATGTCCGACCCTCCCTTGACTGCTGGCCAGTAGTAGAGTCCTAGGCTAGCCAACGTTGGGGCCCTTACTGTAATGCAGATATGAAAAACAGATTGTCACTGTGGCTAAAGGCCTCTCACCGCTCCTAAGGTCAGTTTGAAGAGATGAAGTCTGCTGTCACCCCCTTTCTCTCAAATCGACTCTTGCGAAGAAGGTGAAGTCATCTGGGTCTCTTGTAGGAGGTCTTCACTCATCCAGGGTACTGGCAGTCATATTGAGTTTTGATTTGCCTAGATGGGATATTGTTGTATTATCCTAGAATTAGCACAATGTCCGGTATAGTGGCAGCAGTCACTTGTCAAGCAAGAGAAGGTTCCCACATCAAGGTGAACAGTTGGCCCATCTCAAAGTGTATGTCATTTGTCTGGCTCTAGTGCTTCAGTTGCTCTGATTCAGAATCCTTCAAAATAATGCCAGATGTCCTTCCACGCCATAAGAGAGAGAAAACTGCCAACAGTAAGAGTTATGTGTCAAGTATTTGCAAGGACAGTGACATAAAGCTTCCATGGCACTGGCGGAACTACCAGGGTCGCAGCGGTCGCAATTGCGACCGGGCCCTGGCGTTCCGCCACTTGGGGGGGCCCAGCAAGGAAGTAGAGGGCCACCCGCGATCGTGCCGATCCTTCCCTGTCGCACAGCCACCCGCAGCATGTACGGGCGGCTGTGCGAAAGGGCTAGAGACGCTGTCACTGATCTCGGAGAATGAGCTGGTCCCGCCTCTTAGGGGCGGAGCTAAGAGGCCCGTCTCTTAGCTCCGCCCCCTGGCCGCCAATACGAGGAAGAGGGCCACGGGCCTGCAGGAGAGGGAAGGTAAGTTTGGAGTGGGAGGGGGCACTGGGAAGAGAGAGAGAGTGTGTGTGTGTGTGTGTTGCTGGGACTTGTAGTCCAGCACAGCTGGTGGTAATCTGCATTGCTGTATGATGATTATACAGCAATGCAGAATAGCACCAACTATGTAGGACTACAAGTCCCAGCAATGCATTAT
>NW_017306393.1:2200052-2201409 GCF_000935625.1 Nanorana parkeri
TGCTGGTGGTATTCTGCATACCTTACTTTTATTATAATGTATTGCTGGGACTTGTAGTCCCGCATAGCTGGTGGTATTGTGCATTGCTGTATGAAGATTATACAGCAATGCAGAATAGCTCCAACAATGTAGGACTACAAGTCCCAGCAATGCATTATATTTTTAAGTAGGGATACACCAGTGTTAATACTGGGCATTTTCACCAGTATTCATACTGGTGAAAATGCCCCGATACTAAACGCAGATACCGGTGTTCTGTCGAGAACGCTGACCTAGTCGAATTTGCCGACCTCAGCATCTGCGCTTACACACAGACCAATATTATCGAGGAAACCTGGATTTATTCACAAAGTATTTCGTCTAAATCGTTAACTGTGACCGATAATAATATTCTGTCCATCATTTCCTGCCACCCATCATTCACTGCCATGGACGGCATATCATTAACGGTCACAATTAACCATTACAAACAAATACTTTGTAAATAAATGGCGGTTTCCTCGTTAATCCCGTCTGTACATAAACACAGATACTGGGTCAGCGTTCTCGACAGAACACCGGCACCAAAATTTGAAACAAGCAGCTGCCTGAGGTCCCGCACCTGCTGGGGACCTCGGCAGCCTTCCTGTTAACCATGCAGTGCCGTGGGGTGGAGTTCCATGGGGCTGTCTACTCCCTAAGTAGAGTTCCTCGTAGTTAGTCTGTAGTCCTCAGACCAGGTATTACAGCAGGATTGTCCGTCACATACAAGGGTTTCTATTACCAGCAATTTGTGTATATATGGCACGCACCAATTATATCCACTCAAACTGCCAGATGACAGCCTGAGAATTTGACTACCCCACAATCCATGAACAATGTGGCAGAACCTATCCTGGTCTGGTAATAATTGTCTAATGCCTAACGGTACCTTACAAATAGGCAGTTGTTAAAGTGAACCAGTCATAAAGCTGACCACATCATCATAAGTCAAGTATATGCCTAATTGCTGGCATCATTTTCCCAGATATACCTATGTGGCAATTCAAACTTTGCAAAAGTGAATTAAATTCATAAATTTTAGTGATAATTCAAATCATGATATGCAAATTAATGCAAGAAATGTTTATGGCTGCCAGGAACCATAAACAAGACAAATGGCTATAGCTAGTAGTAGTTAGTTACAGTCAACTAGACGTGTTCTGTTATGCTGAAGACACTTCTTCAGTTCTGATGGAATGTAGACCCAAATTGGAATTTTGACAGCTGATTAAATATGAATTTTCATACAATGCTGAGATTTGCCCTAAAGCAAACCTGTGCTTTGTCCATCCATTTAGTGCAAGCCAACAGGTTTACTTTATCCCCCCCCCCCCCC
>NW_017306393.1:2201633-2218805 GCF_000935625.1 Nanorana parkeri
CTGCATTATATACTAACATTTACTTCAAACACACACACACCCCTTCAGTCCTTTCAGTGCCAGAAGCCAAAGAACATGCCTGATACTTCCAGGTATGGTGGAGCATGTGGCAGCACTGGGACATGGGGAGCCCAATTCCTATATAAGCTGACTCCAGCAACTCATAGCCCAGAGTTTTGGCCCAGCATTGAGCAACTTATCATAGAGAAGTACAAATGCTGCCATTCTGAAAATGCTAAATTCCAGGCTGTGTCTGACTTAAAGGAGAACTATGAGGTGAGTGATTTTCACCGTTGTTCGATCACTTGTCGATCCTGTCCCTGCAGAGAGCCGTGACTGTCACTCACGGCTCCCTGCAGGGATGACTGGTGGAACTGAAGGGGGCATGTACAGCCTGCTCTGCCCCTAGATAGGCAGAGCCAGCTGTCAATCACACAGCTGGGTGGATCTCGACAGTAATGTCGGGATCCGCCCCGGCTGCGGCGGTCTCAGAATACAGCGAGCTGTAGCTCGCTATATACTGAGCTTTGAGTCACGGGAGGACGTTAGTTTATGTCCTCCCGTGACTCTGAGGAGAACTATGGGGAAAAGCACTGACCCCATAGTTCTCCTTTAAGTACTTTATAGTCACAGACCTGGAACAAGCATGATGTAGATGAGCGCCAGAAACATGTCCCAATTCTTTATCTCTACACATGTTCCAGTTCAGCCAGGGAACTAGCATTCTCAAGAGGAGAGGTCGTCGATGGCAACATTTATTATTCTTTTATAAATTCTATTTATAATGATCAGTGGAATATTGTTATTTTGTTCATCTTCTTATAAATAAAATACTTTATTGGCCCCTATGATCAGCAGTGGCTCCCCCTTTTGTTCAATATTTGGTTCCACTTGAGACCCCCCATTGCTGATCGGCGGTCCCTTGTTTGGTGTGGGAGCAGTCTCTACAAGAACATTTGACACTTCAAAGAAGAGAACTTTTGACAAATCTGTCACCTCTACCACAAATCTTTATTATTCTGTAATGACAGGTTCCCTTTAAGCCATCCACTTTTCTGTAATTCATGAATCAATCTGCTCACTCCTCCCTCTAATGAAACCCATAGCACAGGGTGGAGAAGATTCTGAGGTCTTTAGACAAAACATAATGTAGCAATATTTTGACAGCCTGTTTGCCGGGTTGAGCTATCGGTTTCCTGGTACCATGCTATACTGGTAGACACAGTCACGCAGCATGTGACTGAACCATGTGAGGCGGCGTGCACTAGCTTGTACTGCATTACATCAATGTTGCACGATACTAATCTACAATTAAATATATCTGCCTGTGACACAAAGCTGGCCCCGGTTTTGCATGCGGCCAATGGATATATGAGCTCAGCTGCTTCATTAGCCTTAATTACACACGTGACTTTCACATTTTTGGCGCTGAAGAAAGTGCACTCTGCAAGGACAGGTCCCTCCCTGGTGCACCGCCGTCTCGACAACAGATTGGAATGATAATTACTTTAAACGTTTAGTATGGATGGGACCGAGCCGGAGAATGACTCACTGCAATTATACTAACAACTCCTTTTATCAGGCGGGTTTACATTCATCCGTATGGGTCAAAAACTGTTTCTGGAATACAAATGGGAAGGAAGACGAAGCACCCACTTGACCGGCATTGACAACACGCATCCATTCATGCTGGCCACCCAACAAACACACGTGCAGGCTGTGCAACCGTGTAGACTGTGAGACTCTTTTATGAAAGTGTCTACATACAAAAGAAAGTTTGTGCTGCCCAAAAACACTTTCTTCAATTCATTCTTTCTGCATAGTGACTTATTTTAGGGCTTGTTCACACTTAGCGATTCATTTATAATAGTTATACGCTGGCCGGATACCGATCACGTGACACTAGCACCCCTAGATGGTGCCGACAAATATAGGAATTTCCTAAACTCATCAGCACCATCTAGGGGTGCTGGCGCCATCCAAGGGGCATCTGGCCAGCTACAGATCGGGTGTAACTTTTATAAATGAACACCTAAGTGTGAACAAGCCCTATAAGAAGTCAGTATTCAGAAAGAATGAATGGAAGAACCCGTGTTGCTAGAACCCCTAGGTGGTGCTGACGAGTATTTCCTGTTGGTTTCCTGCCGCAGGAAATATTCCATTCAGAACTGAGTGCTTTCACCCGTTCAAGTTAATGACCGGGTGACAGCGACCACATCTGTAAGCGGCACTCCACATGTAATATCATTATATGCGGAATAGATCATTATATGGAATAGATCACTTTTCCTAGACGCAAGGTAGATGCGTGATCTATTCCACACTGCATGTAATCGTACAATACCATTTGAAGTACCGCTTACAGATGCAGCCGCTGCCAATCGGTCATTAACTTGAACAGGTGACAGCGGCCACTTCTAAACAGAATATTTGGGATTCTTGCCACAGGAATCCCAATACACATAGTGTGAATGGAGTCTTAAAGAGTTACTCCACTTTTGTTGCGAAAACATCAGTGTTGCAGATTGCTTTCAAGGGCAGGCACCATGAGCTGCACCAGGCTCGGGTCTGCGTGTAGCTGCATCCTCCCATAGGGAGGTACAGGGGACTGCATGCAATTACACGCCCCACTTGTCCCTCCTTGGAGCAGATATCACTGTGTGAATATGCCCTTAGGGAATATCTCACCATTGTCACCAAAAACTAAATTCCTATTGCAAGGGATGCCTGAAATTAGACTTGTATCTTAGTGCAGACGTCTGTCAAAATCGGTCAGCCAATTACAGAAGCAAGAAGTGACGTTTCTGGGGGCGTTCTGTACACCAACTGTGTACAAAATGCCTCCAGGTTGCCACATTGCATTGAATTTTGTTGACAGTTTTAGAAAATTAAAGCATCTGCAGATTTCAATGGAAAGGAGATTTTTGATAACAATAAATTGCAAAATGGATTGTGTAGCAATTAGATGTACTGCATTATTGGTTGCAAATCGTTCTTTAGGCTGGGTTCACACCTACGCGTATCGAATATGGGCATTTGTCGCGCGCTTTGTGACGCGCTTTTTTACCGTGATTCGCGGTTAAAAAAACACGTGACAAATGTGCGTTTCCGAGGGCTACTTGGCTGTATCCCAATGGAAACGCCCAACAAAAACGGCCCAAAGAAGTACATGTACTTGTTTGAGCATAGGCCGTTTTGTAGGGTGTTTCAGACGGGCGGAAATACGGAAAGGTGTGAACCAGACCCATAGAAAACAATGGGATTTTCATGTTTGTACGCTTTGTAGAGCGTTCATAGAGCCTTGAACGCGCGACAAAACGTAAAGGTGTGAACAGGGCTTAAAAGTGGAGTTTTGCTTTGAGTGTCTATGAGTGTCTATGGCCAGCTTAAGACTACTTTTTCCTGACATCTGAGACTTCTTCATTGGGTTTATACGTAGCAGCTGCTGAATACCTGATCTGATTGGATGCTGGCGCAGTACGACCGAGAAATTTTCAAACCGGCTCCGTCAACAAGAGTTCAGTGAAAAATTGACTTTTGTGGGGTGGTGCTGATACGGCTCGAATTTTGGTCAGTTCACTAGGATTAGGAATCTTCTGAAATCCCATCAGTGTACATCACTAAAGCTTGCCTAAAGCTTGTCCGAGCTATGACACCATGCCTGGGCACTGAATGCTTCCTAAACTCTTTCCCAAGGACATGAAATATGAAACTGTCAAAGCAGCAGAAAAAAACGGTATTTGGTATCAGTCACCCCTTCTGCGCCCTCTTAGAGTCATTTTTTCAGGCAGTCTGCACACTCCTACTGTCAACCTGATCTTCCAGCTGGCAATAAAAAAATGTTGGGAAATTAACAGGTAGGGTACATACAGTATATCACCTATTTATAACATTAGCAGAATGATGATGCATTTATACAATAGTGTAATAGATTCCTCCTGGCTGCTGTTGGGATTTTACTGGTATTCCTGGAGTGTAACACAGTCCTCCCATATACAGTGTCTATTGTTGGGTCTATTGTTCGCTGCAGACAATGCTGTGACTGCGGGAAGACCAAAACTGGGAAACACAAATGTAATTCGTTTCATACAGAGCTCGGAATTTAACACAGACCTGAGCGGCTCCTCTGACAATGGAACATTGTGTGATGGCCAGCAGGCATGGATCGTGAACAGAATGTGAGCCTCAGTCTGGATGCGATACAGATAGCTTGTAATGAGAACCCTAGGGAACCCTGGGGAAAGTAACAGGTCTGATGTAAAACATGCCCGAAAATGTATTAAAGGGAATGTATAGTCTTTTCCATTTTTATAGATAAAGATGTAAAGGGATCAGTTTGATATTTTATCAATATATTTTAATATTTTAATGATTTAAAAGCCTTGCTTCTTGGTATAAGTTGTTTCTTGGTATAATTTGTAACTATATATGTACATTAGGGTAGCTATATTTGTTCATTACATATGCAGGATATGCTTCCTCTTTTGCAGAGCTACAGAGTGGCTGCATTCTACTGCTCCTTCTCACAATGCAAGTGTAAGGCTCTCCATACGCTGCTCAAATTCCAGCTAATTGAGGTGTTGGTCCTTTTGGCACCATTGGGCTCAACAAAAGTTAATTTTGAGTTGATGAGCTCAGCGACTGTGACTGGAGATTGAGCATGTGGGGGCATCGTGCTAGGGTTGCTCGTAAGCCTAATGGCTGGTCTGTCCTAAAAAGAAGACAGGGCAGAGCTTTGGAAATTGTGAGAATTATTTGGGGCAGGCTTCATGCTGCACTTGCAATCATGGCCTACAGGTATGTAATATCTGATTCGTTCAGGGTTATGGGATGGTGTTTAGGGACAGTGTTGGGTATTTTTTATATAAAGGGGAACTAATCCTATAAAACACATTGCGTTAAGGAAAGCCCTTCAATTTGAATAGGCTGGTAGTGCACTTTAAAGCCCACCTCTGGCCACAAGGAATAAAACCCATGCAGTAGGCCCCCCTCCCAGTGAAAAGATGAAATGCTTGTTAGGTCTAGGGGGTAGAAGAAGAGAAGATATTACTTACCTTACCCACTACTGCGGCAGGCTCAGGTGTCCCCTCTTCTCCCTGATGCACCAGGCTGTGGCATTCCGTCACCATCATTACATAGAACCCGGGCTGTCCATACGATAACCACTGCCTGGGGCCATGGAGCCTAAAGGGGGAAAGTGCGGCGACTGCCAGCGGCTCTCTGTCTGGTCCCGCCCAGCTCGCTGATATCACTGGTTGCCAGGAGCTTGGCGGGACGCCAGCCAGAGCATCCAACTCAGCTGCCTGGCAACCAATGACATCAGAGAGCTGGGCAGGAAGTCAGATAGAGAGCCCCTCACACACACCTGCGGCCTTTTTATAGGGCTATTAAACCATCACTGTACATGGAGGAAGAGATCATTCGATCGAGGCCGGCAGCACTTTAGAGAGGGGGCTTCGTGGGAGCGGTTGCCCGGATGGAGGAAGCCTGCCAGTGCTAGAGGGAAGAGTAAAGTAAGTATCACACCTTATCCCTGCAACAACTAGACGTAACAAACAGGTAACTCTGGCAGTGTGGGAAGCCCTACTGCAAGGGCTTTTTTTTTGTCTAGTGCCTGGAGTTGGGCTCTAATGTATAGACATAACTCTTTATTTAACTCAGCGCACCATAATGCTTGGACAAAACTTTGTATTTAACTCGGCACACCATAATGCATGGACATAACTCTGTATGTAACTCAGCGCACCATAATGCATGGACAAAACTTTGTATTTAACTCTGCACCATAATGCATGGACATAACTCTGTATGTAACTCAGTGCACCATAATGCTTGGACAAAACTCTGTATGTAACTCAGCGCACCATAATGCATGGACATAACTCTGTATGTAACTCAGTGCACCATAATGCTTGGACATAACTCTGTATGTAACTCAGTGCACCATAATGCTTGGACAAAACTCTGTATGTAACTCAGCGCACCATAATGCATGGACAAAACTTTGTATTTAACTCAGTGCACCATAATGCATGGACATAACTCTGTATGTAACTCAGTGCACCATAATGCTTGGACAAAACTCTGTATCTAACTCGGCACACCATAATGCATGGACAAAACTCTGTATCTAACTCAGCGCACCATAATGCATGGACAAAACTTTGTATTTAACTCAGTGCACCATAATGCATGGACATAACTCTGTATGTAACTCAGTGCACCATAATGCATGGACATAACTCTGTATGTAACTCGGCACACCATAATGCAGGGACTTAACTCTTTATTTTTAACTTGGCACACCATAATGCATTGCAGCCTGCTACTTTAGTTTTGCTTTTCTACATGAATGGCATCGCACTGTGGATTGCATGGTGCATGTGCATGTGTTGAAGTAACGAGCAACAAAGTACGCATTTTACTACATCTTAGCACAATGCACAGGCCTGAATGAGCTCAGATAGAAAGATAGATAGAAAACTAGGCAAACAAGTAGATAGATAGATAGATAGATACACATATAGAATTGGATTGATAGAAAGAACGAGATCTATAGATAGATAGATGGGTTGATAGAAAAAGGAGATTTAAAGATAGATAGATAGATAGATAGATAGATAGATAGATAGATAGATAGATAGATAGATAGATAGATAGAAGCAGACACAAGATACTCTACATAATATTCAGTACAGGAAAGTAGTGTAGCATTGTCCTCTCTCACCTGTCTACAGCTTGCATGGAACATTCAGTACACACAGGGGCTTCACCTCTGAAGCTGGCAGTGACAGGCACTGCAGGGCTCCCCAGACACCGACTCTTAATCTTTCTGCATCTCGCAGATTCAAAGGATGTCACAGAAAGAGCCACGTCTCATGCCTTTCCTCTCTTTTTTCCGTTTCATGCCTCTAATACCATCAAAAATCCAAACACTGTAACTTGAGAAGGGCAGACTTCAATAACCTGAGAAAATAGGTTAACTTCAGAATGCACAAGGGATGGTGGAATGTCTGATACTTGCACAGAAAACAGGCATTTCTTGTTTAAAAAAAACAAATGGAGAAAACGTTTTGAAATCTTTTCTTAGAGGAAGTAAAATTCTACTTCTGAACAATTTTATTTCCTTTGTTTATATAGTGCCAATAAATTGTTCAACACTTTACAAAGTACATAGAGTCATTCACATCAGCCCCTGGCGAGGAAGGAGCGTACAGGCTAATGTTCTCACCACGGTCATATAAGCACGTACACTCCGCAATGCAAATTACCCTGCCACTATAGTTCTGGGCAGCGGAAGAATCTGAATCACAGGAGGATATTTACACAAACACGTAACGGGTCTATTTATAAAAAGAATTGTATAGATTATTTCAACCCTAGATGCCTACTGGCATTGAGGCTCCTATAGTGAAAAGGAAAGGATCTAAAAGGAGGGGGGGCACTGATATGAAAGGGGGGTTCCTAACGGGAAGAGGGGGGCTTCTGATGGAAAGTGGGCTACTGATGTAAAGGGGAATATGTTATGAAAGGTTGAGGGTCGGATGTGAAGGGGGACTCTTGATGTGATTGTGGAACTTCAATGTGAAGCAGGGAACCCCAATTTGTGTGTTTTTGCATGGGGTTCCCCCCATCAAAATCCATTATATTGTACACTGGAGTGCCTCAAGAGTTTGCATACCTTTAAAGGGTGCTGTGACTTGAAGAAGATTGAGAAACGCTGGTTTAATCGCCCATGTAAATCCGTTCTGTGCGCTTTAACCAACGTGTAAGAACGGGGCAAAAACAAATAGTCAAAGTGTAATTTCTCTTCTCGTCAAATATTCTCCAATATTCCTACAGAATAAGGTGAATGGGGAAAATGCTGCATTATGGTCACTAGATGGCGCTGAGGATCATAGGAAATAAATACATATTAGTGAGGAGATACAATTCAAGAGACCGCTGGAGGGAATGAGCATGTACTGTAAATGTAACCATTGATACTACAGGGATAGCAGTGTTACATATACAGTGTATGCTCATTCTCTCCAGCATTATGTTGAATTGTACCTCGTTACTAACGTATATTTATTTCCTACGATTCTCAGCTCTATCTAGTGGTCATCTCGATGGACCTGCGCCTTTATTCAACCTTACCTACTATGTCATAATGTGGTATTTTCCTCATTCACTTGGTTCTGTAGGAATATACCTATTAACCCTTTCGCTGCCAAGCCCTCCGGAACATTTTTCAAATCAGCTGGCCAAGCCATTTTTGAATTTTCTGCAATTTTTTCCTATTGATTTGATTTTCAACTGCTGCGTTGCTAGCGTTTGTAAAAGACCCCCCAAACCATATATTTTCTGAAAGCGCAGGCCCGGTAGAATAAAAAGATGGTGATACTAAATTTGTAGGCCCTGCGATAATTGCGCAAATGTTTCTCAAATTAATATTAAACTGATAAAAATACACAATTCAATTGTTAAAACACACCAAAAACCGCTCGGCCATCCTGAATTGCGGCCAGCCGCCGCTCGTTCCTGGGACCCCCTGACCCCCCCGCCGGTGATTTTTTTACGGATCCCGCTGCCACAGACCCTACAAGCAGCGGGGATCTATGGAGTCTCCCCTGGGATGGCTCCAGGGAGGGATGAGAGACTCCAGATGCCGGCGGGCGGCAGCGGCGGGGGGGGCGCCCGGTATTTTTGAAAATAGCGGTCATCAGCGGCTTGTGAGCCGCTGATGACAGCTATTAATTTAAAGGGGAGAGTCTGCTGAACAGTTCTACTATAAGCTGATGGTCGCTAAAGCGACCTTTAGCTTATAGTAGAGCTGTAAATGCCAGGTCCGTACGGCATACTGAGCTGGCCAGCTGGAAGCCCTTTTGTAGCTCCGTATGCCGTACGTCCTTGGCAGCGAAAGGGTTAAAGAAGATTCAACCAGATGAGAAATTACAGCTGATTCTGCAGGAAACTAAAACTTTTAAACATCAAGGAGCAGCATCCATTGTAAGTGATTTAATCAGGATTTGCAATAGCTTTAAACCCTTTTAACTTAAAAATCACTTTAATATACCCTGCAACATATATCATGTTCCTGCATAATGCCCATTATTTCTCCTGAGCTCTTGTTTTCATTTTTCAGCAGGCTTTCCTATCTCCAGGCAGCAATTTCTCTCCTAAAGTGGAAACACGAAAAGGAAAGGAGTCGACACAAGGATCTGATCAAAACCGCTTTTCCCTCCCTTATCTGGAACTCTTTATCATCACCCCTTTGTGATGAAAGTATTAGAATGCGGTGCAGTATGCTATCAGTTTGTATGGGAATCAGACCCATCGTTTAAGGACACACACATTAGGGCGGAGTTCTTTAGAATGATGTTTAATCACTTTGACAACACATAAAACACAGGCACGGGTCTGTGGTGGATTCTTTAGAACTCAGCGCATATTTCCAGCCTCGCATATTTCATCCATGCCCAGGGGATTGGGAGGAAAGAGAAAATAAAAGAAGAACCCGAAGGACGCATTCCAAAACAAATGTACCTAGGAAGTCTCAGGTTGTGAAATGGAGAGTGGCTGCCCGAGGGGGACGAAGGGCGATTTCATCACCATCCAGAAAAGAAAAATACACACATGTGGTTTTGTGCCGCGAGCGGACATGGAGGCTGAGAAGGGGGTGTCTCCGTCACTCTCCGGCTCTGTAGAACACTATAGGAGGGCCTCATGCAGTGTTACCTATGCTGGGGGTAGGAGCGAACATTTTTCCGCTCGGAAGAAAATATGTTTCCCATTATGAACACAACTATTTCCCCTTGAAGTGAAGTTATAACGTATGAGGAGAATTACCGCAGAATCATCCCCAACTGACTGGTTCCGAGAAAGTGGGGGGCTGTATGGGGCAGCGGTATCAGTTCAAATAAAAGGAAGCCACACTACAATTGTTTCAGTCTTGGGCGGATGCCAGCTGACCAACTGCAGCCAAAAAATGTTGGGTTTCGGATAGAGTATTGAAGGGTTAGAAGAACCTTAAAGTGTATTTCCACTATTGCAGCCAAATTGGGATCACACCTACTTTAGACTTGTTACATGTTTTCATTCACTTTGCATAACTTTTAAAAGAAACATTTTAAAATTGCTGCTTACCTTTTTACTTACTCTTCTCTGAAAAATCCGTCCCTAGCCCTTTCACCTCCTGAAGCAGCAGGGGGGTGACAGGTGCTGATGTTGAATGCTAATGGGGCGGAGGGGGGTGTCATGTCTTTGGAGTGTGGGAGGAAATCGGAGTAAGCGGAGGAAACCCACACAAGCACAGGGAGAACATGCAAACTCCTTGCAGGTAGTGTCCTGACTGGGACAAGGGCCTGACTGGGACAAGGGCCTGGGGTCCCCCAATGCTGCAAGCAAACGTGCTAACCAATAAGCAACTGTGCTGCACCACCACCATTCAGAGAATGCTTTGTATTTTTTTTCTAATGAATGCAAGGCATTCTCTGATTGGATTAGGTGGAGATTGTGATGTCACTCACTACTCCTACATGTTTCGTGTTGCTGGGAAACATTCTCTAGTGCGCAGATACGCAGGGGCAGAACATCCGGCAGTGCGGGCGCCCGGGGCCCAAGGCAGTTGAGGGGCCCACTGAGGTCCTGTAGGGAGGGACACTAGCAGGGGGACTGAGCCGGTGCCCTTTGAAAACGGACGCTGCAGCGGCGATCACTCTTCTCATTGAGAAGAGAGAGCTGAGAAGAGTGATCGCTGCTCTCGATCAGTGAAGCCGGCATACAGTAGTGACAGCTGTACACATTCTTCTCCTCCTCAGCCGCTGCAGCCACAGAGCGGCCAAGGGGAGAAGAATCTGTACATCTGTCACTACCAGGGGCGTAGCTGTGGCATAGCGAGGGGGGCACGTGCTCCGGGCTTTAAATCATTCAGAGACGTGCATGGAACAAGCCCGTCTAAAGGGATGCCGGGGATGTCCTGTTTGCTAAAACATCGGTGGCGATGTCACTGACAAATAATGTTTTTCAGTGAAGCGGATGTTTTATCAAACAGGACATCCCCGGCTACCATCAGGGGAGACGGCCGATACTCATGTGGGGGACCTGGGACCCTTACATGGGTATCGGCAGTACAGGTGACACATGAGGTGGAGGCGGCTGGGCTGGGCAACCGCAGTGCCGGGCTGCATCGGAGGAGGCCGGACCCCAGCAGCAGCGGAGGAAGCTGGGGCCCCAGCTGCTCCAGGATAGTTGCAAGAGATGGCGGAGAGAGCTGGTGGGAGGAGAAATCACATCAGCCTGCAGGCACACTCTGGGGCAGTGCTGGGGCCTCGGCCAGGAGGAACGAGAAGCAGACACTGGATTTCAGAGCCCACCACCTCTCCCTGCTGCATGTGTTCGCACCGCGAGGACAGTCAAACGAGGTATGTGCCTTAAGTCACATTGTTTGTAACTGATGGAATTGTTCTGCATTTCTGTATAAAGTATTGCTGGAAGTAGTAGTCCTCTATAGCTGGTGCCATTCTGCATTGCAGCAGTGCAGAATGGCATTAGCTATAGAGGACTACATCTCCCAGCAATACTTTATACAGAAATGCAGAATTGCAAACCCTGTATAAAATATTGATGGGAGTTGCAGTCCTCTATAGCCAAAGCCATTCTCCATTGCCGTATAAAGTATTGCTGGGAGTTGTAGTCCTCTATAGCAGTGGTCCACAACCTTTTTGGAATCAGGACCGGTTTAGCTGAAAAATGTTTTCCACGAAGTGAGAGGGAGGGGGATGTGAGGAGAGAGGTAGTTTGGGGAGGTTTCAAGCGCATTTATTGTGCATGCCACTGCAGATACTCGCAACAGGAAGTGCGCGCAAAGACGCGCAACCAGAAGTGCGCGGAAGGATGCACACGTCAGTCTCACAGGAAGTGATGCCGTCACTTTAATGAACTAGTCTATATAAACGAAGCTGCCCTAACCAGGTCCTGGTTGGTGGTCTTCAGCTTGTGCTTCCTGTTACCCTGTCTGACTGTCTGCTGCTCGTTTTTGACCCGGATTGCTTTGACTCTTCTTGCTTGCTGCTGGCCTCATGACCTCGGCCTGATTACTGGACTCTGCCTTGCCTATCGACTTTGTACTTCACTGCCCGCCTGGTTTGACCTCTGGCTTTGTCTAACAATCCTGATACTGAACTTCTACTGCATGGTATCCGGACCATCCACTGGCACTTGTGCTCCTTGCTGTCCTCAGCACGCCCTGTTCCCACTTCCAGGGGTTGCAGGACACGGGATGCAAGAGAAGCCTCCTCGTCCTACTGGTCTCCCACCAGGTACGTGATACCTCCTCTCCACCTTACTCAATCAGAGAATGTCTTGTAGTCACTGAAAAAGGCATTCTCTGAATGGTGGCAGTGCTGAGTGAGCAACTTTTTTCACAGCTAACACACAAGATAAGGATACTTATTAAGTGACAGTTATGTTTAGTTGCGTCCAATGAGATTTGAACATTACTGTCACATGTCTAAAATACAGGTCCTTATCCTTGTGTTAAAGGCTTTGTGAATTGAGCCCACTGAGCCAAGCTGGACCAATGTAAGTTTGAAAAAAGCGTACTTACTGGAGTTTTGCTTTAATTTAGAAGTGGAAAGACTTTTCAAAACATAAGAAGTAATTCATGATATTGAAAGTGAAGAGACAGTAAACCCAAAATACTATGGGTCTCTGGAATGGTATCAGGTATGGCGGGCCTCAGGCTAGTCACAGACATAAGATGGTGCTAAAGATCTGTCTTCTGGAAGAACACTTTTACAAAACATCTTTATACAGACCATCAGTGAAACTCCATTGCAGTGATCCGTTTGTTCCTGAGATCTATCAGATTTGGGGTGTCCGCAGAACATGGATCCATTCGGCCTCCAGATAGATTCACAGAACACGCCCCTTATTTGAGAATTATTATTTAAGAATTCTTGGTATACCAAAATCCATTTATCTCTAATTCCATATTCAAGGCATGCTTATCTCTGACTAGGAAGTAGAAATACAAAGGAATCCGTGAATACAAAGACCTGATCAATACCAATCCGTAGTCACGTGATCTTTGTGACAGTCAGTCAATATGGTCACAAATGCTGCTTATCTGAATACCCTTGGTTTTCCTAATGCCAGAGCAGTTCTAGCAGCGAAAAGGTGCTATATACAGTATATATATATATATACAGGGCTTTTAGGGTGTCTCACCAGTCAGTCAAAAATGTCACCAGTCAGCATGACCGGACTATAGTCTTGCAACTTACGTTAACATTTTTGGGGACATTTAGAGCTTTCTTTTGGAGGTATATAATCACCTCGGGGGGGTTATTTTTTTCTTACTATATAATGAAAAAAGTACAGTAAATGTAAAAAAAAAACGTTTTCCTACGTTCAGTATATTACAGCGGCCCTTGCGGGGGTAGCGCTATATATATATATATATATATTATTATCATTTTTTTTATTTTTAAAGTGTATATAAAATTGAAACAATTCCTAAAAATACATGTAATGGCGTTGTATACATTACTGCATTAATTGGTAAAATGTATATCTGAGTTCAGCTTTAATATGATGTTAGCTTCCTATATTATATCTGTATTGTATGGCACATACACTACTTGTCTATGGGACTCACACACACAACACAATTAACCAGACCGCGCTCAGGAGTGCAATGGGAAAACAGAGACTAATAAATGACATGAAATTTCAATACTGAGTGCAGTGAGTGAAAGTAATGTTCCCTCCCGGGGGACAAGACTCACGATACACCCAGCTCAAATATTGCTTATGTTGTACATATGTATAAAGCCAAAATAAACCCATCTCCTCTGAACCGGCCATCTGTTCAATTATACAGAACGGAATAATGGAAAGCCTCAGAGGAGGCCGTTACCTTCTCTATAGAAGGCTCGCATTGATTTTTCAGATTCCTTTGGTGAGTTACTTGGAACATCATTCACAGAAAAAGCCTTTTCAATTCCCTGAGAAGATATCAGAGAGCAGCTCCACCAGTGGCCTTGATTCAATGCAACCCCTCAGTCTTTAATACTTCTCTGTGTCCTGTGTGTTTAGTGCACACGTCCTGTGTTGTCTGCTGTGTGATGGATGTTCAGTTCACAGAAATCTCATTATTAGTCATTTGCTACTACCACGACAATTAACTGGTGACATTTCCGTGTTCCTGCAGATGACTAATGCTTGTGATGCTCACATTCCGTTTTAAGATCAATATACTAGAGGTGTTTTCTATGTCTGAGGTGTCTTTAGTGAAAGTAAAAAGCTTTCGAGGAGGTACATATTACAGAGATGGGATAATATACCATAAAGGTTTTGGTGAGAAGGGACTAAAGGAATCCAAAAGCCCTCCAAACAAATCATAAAGGAGCTTTCTAAGAACAGAAGGTATTCACATATCCTTAAAGGGGTTCTAAACCCTCCGTTCTTTTTGCTTATATCTACTGCTAGCAAGCAGTAGATATAGGCAAGAAGTGTAAAAAAAAACAAAAAAAAACGCTTAAAATCATTTTATTCTTACCTCGTTATCCGCTGCTCGCTTCCGCGCCGAGGATCAGGAACTGCTCGTACGGCCGCAAAGGATCTTGGGGCGGGCGCATGCGCAGTTCCGATTCTCGGCCGGGAGACGAGCAGAGACGCAAGGTAAGTCTATGGACGCGTGCCCCCGCCTGCAGACAACGCTGGATCGGTGAGACAGAGCAGTAAGGGCTGGATCGGAGTGACGTCACACCGCTGGAGGGACAGATGAAAACATGGGGAAAGAAGAGGAAGACCAGAATAAGAGACATCATTTAAGGTAAGTGCTAACATTTACATGGGGGGGGGGAGGGAAAACATTTTTTGCCTTTAATATCACTTTAATTAAGAGGATTATTCCACGCAAATCATTCCTTTATTCAATAACAGCCAAATGCACATCTAGAACTGCTGGTATATAGAGCAAATATAGCTCAATATTTTAGTCATTTACTGCAAACAGCTGTCTGAGGCTTTTTGGCCATCATGAGTGCAGTGTATGGAAACCATGACTTCTATAGAGCAGAGCTTGGGACCCAACCTTAAAGGTTATGGTGAGAAAGGAATCAAAAAGCCCTCCAAACAAAACAGTTTGTTGAAACAGAAGCTATTCACATGTATCATTCCATCACATGTCCAAAAAATAAGAGGATAATTCTTCATTTCAGGACAGACATGGGGCAAAAAGGGGACAAAAGAATAGGAGAGATAGATGATGATGGAGAAATGGAGAATGGCACAGAAAGAGAGAGAGGGAGGAAAGAGAAAGACACGAATGTGGTAGAGCAAGAGAAAAAGGGAGAAGGAGAATGCAAAAGAGGCAAAGCAAGAGTAAGAGAGACACATAAGAGAGATAGGGAGTGTTGAGATTGACATCCTTGGCAGGCAATGTGGGCTCACCCATGGCGCAGAGTCTACATGACAGTTTGGTCTTCACCAAAGCCCCCAAAAAGGGATGATGGGTCGGTGACCCTAGTGGCCCTGGACTACTTTGCTGTGAGCTTTTAACAGGTCACAGCCCTTAGGAACAGAGTTCCAACAGTGCAGAGTGGCAACACTTCAGAGACCAAGTACTGGATGGCAGGAGGTCAGGGGATAAGCCGAGGTTGTAGCAAAAGTGTAGTTGATGTCCAGGCAAAGGTTTGGGGCAGGCAGCAGGCAAGAGAGTATCAAGAAGAAGCAGTGTCCACAAAGTGGGCAAGACACAGTCAGGGTTAAGCAAGCTGGGTGAGTAGCAGGCAAATCAAGAAAAGCAGGAAACTTAGTGCACAAAGAAGCTTGGCAAGAAGACAGCACCAGCCACTAGAAAGGAAGATGTGTAAATAACCTCCAAAACCTGTAAGCACACTCATCAGGGAGGTACGCCAATACACATACGTGTGCTGATGACAGATGGGCCAAGCCCCTGGCTGTACAGACACAGACCCTGAGCAGCCAACAAAAGTGAGTCTCTCTGTTCTGGACATTGTCTAAATTTACTGTGACACACTGACATTACAGACTTTACAGTGACTGACTTTAGATAGACCTGAAAATGTATGGAGAGCAAATATGTATTGTTTGTGATATACTTACTGTATACACTGGACTGCACTTACACTGAGTCCATTGTGTTGCAGAGCGCTGAGTCCATTGCGTTATTGCATTGAAATATATATTAGCGATGCATTGATAGCGATTTTGTTGTTGTTGCTACTCGTTGATACCGAGTACCGATACCAGAAGTCCCATTAAGGAAGCCGGGCAGCGTGTAATGACTCGCCGCCCTGCTTCCTAATTAGCAGGGAAGCCGTCTCCATGCTCCCTCATCACCAGGTGACGAGGAAGCATGAAGCCGGCCTTCTGGCTGGGGGGGAGGTAATGACTCCCGATTGGCCAACTTCCAGCAAAATCTTGCCCAGGGACCAATCAGTATTAAAGATGGCCCTGCAGTAAGTGGCCAAGCAAAATTCAGCAGGCAAATTATGCAGCCATTTGCTGAGGTCTCAGCCACGAGGACCCAGCAAACAGCCGCCTGATTAGAGACCCGCCTCTTGCTCTGGTGTTCCTGACGTGCAGTCAATATGTGGAAAGAGGAGTCCCACTGCACACCCTCTTCCAACACCGTTAATTTCTGTACCCTCTGCATCCCCCTTCCTACAGTGTTCCCCTCTGCACTCTGCCAAGCAGCATAGGAGGGGGTGCAGATGTGAGAAGCATTAGTAAAAGGTTGCAGGGGGTGCAGAGGTGGGCACTGTAGGAAGAGGGATGCAGAGGTAAACGGGGGAAGGAAGAGGGATGCACACTGTAGGAAGTGGAATGCTGGGGGTGCAGAGGTGAACATTGTAGGAAGAGGGGTGCAGAGGTAAGTAGTGTAGGAAGAGGGATGCAGCGGTGGGTGGTGTAGAAAGAGGGATGCAGAGGTGGGTGGTGTAGAAAGAGGGATGCAGAGGTGGGCAGTGCAGGAAGAGGGGTGCAGAGGTAGGCAGTGTAGGAAGAGGGATGCAGGGAGTGCAGAGGTGAACATTGTAGGAAGATGGATGCAGGGGTGCAGAGGTGGGCAGTGCAGAAAGTGGGATGCAGGGGGTGCAGAGGTGGGCAGTGAAAAAAGAGGGATGCAGGGGGTGTAGAGGTGGGCAGTGTAGAAAGAGG
>NW_017306393.1:2219148-2223213 GCF_000935625.1 Nanorana parkeri
GCGGATACTAAGAGCTGTTCCCTATGGCTGTTCTTCTACAGGAGAGATTCCTCTTGGGCAGAAAGCACATTTATTGCAAACTTATATTGGTCCAGCTTGGCTAAATGTAAGTATGCATAGCTGCTATCTGGAGGACAACTAGTGTTGCAGAAATGAAAATGTATGGAGAGCAAATATGTATTGTTTGTGATATACTTACTGTATACACTGGACTGCACTTACACTGAGTCCATTGTGTTGCAGAGCGCTGAGTCCATTGCGTTATTGCATTGAAATATATATTAGCGATGCATTGATAGCGATTTTGTTGTTGTTGCTACTCGTTGATACCGAGTACCGATACCAGAAGTCCCATTAAGGAAGCCGGGCAGCGTGTAATGACTCGCCGCCCTGCTTCCTAATTAGCAGGGAAGCCGTCTCCATGCTCCCTCATCACCAGGTGACGAGGAAGCATGAAGCCGGCCTTCTGGCTGGGGGGGAGGTAATGACTCCCGATTGGCCAACTTCCAGCAAAATCTTGCCCAGGGACCAATCAGTATTAAAGATGGCCCTGCAGTAAGTGGCCAAGCAAAATTCAGCAGGCAAATTATGCAGCCATTTGCTGAGGTCTCAGCCACGAGGACCCAGCAAACAGCCGCCTGATTAGAGACCCGCCTCTTGCTCTGGTGTTCCTGACGTGCAGTCAATATGTGGAAAGAGGAGTCCCACTGCACACCCTCTTCCAACACCGTTAATTTCTGTACCCTCTGCATCCCCCTTCCTACAGTGTTCCCCTCTGCACTCTGCCAAGCAGCATAGGAGGGGGTGCAGATGTGAGAAGCATTAGTAAAAGGTTGCAGGGGGTGCAGAGGTGGGCACTGTAGGAAGAGGGATGCAGAGGTAAACGGGGGAAGGAAGAGGGATGCACACTGTAGGAAGTGGAATGCTGGGGGTGCAGAGGTGAACATTGTAGGAAGAGGGGTGCAGAGGTAAGTAGTGTAGGAAGAGGGATGCAGCGGTGGGTGGTGTAGAAAGAGGGATGCAGAGGTGGGTGGTGTAGAAAGAGGGATGCAGAGGTGGGCAGTGCAGGAAGAGGGGTGCAGAGGTAGGCAGTGTAGGAAGAGGGATGCAGGGAGTGCAGAGGTGAACATTGTAGGAAGATGGATGCAGGGGTGCAGAGGTGGGCAGTGCAGAAAGTGGGATGCAGGGGGTGCAGAGGTGGGCAGTGAAAAAAGAGGGATGCAGGGGGTGTAGAGGTGGGCAGTGTAGAAAGAGGTATGCAGGGGTGCAGAGGTGAACATTGTAGGAAGAGGGATGCAGGATACAGTTGTTTAAGGAAAACCAATTACAATTTAATTGTCATATTTTTCTTTATAAATGTCACTTTTTCCTGCAGCAGGTTCTATACATCGTACAGATCCACCACTTCACAGGCAGTTTATTTAAAGTAATTTATCATTTTTATTGTTTCCATAATTGATTTTAAAATCACTGCTCCTTTAAAAACAGTATTATTAAAAAAGTTTTTTTTATCATTGATACATGTCCCCCAGGGCAGTACCCGGATCCCCATACAATTTTTAGGCCAATAACTTGCATATAAGCTTTCAAAAAGGTTGATTCGGCGGTTCGTCCGAATCCGAAATAACGAATGTATTATATGCCTGAATATACAAAAACTATATCCGGGCATACACAAATTTGTTTTAAGATATTGGCCGCTGCAACATTTAAGGTAAGTGCTAACATTTACATGGGGGGGGGGAGGGAAAACATTTTTTGCCTTTAATATCACTTTAATTAAGAGGATTATTCCACGCAAATCATTCCTTTATTCAATAACAGCCAAATGCACATCTAGAACTGCTGGTATATAGAGCAAATATAGCTCAATATTTTAGTCATTTACTGCAAACAGCTGTCTGAGGCTTTTTGGCCATCATGAGTGCAGTGTATGGAAACCATGACTTCTATAGAGCAGAGCTTGGGACCCAACCTTAAAGGTTATGGTGAGAAAGGAATCAAAAAGCCCTCCAAACAAAACAGTTTGTTGAAACAGAAGCTATTCACATGTATCATTCCATCACATGTCCAAAAAATAAGAGGATAATTCTTCATTTCAGGACAGACATGGGGCAAAAAGGGGACAAAAGAATAGGAGAGATAGATGATGATGGAGAAATGGAGAATGGCACAGAAAGAGAGAGAGGGAGGAAAGAGAAAGACACGAATGTGGTAGAGCAAGAGAAAAAGGGAGAAGGAGAATGCAAAAGAGGCAAAGCAAGAGTAAGAGAGACACATAAGAGAGATAGGGAGTGTTGAGATTGACATCCTTGGCAGGCAATGTGGGCTCACCCATGGCGCAGAGTCTACATGACAGTTTGGTCTTCACCAAAGCCCCCAAAAAGGGATGATGGGTCGGTGACCCTAGTGGCCCTGGACTACTTTGCTGTGAGCTTTTAACAGGTCACAGCCCTTAGGAACAGAGTTCCAACAGTGCAGAGTGGCAACACTTCAGAGACCAAGTACTGGATGGCAGGAGGTCAGGGGATAAGCCGAGGTTGTAGCAAAAGTGTAGTTGATGTCCAGGCAAAGGTTTGGGGCAGGCAGCAGGCAAGAGAGTATCAAGAAGAAGCAGTGTCCACAAAGTGGGCAAGACACAGTCAGGGTTAAGCAAGCTGGGTGAGTAGCAGGCAAATCAAGAAAAGCAGGAAACTTAGTGCACAAAGAAGCTTGGCAAGAAGACAGCACCAGCCACTAGAAAGGAAGATGTGTAAATAACCTCCAAAACCTGTAAGCACACTCATCAGGGAGGTACGCCAATACACATACGTGTGCTGATGACAGATGGGCCAAGCCCCTGGCTGTACAGACACAGACCCTGAGCAGCCAACAAAAGTGAGTCTCTCTGTTCTGGACATTGTCTAAATTTACTGTGACACACTGACATTACAGACTTTACAGTGACTGACTTTAGATAGACCTGAAAATGTATGGAGAGCAAATATGTATTGTTTGTGATATACTTACTGTATACACTGGACTGCACTTACACTGAGTCCATTGTGTTGCAGAGCGCTGAGTCCATTGCGTTATTGCATTGAAATATATATTAGCGATGCATTGATAGCGATTTTGTTGTTGTTGCTACTCGTTGATACCGAGTACCGATACCAGAAGTCCCATTAAGGAAGCCGGGCAGCGTGTAATGACTCGCCGCCCTGCTTCCTAATTAGCAGGGAAGCCGTCTCCATGCTCCCTCATCACCAGGTGACGAGGAAGCATGAAGCCGGCCTTCTGGCTGGGGGGGAGGTAATGACTCCCGATTGGCCAACTTCCAGCAAAATCTTGCCCAGGGACCAATCAGTATTAAAGATGGCCCTGCAGTAAGTGGCCAAGCAAAATTCAGCAGGCAAATTATGCAGCCATTTGCTGAGGTCTCAGCCACGAGGACCCAGCAAACAGCCGCCTGATTAGAGACCCGCCTCTTGCTCTGGTGTTCCTGACGTGCAGTCAATATGTGGAAAGAGGAGTCCCACTGCACACCCTCTTCCAACACCGTTAATTTCTGTACCCTCTGCATCCCCCTTCCTACAGTGTTCCCCTCTGCACTCTGCCAAGCAGCATAGGAGGGGGTGCAGATGTGAGAAGCATTAGTAAAAGGTTGCAGGGGGTGCAGAGGTGGGCACTGTAGGAAGAGGGATGCAGAGGTAAACGGGGGAAGGAAGAGGGATGCACACTGTAGGAAGTGGAATGCTGGGGGTGCAGAGGTGAACATTGTAGGAAGAGGGGTGCAGAGGTAAGTAGTGTAGGAAGAGGGATGCAGCGGTGGGTGGTGTAGAAAGAGGGATGCAGAGGTGGGTGGTGTAGAAAGAGGGATGCAGAGGTGGGCAGTGCAGGAAGAGGGGTGCAGAGGTAGGCAGTGTAGGAAGAGGGATGCAGGGAGTGCAGAGGTGAACATTGTAGGAAGATGGATGCAGGGGTGCAGAGGTGGGCAGTGCAGAAAGTGGGATGCAGGGGGTGCAGAGGTGGGCAGTGAAAAAAGAGGGATGCAGGGGGTGTAGAGGTGGGCAGTGTAGAAAGAGG
>NW_017306393.1:2223223-2228112 GCF_000935625.1 Nanorana parkeri
TTTAAGTGGTGTTAAAATCACTGCTCCTTTAAAAACAGTATTATTAAAAAAGTTTTTTTTATCATTGATACATGTCCCCCAGGGCAGTACCCGGATCCCCATACAATTTTTAGGCCAATAACTTGCATATAAGCTTTCAAAAAGGTTGATTCGGCGGTTCGTCCGAATCCGAAATAACGAATGTATTATATGCCCGAATATACAAAAACTATATCCGGGCATACACAAATTTGTTTTAAGATATTGGCCGCTGCAGAGGATCCCCATACAATTTTTAGGCCAATAACTTGCATATAAGCTTTCAAAAAGGTTGATTCGGCGGTTCGTCCGAATCCGAAATAACGAATGTATTATATGCCCGAATATACAAAAACTATATCCGGGCATACACAAATTTGTTTTAAGATATTGGCCGCTGCAGTGTTCTGCGCATTGGCTTCAAATGGTAGAGCATTAAGGTCACTTTCACTTGTTTAAGTTTTGCTTTTAGGGCTTCTTTGCCCACTTTTATTGATTCAAACACTCAAAGGTCTACACAGGTTTACCCTCACAGGGGTTTTCCAACTGGTTATACAGACAGTACTTTGCAAAGGAAACAGATTCAGCCTCCTGGCTTTTACTTTCAGCGTCTGGCCATTTTGACCCACCGGTCCTCCATCTTTGTCTGTTTGTTTCTCTGTTTCTCTCACTGTCGTTTGTTGGACAAAATTCGTTGCAGCAAAGTGACATTAGGTAAAAAAACTATTTATTTTTTTTAGTCTACAGAAGAAAAATAAAAGCATGAGGTCCCCCCCCCCAATTGATACTAGACCCTTTAGGTCTGGTAGGAATTTTAAGGGGGACCCCAGAGTTGAAACAAAAAAAAGTGCGTGGGGTTCCCCCAAATTCCATACCAGACCCTTGATCCGAGCACTGGCCAGGCAGGGCAGGGCAGGAAAGGGGGAGGGAGCTCGAGCGCCCCCCCTCCCTCCCTGCGCCTTACCAGGGCACGTTCCCTCAGGCATTGGGAGGGTGTCCCCGTGCCGATGGGAACAAGGGCCTCTTCCCCACAACCCTGACCCGGGTCAGGGTTGTGGGGAAGAAGCCCTTGTCCCCATCGGTACACCCTCCCAATGCCGAGGGCACGTGGCCAGGTATACAACAAAAAACACAGATCTTTCCTGTAACCCGCATCCATTGCAGCTATAAAATAGAAACAGTCATAAGTGTTAGCTTGATATGTGTCTCTCCTGTTGGGAATGTCAATATAGACCTTAGGTGACCACCATTATGACATTTCCATTAAAAGGAACATGGCACACTAGTAGATTTTCCTCAACTATGGCTGCCTAGAGCCATTTTGGGAAAGCCTAGGTCGATACTGGACATGGTATGGTACAGGGAGAGGGAAGAGGGGGGACGCTCGCTCGCCCCCCCACACTGCCAATACTCAACCTATACATGAGTGAAGTCTGCACAGTGTTGTGTATAGCAGCGAAGATAAATGACGTAAATGCCCCGAAGTAGTGGGGGGCAGGGTCCGTTGTCACCTAGAATATAAACATATACAAGTTATTCCATTGAGGCTCATGAAATCATCAAAAATAATGAAAAATCAAGTCATTTACATTTGACTTTGATCAAGCTGACATTATCACAACGAAGCTTTCACAAGACAAAATGCCTATGAGAGAAAGTACTGATGGAAGCAACTGTTTTCTGTCTACTGGGCTACATAACTGTTCCAAAGCAGCGATGTCACTCACTTTGTGGCTGAGTGAGCCTAGCTCCACATTGCTGATAAGTAGAGCAGGAATCCAGTTATAGAAGCTTCCACCTGGGGCATATCGCACAGGTATTTTGCTGCGCGAGTCCCTTAATACAACAGACTTATTCTGCTTTACATTTAAATATGTTTACATATCGGCCACCTATAGCTGATCCATCCAGCTATCAGTACGAAGGTTTGCACCCAGGGATAGTTGTGTTTTATTCCCCTGGAGTGCAGAGAGAGCTGTTTGTACATCTCGTACTTTATCATGGCATCTAAAACAAAACAAGATTAATCATTTGTATAGCATTTTAGAGGTACAAGTGAGGCAAATCTCTTTATCACCTATAAAGACGGTCAGTCTGTATCTAATAGTCACTTACCAAGAGCGGCGGCACCAATCAACACAACAAGAAACACATATCGTTCTGGTGACTCAGATCCGGTGTAGCTGGAAAATAGAAACAGGCATAAGTGTTAGCTTGATATTTGTCTCTCCTGTTGGGAATGTCAATATAGCCACACTGGTAGATTTTCCTTTTTCCGTTTTTTTTTAAATTGATTTGAGGGAGTATTTTAATAAATGTCTTCTTAAATACAATTCTCTTTCCCATTATAAAAAGCAATAGCCTCTTACCTGATGTACATAATGTAAGAATCGTAATGGCCGTGGACAATGGTGAGGGTATAAGTTGTTATAATGCCTCCAACGGTCCATAAGGCCCACACAATTGGCAAATAAGCCAAGCGGTTAACCTCCATACTGGAAATTAACTACGCAAAAACGCACAAAAGTCGCAAACTACAGACGAGCTTGCAACCAAACAATCTGCTGCAAAGAACAGACTGTGACAATATGAGCACGTTGGCTGCTTTTATAGGCTGGCATGTCTGATGTTATAGCTATTGATGCCTCAGCCCATCAATAGCTGTGACAATTATGATGTCACAAGCTAGTGATGCCCCGCCCACTATTCCCAGAGCCAGCCACACCATATATGGTCAATGAAGATCACTGACAATGAAATGTCAGTCACTGCCCAGGGATCGGGTAAAACTGGATTATCCATCAATATAATTTATTATATACAAGAGGATTTTTATATTCTATCGTGTTTACCAAATGCATGTGAAAAAGAAATAAGGAACTACGTTTTGACTATAAACGAATCCTTAGGGACATACAAGATATACTGATAAAGTGATACAAATGGAAAAAAAAACTATAACTGCTCGGCTGTCTAATTATTATATATCATTATAAACATATAGGGAGGAATGTATCAAAATTGGAGCAAACAAGATCTGGGACAGCTGTACATGGAAACCAATCAGTTTCCATCTTTCATTCTCAAAGCTTAACTGAATAAACTGAAGAGGGAAGCTGACTGGTTACTATGGGCAACTGCTCCAGATTCTGTCTGCACCACTTCTGATAAATTCCCTCCATATTATTTTCACTAGAAAACCCGCCCTGCGCTCCTCCCTGACACAGTATAACTTTGGTAAAAGGCAGGGCCAGCCTTAGGCCTTTAGGCGCCCTGTGCGAAAAAGCTTTACAGCGCCCCCTAGTGACCACACCCCTCAGTGACCACACCCCTCAGTAACCACATCCTTTCAGTGGCCACACCCATTTCTCCAATACCGACTCCATTTAAAGCCTCCCATTCCGTTAAGTCCCCAAGAAACAGATTACAAGCTATGATAAAAATAAAACTTTTATTCAAAAGGTATTAAACTTGTAAGCACAATATAAGCATTCGTATTAAATAAAACAAGAGTAGACAATCAAGTGGCCATTTCCTAAATAGCTTGTGCCGGACGGTGTCTGATTTTCTTATTTCAGAAAGTTTGGAGGTAATTACCTGTATCACATGGTATAACGTCACCTATGCAGCATACCACACGATATAATAATGCCACCTATACTGTATATCACATGGTATAATAACGCCACCTATACTGTATATCACATGGTATAATAACGCCACCTATACTGTATATCACACGGTATAATAACGCCAGCTATACTGCAAGGGTATGGAAATTTAAAAAAAAACTACTTGTCCAAGGGCTAAAGTGGGGGCCAAATCTACTTGTCCTTCATGACAATCTACTTGTCCCAATACAAAAAATTGTTTTAATCAAAACTAAGGATGCACCAATACCGGTTTTTCAGTATCGAGTACGAGTACCGATTTTTAGCTTTCGGATCTCGCCGATACTGAATACTAATACCGGTGCTTCCGCTGGCATGGAGCAGACTTCCCTGATAATCAGGAAGCCAGGCAGCAGGTAATGACATCCTGCCCAGGTTCCTGATTGCCACGGAAGCCGGCTCCATGTTGTTTGGCCTGCTTGATTGCGATTGGCCTGGAAACCTGCTTCACGGTCAATCAGGAAGCCGGGTGGCGAGTGATGACCTGATTGACCGGGAAACTGGCTCGATGCTGATTGGCCAGGAAGCCGGCTTTCCACCCAATCAGCAAGGAGCCGGCTTCCCGGGCCAATCAGAAAACCAGGAGGCGGGTCATTACTTGCCGCACGGCTTCCTGATTGCACGGGAAGCTGGCTCCATGTTCCCCTACGGCACTGCCAGTCAGAGGAAATTTTCATCTGGCCGTAAGTTCCAATATCGGGGTAGGTATCGGAGCATTTGGGTGAGTACGAGTACTGGCCCAAATACTCGGTATCGGCACTGATACTAGTATCGGTGCACCCCTAATCAAAACATATTTTACTGTGCTAAATAGCGCTTCTCACTGGTCAGCGCAGTCATCAGACCACGTTGACCAATGAGTGCTTGCAATTTGCGAGTGAAATCCAAAATGGATAGGGGAGGACTGCGCTGGACAGCGGTACGGGGGACAGATAGTACACCCATACTGGCGGAGGGGAGGGATTGTTCGCCAAAAGGTAAGTATAGCCAGGGGGGTGGCGGTTTGGGAGAGACGGGGCCAGATCGGGTAATTTTTATTTTTCCATATTACATGGGAAAATGTACTTACCCTTTAATGCACATTGTG
This sequence comes from Nanorana parkeri, assembly GCF_000935625.1. Classification (NCBI taxonomy): domain Eukaryota; kingdom Metazoa; phylum Chordata; class Amphibia; order Anura; family Dicroglossidae; genus Nanorana; species Nanorana parkeri. The sequence continues at coordinate 2,228,000 of NW_017306393.1, forward strand.
TGTGTAAGAGAATTCTGGCTACCACCATGGAATGGCGGCTTCAATCTCAAAGCACATGCAGAATGTCCTACGCATGCGTTTATTTGCATGCAAATGGCGGGGGAGCAGGGTTT